>NW_026645060.1:322517-645034 GCF_030020395.1 Manis pentadactyla
GATAGATGGGCAGACAAAAAGATGATTGATTCATAGATAGATAGGTAGACAGAAGACAGATGAAAGATAGATAGATAGGTATATAGATTGATAGATGAAAGACATTGTAGATACATGATAGGAAGATAGATAGATAGATAGATAGATCCATAGATACATACATACATACATATATACATACATACATACATACATACATAGACAGACCGTTAGATAGATAGATACAGATACATATCAATTGACACAAAGCTATTGTTCATAAACAGGAGTTGAATAGTGAACAACATAGCTAAAATGCAAACAAAAAGGAAGAATGAAATCCAGTTTAAAAAGTGAAGTAAGCAGCCTTAAGAAGAAAACAATTACTACCGTTTGAGATGACGTGCATGGAGCTAGACGGTAGTATGTTCAGAGAAATAGGCCAGGCGGAGAAAGACAAGTACCAAGTGATTTCACTCAAGTGTGCAGTATAACAACAAAGAAAAACTGAAGGAAAAATACAGCAGCTGTCTCACAGAACCCGAGAGTTCAGTAAAAATTACCAAAGGAAAAAGGACTGGGCAGGGTGGGACTGAAGGGAGGGATAAGTGTGGGGAGGAAGAATGGGGGCATTAGGATTAGCATGTATAATGCGTGGGGTCGGGTGAGCATGGGAGTACTGTACAACACAGAGAAGACTAGTACAGATCATATAGCATCTTACTACTCACTGATGGATAGCGACTGTAACGGGGTCCGTGGGGGCGGGGAAATGGTGAAGGGGTCTACAGCATACAACTACGCTGATCGACAGGGACTGAAGAGGTTTTTCAGGGGGACTTGGTGAAGGGGGGCGCATAGTATACATAAAGTTCTTCACGTGATTGTAGATTAATGATAAAAAAATTCTTTAAGTGCAATAAGTGCAGAGTTCTGAATCATCAGAATAAAAGGTCAGGCACTGAGTGCTGCAAACAAAAGACACAGGGTTAAAAGAAGGGATGAAAACTCAAGACACCTATGTGCTTACTTACAGGAGACACACTTGAGATCCAAGGACACAGACAATCTACAAGAAGAAGGTGTGTGGACAAGTACCATACACGAGTGAAACTGAAAAACAAACAATCAAACAAATGGATTCTGTTTGAGTCCCCTGAGACAGTCAGCAGAAAATAGCCCTCTCTGGCCACCGTGAATTCTTTTTGTTTGGTATCAGCAGTTCCCAGCCATAGATTTAGTGGTGCAGCAACAAACTTCTCATTTTATCTCAACTCAACAACCTAGTTGCTGTAATAATAAGCATCTGGGCCTTTGAAATCTGTGAGTTTTATGATGTTCATGAATGTGAAGAACTAATAACCACCTAAAGAGGGAAGTTTGGACACTCAAATAAACACGTCACTCCACAATACACTCTTAGCTCCCAACTGCTCCTGTCTAGAAATTGGTGTTCCTTTTTATTTGACCCTCCATCCTATCGGCGGTGATCACGCTGATGTCCTTCAAACATGGTGGTGAGAAAAGCAACAAGTTTACTTTACCGTCGACAACAGGCCCAGAGGAATGATGCTTGTGGTCTTCAGGGAGCACTTAGTCAATGAATGTGGCTAAATACAGACAGCAAGTTAGAAGGAGATGAAAGAGGACCGAGGATAGAGACACGGGTTCAAGTCCCGGCACAACCATTTCCTGGTTTTGTAGCTACACGCGACCGACTCGACCAGCAAGTGTCTCGGTGAATCCAGTGCTCTCCCTACAGCCTAGATACTTTGCAGGACTTTTTGGAAGCATCGAGTAGGAAAGCGACATAGGATATATGGTAACTGTTCTGTACACAAGGACAGATGGGCAGACAAAAAGATGATTGTTCGGTTGATTGATAAATTGATAGACAGACAGATAGATAGATATAGGTACATATCGATTAACACAAAGCTACTGCTCATTACCAGGAGAGCAATGGTGAAAGCACATAGCGAAAATACAAACAAAAAAGAAGAATGAAATCCAATTTCAAAAGTGCAGTAAGCAGCCATAAGAAGAAAACAAATCCTATCATTTGCAATAACGTGGATGGAGGTAGAGGGTATTAGGCTCAGTCAAATAGGCCAGGCGGAGAAATACATGTACCAAATGATTTCATTCATGTGTGGAGTATGATAACAAAGAAAAACTGAAGGAAAAGACAGCAGCAGACTCACGGAACCCGAGAGTGGACTAACAGTTACCAAAGAGAAAGGGACAGGGGATGGTTTGTGGGAAGGGAGTACTAAGGGCGGGGAAAAAGAATGGGGGCATTAGGATTAGCAGGTATATATGAAGGGTGGAAGGTCATGGGTAGGGCTGTACAACACAGATAAGACATGTAGTGATTCTACAGCATCTTAGTACATGCTGACGGACAGCGACTGTAACTGGGATTTGGTTGGGACATGGTGAAGGGGGTAGACTGGACAACATAATGTTCTGTATGTGATTGTATATTAATGAGAACAAAAAAAATTTCAAAGTGCAGTAAGAGCACAGCTCTCAAATATCAGAATAAAAGTACAGGCTTTGAGTGCTCCAATCAAAAGACACAGGGTCAGAAGAACTGATGAAAACTCAAGACCATCTACGTGCTCCCTTACTGGAGACTCACTTGAGATCCAAGGACACAGACAAACTACAAGCTGAAGGGGCGGGGACAGGTACCCTATACAAGTGAAACTGAGAAACAAACAAACCAATGGATTCCGTTTGAGTCCCCAGAGAGAGTCAGTAGAAAATAGCTCAATTTGCCACCGTGAATTCTTTTTGTTTGGTTTCAGCAGTGCTCAGGCATAGATTTAGTGGTGAAGCAACTTCTTTCTCATTTCCTCTCACCTCAACAAATGAATTGCTGTATTAATATGCGTCTGGGCTTCTAAAATAATTCCTTTTTATGATGTTCACGAATGTAACGAAGTAATAACCACCTAAAGAGGGAAGTTTGGACCCTCACATAAACACTTCTCTCCACAACACACACTTTGTTCCCAACTGCTCCTGTCCAGAAATAGGTGTTCCTTTATATTTGTCCCTCCACCTATCAGCAGTGATCACGCCGATGTCCCTCAAACATGGTGGTGTGCAAACAACCAAGTAAACTTTTCTGTCGACAACAGGCCTAGACGAAGGATACTTGTGGTCTTCAGGGATCACTTACTCACTGAATGTGGCTAAATAAAGTCACCAAGTGAGCTGGAATTATAAGAGGACAGAGGACAGAGAAACGGGTTCAAGTCCTTTCACTTCCATTTACTGCTTTTGTAAGCACACGCGGCTGACTCTACCTGAAAGTGTATCGGTGAACACAGTGCTCTCCTTATGGCTTAGTTAAATTGCAAGATTTCTGGTAGCATAATGTAGGGAAGAGACATAGGCTATGTTGTTAACTGTTCTGTACATAAGGATAGATGGGCAGACAAAAAGATGATTGATTCATAGATAGATAGGTAGACAGAAGACAGATGAAAGATAGATAGATAGGTATATAGATTGATAGATGAAAGACATTGTAGATACATGATAGGAAGATAGATAGATAGATAGATCCATAGATACATACATACATACATATATACATACATACATACATACATACATAGACAGACCGTTAGATAGATAGATACAGATACATATCAATTGACACAAAGCTATTGTTCATAAACAGGAGTTGAATAGTGAACAACATAGCTAAAATGCAAACAAAAAGGAAGAATGAAATCCAGTTTAAAAAGTGAAGTAAGCAGCCTTAAGAAGAAAACAATTACTACCGTTTGAGATGACGTGCATGGAGGTAGACGGTAGTATGTTCAGAGAAATAAGCCAGGCGGAGAAAGACAAGTACCAAGTGATTTCACTCAAGTGTGCAGTATAACAACAAAGAAAAACTGAAGGAAAAATACAGCAGCTGTCTCACAGAACCCGAGAGTTCAGTAAAAATTACCAAAGGAAAAAGGACTGGGCAGGGTGGGACTGAAGGGAGGGATAAGTGTGGGGAGGAAGAATGGGGGCATTAGGATTAGCATGTATAATGCGTGGGGTCGGGTGAGCATGGGAGTACTGTACAACACAGAGAAGACTAGTACAGATCATATAGCATCTTACTACTCACTGATGGATAGCGACTGTAACGGGGTCCGTGGGGGCGGGGAAATGGTGAAGGGGTCTACAGCATACAACTACGCTGATCGACAGGGACTGAAGAGGTTTTTCAGGGGGACTTGGTGAAGGGGGGCGCATAGTATACATAAAGTTCTTCACGTGATTGTAGATTAATGATAAAAAAATTCTTTAAGTGCAATAAGTGCAGAGTTCTGAATCATCAGAATAAAAGGTCAGGCACTGAGTGCTGCAAACAAAAGACACAGGGTTAAAAGAAGGGATGAAAACTCAAGACACCTATGTGCTTACTTACAGGAGACACACTTGAGATCCAAGGACACAGACAATCTACAAGAAGAAGGTGTGTGGACAAGTACCATACACGAGTGAAACTGAAAAACAAACAATCAAACAAATGGATTCTGTTTGAGTCCCCTGAGACAGTCAGCAGAAAATAGCCCTCTCTGGCCACCGTGAATTCTTTTTGTTTGGTATCAGCAGTTCCCAGCCATAGATTTAGTGGTGCAGCAACAAACTTCTCATTTTATCTCAACTCAACAACCTAGTTGCTGTAATAATAAGCATCTGGGCCTTTGAAATCTGTGAGTTTTATGATGTTCATGAATGTGAAGAACTAATAACCACCTAAAGAGGGAAGTTTGGACACTCAAATAAACACGTCACTCCACAATACACTCTTAGCTCCCAACTGCTCCTGTCTAGAAATTGGTGTTCCTTTTTATTTGACCCTCCATCCTATCGGCGGTGATCACGCTGATGTCCTTCAAACATGGTGGTGAGAAAAGCAACAAGTTTACTTTACCGTCGACAACAGGCCCAGAGGAATGATGCTTGTGGTCTTCAGGGAGCACTTAGTCAATGAATGTGGCTAAATACAGACAGCAAGTTAGAAGGAGATGAAAGAGGACCGAGGATAGAGACACGGGTTCAAGTCCCGGCACAACCATTTCCTGGTTTTGTAGCTACACGCGACCGACTCGACCAGCAAGTGTCTCGGTGAATCCAGTGCTCTCCCTACAGCCTAGTTAACTTGCAGGACTTTTTGGAAGCATCGAGTAGGAAAGCGACATAGGATATATGGTAACTGTTCTGTACACAAGGACAGATGGGCAGACAAAAAGATGATTGTTCGATTGATTGATAAATTGATAGACAGACAGATAGATAGATATAGGTACATATCGATTAACACAAAGCTACTGCTCATTACCAGGAGAGCAATGGTGAAAGCACATAGCGAAAATACAAACAAAAAAGAAGAATGAAATCCAATTTCAAAAGTGCAGTAAGCAGCCATAAGAAGAAAACAAATCCTATCATTTGCAATAACGTGGATGGAGGTAGAGGGTATTAGGCTCAGTCAAATAGGCCAGGCGGAGAAATACATGTACCAAATGATTTCATTCATGTGTGGAGTATGATAACAAAGAAAAACTGAAGGAAAAGACAGCAGCAGACTCACGGAACCCGAGAGTGGACTAACAGTTACCAAAGAGAAAGGGACAGGGGATGGTTTGTGGGAAGGGAGTACTAAGGGCGGGGAAAAAGAATGGGGGCATTAGGATTAGCAGGTATATATGAAGGGTGGAAGGTCATGGGTAGGGCTGTACAACACAGATAAGACATGTAGTGATTCTACAGCATCTTAGTACATGCTGACGGACAGCGACTGTAACTGGGTTTTGGTTGGGACATGGTGAAGGGGGTAGACTGGACAACATAATGTTCTGTATGTGATTGTATATTAATGAGAACAAAAAAATTTCAAAGTGCAGTAAGAGCACAGCTCTCAAATATCAGAATAAAAGTACAGGCTTTGAGTGCTCCAATCAAAAGACACAGGGTCAGAAGAACTGATGAAAACTCAAGACCATCTACTTGCTCCCTTACTGGAGACTCACTTGAGATCCAAGGACACAGACAAACTACAAGCTGAAGGGGCGGGGACAGGTAACCTATACAAGTGAATCTTTGAAACAAAGAAACAAATGGATTCTGTTTGAGTCCCCAGAGACAGTCACTAGAAAATAGTCCTACCTAGCCACCGTGAATTCCTTTTGTTTGGTATCAGCAGTGCCCAGGTATAGATTTAGTGGTACTGCAATGTCCTTCTCATTTTTCTCACATCAACAAAAGAATTGCTGTAATAATATGCGTCTGGGCTTTTGAATTCACTGGGTTTTATGATATCCACGATTGTAAAGAAGTAATAACCACATAAAGAGGGAAGTTTGGACACTCAACCAAACACGTCTCTCCACAACACACACTTTGCTCCCAAATGCTCCTGTCTAGAAATAGGTTTTCCTTTTTATTTGTCCCTCCTCCTATCAGTGGTGAACATGCCATTGTCCCTCAAACATGGTGGTGAGTAAAGCACCAAGTATACTTTTCTGTCTACAACAGGCCCAGAGGAAGTATAATTGGGGTCTTCAGTGAGGACTTAGTCAATGAATGTGGCTAAATACAGTTAGCAAGCGAGAAGGAGGTTTAAGAGGACAGAGGACAGAGATACGGGTTCAAGTCCCTGCACCACCATTTACTGGTTTTGTAAGCACACGCGGCTGATTCGATCTGCAATTGTCTCAGTGAGCCCAGTGCTCTCCCTACGGCCTAGTGACCTTGCAATGTTTTTGAAAGCATAATGTAGGGAAGTGACATAGGTGATGTAGTTAACTGTTCTGTACATAAGGATAGATGGACAGACAGAAAGAAGGTTGTTTCATAGATAGACAGATAGATAGATGACAGATGATCGATAGATTATACACATGATAGAAGACAGGAAGCTAGATAGATGGATAGATAAATAGAGAGGATAGAGAGATAGAAAGAAGGATATATAGAAAGTTAGATAGATATACAGACAGACAGAGCGATAGATAGATACAGATACATATCGATTGACACAAAGCTGTTGCTCATAACCAGGAGATGAATGGTGAAATCACATAGCTAAACTACAAACAAAAAGGAAGAATGAAATCCAGTTTGCAAAGTGCAGTAAGCAGCCATAAGAAGAAAACAATTCCTACCATTTGCAATGACGTGGATGGAGCTAGACAGTAGTATGTTCAGAAAAATAGGTCAGGCGGAGAAAGACAATATCAAGTGATATCACTCATGTGTGGAGTATAACAACAAAGAGAAACTGAAGGAAAAAAACAGCAGAATACTCACAGAACCCGAGAGTTGACTTAAAGTTGCCAAAGGGAAAAGGACTGCACAGGGTGGTTCTGAAGGGAGGGATAAGTGTGGGGAGAAAGATTTGGGGCATTAGGATTACCATGTATATTGCGTGGGGTCACGCGGCACATGGGGAGTGCTGTACAACACAGAGAAGACTAGTAGAGGTTATATAGCATCTTACTACTCCATGATTGATAGCGACTGTATCGGTGTCTTTGAAGGGGTACATGCTAAAGGGGTTTAAAGCATCCAACTATGCTGATGGACAGGGACTTTAAGAGGTTTTTGATGGTGGACTTGGATAAGGGGGAGCATAGTAAACATAATGTTCTTCATGTGATTGTAGATTAATGATAACAAAAAAATTTTTTTAAGTGCAATAAGGGCACAGCACAGAATCATCAGCATAAAAGGTCAGGCTCTGAGTGCTGCAAACAAAAGACACAGGGTTAAAAGAACGGATGAAAACTCAAGAAACCTACGTGCTTCCTTACAGGAGACTCACTTGAGATCCAAGGACACAGACAAACTACAAGCTGAAGGTGTGGTGACAAGTACCCTACACGAGTGAAACTGAAAAACAAACAATCAAACAAATGGATTCTGTTTGAGCCCCCAGAGACAGTCAGTAGAAAATAGCACTATCTGGCCACCGTGAATTCTTTTTGTTTGTTTTCAGCAAGTCCCAGCCATAGATTTAGTGGTGGAGCAACGTCCTTCTCATTTTCTCTCACCTCAACAACTGAGTTGCTGAAATAATAAGAATCTGGGCCTTTGAAATCTGTGGGTTTTATGATCTTCACGAATGTGAAGTAATAACCAAATAAAGAGGGAAGTTTGGACACTCAAGTAAACATGTCACTCCAAAACACACTCTTAGCTCCCAAATGCTCCTGTCTAGAAATTGGTGTTCCTTTTTATTTGACCCTCCATCCTATCAGTGGTGTTCACATAGACGTCCTTCAAACATGGTGGTGAGCAAAGCAACAATTTTACGTTTCTGTCGACCACATGCCCAGAGGAAGGATACTTGTGGTCTTCAGGGAGCACTTAGTGAATGAATGTGGCTAAATACAGACAGGAAGTGAGAAGGAGATGAAAGAGGACAGAGATGAGAGTCACGGGTTCAAGTCCCTGCACAACCATTTCCTGGTTTTGTAGGTACACTCGGACGACACGACCTGCAAGTGTCTCGGTGAACCCAGTGCTCTCCCTACAGCCTAGTTAACTTGCAGGATTTTTGGAAGCATAATGTAGGAAAGTGACATTGGATATGTGGTTAACTGCTCTGTACACAAGGACAGATGGGCAGACAGAAAGATGATTGATTGATTGATTGAATGATTGATAGACAGATAGATAAATATAGGTTCATATCGATTAACACAAAGCTATTGCTCATAACCATGAGAGCAATGGTTGAAGCACATAGCGAAACTACAAACAAAAAAGAAGAATAAAATCCAGTTTAAAAAGTGCAATAAGCAGCCATAAGAAGAAAACAAATCCTATCATTGGCAATAACTTGGATGGACCTAGAGGGTATTATGCTCAGTGAAAAAGGCCAGTCGGAGAAATACATGTACCAAATCATTTAACTCATGTGTGGAGTACGATAACAAAGAAAAACTGAAGGAAGAAACAGCAGCATATACACAGTACCCGAGAGTGGACTAACAGTTACCAAAGAGAAAGGGACTGGTTAGTGTTTGTGGGAAGGGATTGATAAGGGCGGGGAAAAAGAATGAGGGCATTAGGATTAGCATGAATAATGTGTAGGGTGAATGGTCATTAGGAGGGCTATACAACACAGAGAAGACAAGTAGTGATTCTAGAGCATCTTACGACACGCTGACGGACAGCGACTAAAACTGGGATTTGGCGATGACTTGGTGAAGGGATTAGACTAGTAAACATATTGTTCTGCATGTGGTTGTATATTAATGAGAATAAAAAAAATTTCAAAGTGCTGTAAGAGCCTAGCTACCAAATATCAGAAAAAAAGTACAGGCTTTCACTGCTCCAATCAAAAGACACAGGGTTAGAAGGACGGATGAAAACTTAAGATCACCTAAGTGCTCCCTTACTGGAGACTCACTTGTGATCCAAGGACACAGACAAACTACAAGCTGAAGGGGCGGGGACAGGTAACCTATACAAGTGAATCTTTGAAACAAAGAAACAAATGGATTCTGTTTGAGTCCCCAGAGACAGTCACTAGAAAATAGTCCTACCTAGCCACCGTGAATTCCTTTTGTTTGGTATCAGCAGTGCCCAGGTATAGATTTAGTGGTACTGCAATGTCCTTCTCATTTTTTTCACATCAACAAAAGAATTGCTGTAATAATATGCGTCTGGGCTTTTGAAATCACTGGGTTTTATGATATCCACGATTGTAAAGAAGTAATAACCACATAAAGAGGGAAGTTTGGACACACAACCAAACACGTCTCTCCACAACACACACTTTGCTCCCAAATGCTCCTGTCTAGAAATAGGTTTTCCTTTTTATTTGTCCCTCCTCCTATCAGTGGTGAACATGCCATTGTCCCTCAAACATGGTGGTGAGTAAAGCACCAAGTATACTTTTCTGTCTACAACAGGCCCAGAGGAAGTATAATTGGGGTCTTCAGTGAGGACTTAGTCAATGAATGTGGCTAAATACAGTTAGCAAGCGAGAAGGAGGTTTAAGAGGACAGAGGACAGAGATACGGGTTCAAGTCCCTGCACCACCATTTACTGGTTTTGTAAGCACACGCGGCTGATTCGATCTGCAATTGTCTCAGTGAGCCCAGTGCTCTCCCTACGGCCTAGTGACCTTGCAATGTTTTTGAAAGCATAATGTAGGGAAGTGACATAGGTGATGTAGTTAACTGTTCTGTACATAAGGATAGATGGACAGACAGAAAGAAGGTTGTTTCATAGATAGACAGATAGATAGATGACAGATGATCGATAGATTATACACATGATAGAAGACAGGAAGCTAGATAGATGGATAGATATATAGAGAGGATAGAGAGATAGAAAGAAGGATATATAGAATGTTAGATAGATATACAGACAGACAGAGCGATAGATAGATACAGATACATATCGATTGACACAAAGCTGTTGCTCATAACCAGGAGATGAATGGTGAAATCACATAGCTAAACTACAAACAAAAAGGAAGAATGAAATCCAGTTTGCAAAGTGCAGTAAGCAGCCATAAGAAGAAAACAATTCCTACCATTTGCAATGACGTGGATGGAGCTAGACAGTAGTATGTTCAGAAAAATAGGTCAGGCGGAGAAAGACAATATCAAGTGATATCACTCATGTGTGGAGTATAACAACAAAGAGAAACTGAAGGAAAAAAACAGCAGAATACTCACAGAACCCGAGAGTTGACTTAAAGTTGCCAAAGGGAAAAGGACTGCACAGGGTGGTTCTGAAGGGAGGGATAAGTTTGGGGAGAAAGATTTGGGGCATTAGGATTACCATGTATATTGCGTGGGGTCATGCGGCACATGGGGAGTGCTGTACAACACAGAGAAGACTACTAGAGGTTATATAGCATCTTACTACTCCATGATTGATAGCGACTGTATCGGTGTCTTTGAAGGGGTACATGCTAAAGGGGTTTAAAGCATCCAACTATGCTGATGGACAGGGACTTTAAGAGGTTTTTGATGGTGGACTTGGATAAGGGGGAGCATAGTAAACATAATGTTCTTCATGTGATTGTAGATTAATGATAACAAAAAAATTTTTTTAAGTGCAATAAGGGCACAGCACAGAATCATCAGCATAAAAGGTCAGGCTCTGAGTGCTGCAAACAAAAGACACAGGGTTAAAAGAACGGATGAAAACTCAAGAAACCTACGTGCTTCCTTACAGGAGACTCACTTGAGATCCAAGGACACAGACAAACTACAAGCTGAAGGTGTGGTGACAAGTACCCTACACGAGTGAAACTGAAAAACAAACAATCAAACAAATGGATTCTGTTTGAGCCCCCAGAGACAGTCAGTAGAAAATAGCACTATCTGGCCACCGTGAATTCTTTTTGTTTGTTTTCAGCAAGTCCCAGCCATAGATTTAGTGGTGGAGCAACGTCCTTCTCATTTTCTCTCACCTCAACAACTGAGTTGCTGAAATAATAAGAATCTGGGCCTTTGAAATCTGTGGGTTTTATGATCTTCACGAATGTGAAGTAATAACCAAATAAAGAGGGAAGTTTGGACACTCAAGTAAACATGTCACTCCAAAACACACTCTTAGCTCCCAAATGCTCCTGTCTAGAAATTGGTGTTCCTTTTTATTTGACCCTCCATCCTATCAGTGGTGTTCACATAGACGTCCTTCAAACATGGTGGTGAGCAAAGCAACAATTTTACGTTTCTGTCGACCACATGCCCAGAGGAAGGATACTTGTGGTCTTCAGGGAGCACTTAGTGAATGAATGTGGCTAAATACAGACAGGAAGTGAGAAGGAGATGAAAGAGGACAGAGATGAGAGTCACGGGTTCAAGTCCCTGCACAACCATTTCCTGGTTTTGTAGGTACACTCGGACGACACGACCTGCAAGTGTCTCGGTGAACCCAGTGCTCTCCCTACAGCCTAGTTAACTTGCAGGATTTTTGGAAGCATAATGTAGGAAAGTGACATTGGATATGTGGTTAACTGCTCTGTACACAAGGACAGATGGGCAGACAGAAAGATGATTGATTGATTGATTGAATGATTGATAGACAGATAGATAAATATAGGTTCATATCGATTAACACAAAGCTATTGCTCATAACCATGAGAGCAATGGTTGAAGCACATAGCGAAACTACAAACAAAAAAGAAGAATAAAATCCAGTTTAAAAAGTGCAATAAGCAGCCATAAGAAGAAAACAAATCCTATCATTGGCAATAACTTGGATGGACCTAGAGGGTATTATGCTCAGTGAAAAAGGCCAGTCGGAGAAATACATGTACCAAATCATTTAACTCATGTGTGGAGTACGATAACAAAGAAAAACTGAAGGAAGAAACAGCAGCATATACACAGTACCCGAGAGTGGACTAACAGTTACCAAAGAGAAAGGGACTGGTTAGTGTTTGTGGGAAGGGATTGATAAGGGCGGGGAAAAAGAATGAGGGCATTAGGATTAGCATGAATAATGTGTAGGGTGAATGGTCATTAGGAGGGCTATACAACACAGAGAAGACAAGTAGTGATTCTAGAGCATCTTACGACACGCTGACGGACAGCGACTAAAACTGGGATTTGGCGATGACTTGGTGAAGGGATTAGACTAGTAAACATATTGTTCTGCATGTGGTTGTATATTAATGAGAATAAAAAAAATTTCAAAGTGCTGTAAGAGCCTAGCTACCAAATATCAGAAAAAAAGTACAGGCTTTCACTGCTCCAATCAAAAGACACAGGGTTAGAAGGACGGATGAAAACTTAAGATCACCTAAGTGCTCCCTTACTGGAGACTCACTTGTGATCCAAGGACACAGACAAACTACAAGCTGAAGGGGCGGGGACAGGTAACCTATACAAGTGAATCTTTGAAACAAAGAAACAAATGGATTCTGTTTGAGTCCCCAGAGACAGTCACTAGAAAATAGTCCTACCTAGCCACCGTGAATTCCTTTTGTTTGGTATCAGCAGTGCCCAGGTATAGATTTAGTGGTACTGCAATGTCCTTCTCATTTTTCTCACATCAACAAAAGAATTGCTGTAATAATATGCGTCTGGGCTTTTGAAATCACTGGGTTTTATGATATCCACGATTGTAAAGAAGTAATAACCACATAAAGAGGGAAGTTTGGACACTCAACCAAACACGTCTCTCCACAACACACACTTTGCTCCCAAATGCTCCTGTCTAGAAATAGGTTTTCCTTTTTATTTGTCCCTCCTCCTATCAGTGGTGAACATGCCAATGTCCCTCAAACATGGTGGTGAGTAAAGCACCAAGTATACTTTTCTGTCTACAACAGGCCCAGAGGAAGTATAATTGGGGTCTTCAGTGAGGACTTAGTCAATGAATGTGGCTAAATACAGTTAGCAAGCGAGAAGGAGGTTTAAGAGGACAGAGGACAGAGATACGGGTTCAAGTCCCTGCACCACCATTTACTGGTTTTGTAAGCACACGCGGCTGATTCGATCTGCAATTGTCTCAGTGAGCCCAGTGCTCTCCCTACGGCCTAGTGACCTTGCAATGTTTTTGAAAGCATAATGTAGGGAAGTGACATAGGTGATGTAGTTAACTGTTCTGTACATAAGGATAGATGGACAGACAGAAAGAAGGTTGTTTCATAGATAGACAGATAGATAGATGACAGATGATCGATAGATTATACACATGATAGAAGACAGGAAGCTAGATAGATGGATAGATAAATAGAGAGGATAGAGAGATAGAAAGAAGGATATATAGAAAGTTAGATAGATATACAGACAGACAGAGCGATAGATAGATACAGATACATATCGATTGACACAAAGCTGTTGCTCATAACCAGGAGATGAATGGTGAAATCACATAGCTAAACTACAAACAAAAAGGAAGAATGAAATCCAGTTTGCAAAGTGCAGTAAGCAGCCATAAGAAGAAAACAATTCCTACCATTTGCAATGACGTGGATGGAGCTAGACAGTAGTATGTTCAGAAAAATAGGTCAGGCGGAGAAAGACAATATCAAGTGATATCACTCATGTGTGGAGTATAACAACAAAGAGAAACTGAAGGAAAAAAACAGCAGAATACTCACAGAACCCGAGAGTTGACTTAAAGTTGCCAAAGGGAAAAGGACTGCACAGGGTGGTTCTGAAGGGAGGGATAAGTGTGGGGAGAAAGATTGGGGGCATTAGGATTACCATGTATATTGCGTGGGGTCACGCGGCACATGGGGAGTGCTGTACAACACAGAGAAGACTAGTAGAGGTTATATAGCATCTTACTACTCCATGATTGATAGCGACTGTATCGGTGTCTTTGAAGGGGTACATGCTAAAGGGGTTTAAAGCATCCAACTATGCTGATGGACAGGGACTTTAAGAGGTTTTTGATGGTGGACTTGGATAAGGGGGAGCATAGTAAACATAATGTTCTTCATGTGATTGTAGATTAATGATAACAAAAAAATTTTTTTAAGTG
The DNA here is from genome assembly GCF_030020395.1 of Manis pentadactyla. Classification (NCBI taxonomy): domain Eukaryota; kingdom Metazoa; phylum Chordata; class Mammalia; order Pholidota; family Manidae; genus Manis; species Manis pentadactyla. Next base: position 336,987 of record NW_026645060.1, read on the forward strand.
CAATAAGGGCACAGCACAGAATCATCAGCATAAAAGGTCAGGCTCTGAGTGCTGCAAACAAAAGACACAGGGTTAAAAGAACGGATGAAAACTCAAGAAACCTACGTGCTTCCTTACAGGAGACTCACTTGAGATCCAAGGACACAGACAAACTACAAGCTGAAGGTGTGGTGACAAGTACCCTACACGAGTGAAACTGAAAAACAAACAATCAAACAAATGGATTCTGTTTGAGCCCCCAGAGACAGTCAGTAGAAAATAGCACTATCTGGCCACCGTGAATTCTTTTTGTTTGTTTTCAGCAAGTCCCAGCCATAGATTTAGTGGTGGAGCAACGTCCTTCTCATTTTCTCTCACCTCAACAACTGAGTTGCTGAAATAATAAGAATCTGGGCCTTTGAAATCTGTGGGTTTTATGATCTTCACGAATGTGAAGTAATAACCAAATAAAGAGGGAAGTTTGGACACTCAAGTAAACATGTCACTCCAAAACACACTCTTAGCTCCCAAATGCTCCTGTCTAGAAATTGGTGTTCCTTTTTATTTGACCCTCCATCCTATCAGTGGTGTTCACATAGACGTCCTTCAAACATGGTGGTGAGCAAAGCAACAATTTTACGTTTCTGTCGACCACATGCCCAGAGGAAGGATACTTGTGGTCTTCAGGGAGCACTTAGTGAATGAATGTGGCTAAATACAGACAGGAAGTGAGAAGGAGATGAAAGAGGACAGAGATGAGAGTCACGGGTTCAAGTCCCTGCACAACCATTTCCTGGTTTTGTAGGTACACTCGGACGACACGACCTGCAAGTGTCTCGGTGAACCCAGTGCTCTCCCTACAGCCTAGTTAACTTGCAGGATTTTTGGAAGCATAATGTAGGAAAGTGACATTGGATATGTGGTTAACTGCTCTGTACACAAGGACAGATGGGCAGACAGAAAGATGATTGATTGATTGAATGATTGATAGACAGATAGATAAATATAGGTTCATATCGATTAACACAAAGCTATTGCTCATAACCATGAGAGCAATGGTTGAAGCACATAGTGAAACTACAAACAAAAAAGAAGAATAAAATCCAGTTTAAAAAGTGCAATAAGCAGCCATAAGAAGAAAACAAATCCTATCATTGGCAATAACTTGGATGGACCTAGAGGGTATTATGCTCAGTGAAAAAGGCCAGTCGGAGAAATACATGTACCAAATCATTTAACTCATGTGTGGAGTACGATAACAAAGAAAAACTGAAGGAAGAAACAGCAGCATATACACAGTACCCGAGAGTGGACTAACAGTTACCAAAGAGAAAGGGACTGGTTAGTGTTTGTGGGAAGGGATTGATAAGGGCGGGGAAAAAGAATGAGGGCATTAGGATTAGCATGAATAATGTGTAGGGTGAATGGTCATTAGGAGGGCTATACAACACAGAGAAGACAAGTAGTGATTCTAGAGCATCTTACGACACGCTGACGGACAGCGACTAAAACTGGGATTTGGCGATGACTTGGTGAAGGGATTAGACTAGTAAACATATTGTTCTGCATGTGGTTGTATATTAATGAGAATAAAAAAAATTTCAAAGTGCTGTAAGAGCCTAGCTACCAAATATCAGAAAAAAAGTACAGGCTTTCACTGCTCCAATCAAAAGACACAGGGTTAGAAGGACGGATGAAAACTTAAGAACACCTAAGTGCTCCCTTACTGGAGACTCACTTGTGATCCAAGGACACAGACAAACTACAAGCTGAAGGGGCGGGGACAGGTAACCTATACAAGTGAATCTTTGAAACAAAGAAACAAATGGATTCTGTTTGAGTCCCCAGAGACAGTCACTAGAAAATAGTCCTACCTAGACACCATGAATTCCTTTTGTTTGGTATCAGCAGTGCCCAGGTATAGATTTAGTGGTACTGCAATGTCCTTCTCATTTTTCTCACATCAACAAAAGAATTGCTGTAATAATATGCGTCTGGGCTTTTGAAATCACTGGGTTTTATGATATCCACGATTGTAAAGAAGTAATAACCACATAAAGAGGGAAGTTTGGACACTCAACCAAACACGTCTCTCCACAACACACACTTTGCTCCCAAATGCTCCTGTCTAGAAATAGGTTTTCCTTTTTATTTGTCCCTCCTCCTATCAGTGGTGAACATGCCATTGTCCCTCAAACATGGTGGTGAGTAAAGCACCAAGTATACTTTTCTGTCTACAACAGGCCCAGAGGAAGTATAATTGGGGTCTTCAGTGAGGACTTAGTCAATGAATGTGGCTAAATACAGTTAGCAAGCGAGAAGGAGGTTTAAGAGGACAGAGGACAGAGATACGGGTTCAAGTCCCTGCACCACCATTTACTGGTTTTGTAAGCACACGCGGCTGATTCGATCTGCAATTGTCTCAGTGAGCCCAGTGCTCTCCCTACGGCCTAGTGACCTTGCAATGTTTTTGAAAGCATAATGTAGGGAAGTGACATAGGTGATGTAGTTAACTGTTCTGTACATAAGGATAGATGGACAGACAGAAAGAAGGTTGTTTCAGAGATAGACAGATAGATAGATGACAGATGATCGATAGATTATACACATGATAGAAGACAGGAAGCTAGATAGATGGATAGATAAATAGAGAGGATAGAGAGATAGAAAGAAGGATATATAGAAAGTTAGATAGATATACAGACAGACAGAGCGATAGATAGATACAGATACATATCGATTGACACAAAGCTGTTGCTCATAACCAGGAGATGAATGGTGAAATCACATAGCTAAACTACAAACAAAAAGGAAGAATGAAATCCAGTTTGCAAAGTGCAGTAAGCAGCCATAAGAAGAAAACAATTCCTACCATTTGCAATGACGTGGATGGAGCTAGACAGTAGTATGTTCAGAAAAATAGGTCAGGCGGAGAAAGACAATATCAAGTGATATCACTCATGTGTGGAGTATAACAACAAAGAGAAACTGAAGGAAAAAAACAGCAGAATACTCACAGAACCCGAGAGTTGACTTAAAGTTGCCAAAGGGAAAAGGACTGCACAGGGTGGTTCTGAAGGGAGGGATAAGTGTGGGGAGAAAGATTTGGGGCATTAGGATTACCATGTATATTGCGTGGGGTCACGCGGCACATGGGGAGTGCTGTACAACACAGAGAAGACTAGTAGAGGTTATATAGCATCTTACTACTCCATGATTGATAACGACTGTATCGGTGTCTTTGAAGGGGTACATGCTAAAGGGGTTTAAAGCATCCAACTATGCTGATGGACAGGGACTTTAAGAGGTTTTTGATGGTGGACTTGGATAAGGGGGAGCATAGTAAACATAATGTTCTTCATGTGATTGTAGATTAATGATAACAAAAAAATTTTTTTAAGTGCAATAAGGGCACAGCACAGAATCATCAGCATAAAAGGTCAGGCTCTGAGTGCTGCAAACAAAAGACACAGGGTTAAAAGAACGGATGAAAACTCAAGAAACCTACGTGCTTCCTTACAGGAGACTCACTTGAGATCCAAGGACACAGACAAACTACAAGCTGAAGGTGTGGTGACAAGTACCCTACACGAGTGAAACTGAAAAACAAACAATCAAACAAATGGATTCTGTTTGAGCCCCCAGAGACAGTCAGTAGAAAATAGCACTATCTGGCCACCGTGAATTCTTTTTGTTTGTTTTCAGCAAGTCCCAGCCATAGATTTAGTGGTGGAGCAACGTCCTTCTCATTTTCTCTCACCTCAACAACTGAGTTGCTGAAATAATAAGAATCTGGGCCTTTGAAATCTGTGGGTTTTATGATCTTCACGAATGTGAAGTAATAACCAAATAAAGAGGGAAGTTTGGACACTCAAGTAAACATGTCACTCCAAAACACACTCTTAGCTCCCAAATGCTCCTGTCTAGAAATTGGTGTTCCTTTTTATTTGACCCTCCATCCTATCAGTGGTGTTCACATAGACGTCCTTCAAACATGGTGGTGAGCAAAGCAACAATTTTACGTTTCTGTCGACCACATGCCCAGAGGAAGGATACTTGTGGTCTTCAGGGAGCACTTAGTGAATGAATGTGGCTAAATACAGACAGGAAGTGAGAAGGAGATGAAAGAGGACAGAGATGAGAGTCACGGGTTCAAGTCCCTGCACAACCATTTCCTGGTTTTGTAGGTACACTCGGACGACACGACCTGCAAGTGTCTCGGTGAACCCAGTGCTCTCCCTACAGCCTAGTTAACTTGCAGGATTTTTGGAAGCATAATGTAGGAAAGTGACATTGGATATGTGGTTAACTGCTCTGTACACAAGGACAGATGGGCAGACAGAAAGATGATTGATTGATTGATTGAATGATTGATAGACAGATAGATAAATATAGGTTCATATCGATTAACACAAAGCTATTGCTCATAACCATGAGAGCAATGGTTGAAGCACATAGCGAAACTACAAACAAAAAAGAAGAATAAAATCCAGTTTAAAAAGTGCAATAAGCAGCCATAAGAAGAAAACAAATCCTATCATTGGCAATAACTTGGATGGACCTAGAGGGTATTATGCTCAGTGAAAAAGGCCAGTCGGAGAAATACATGTACCAAATCATTTAACTCATGTGTGGAGTACGATAACAAAGAAAAACTGAAGGAAGAAACAGCAGCATATACACAGTACCCGAGAGTGGACTAACAGTTACCAAAGAGAAAGGGACTGGTTAGTGTTTGTGGGAAGGGATTGATAAGGGCGGGGAAAAAGAATGAGGGCATTAGGATTAGCATGAATAATGTGTAGGGTGAATGGTCATTAGGAGGGCTATACAACACAGAGAAGACAAGTAGTGATTCTAGAGCATCTTACGACACGCTGACGGACAGCGACTAAAACTGGGATTTGGCGATGACTTGGTGAAGGGATTAGACTAGTAAACATATTGTTCTGCATGTGGTTGTATATTAATGAGAATAAAAAAAATTTCAAAGTGCTGTAAGAGCCTAGCTACCAAATATCAGAAAAAAAGTACAGGCTTTCACTGCTCCAATCAAAAGACACAGGGTTAGAAGGACGGATGAAAACTTAAGATCACCTAAGTGCTCCCTTACTGGAGACTCACTTGTGATCCAAGGACACAGACAAACTACAAGCTGAAGGGGCGGGGACAGGTAACCTATACAAGTGAATCTTTGAAACAAAGAAACAAATGGATTCTGTTTGAGTCCCCAGAGACAGTCACTAGAAAATAGTCCTACCTAGCCACCGTGAATTCCTTTTGTTTGGTATCAGCAGTGCCCAGGTATAGATTTAGTGGTACTGCAATGTCCTTCTCATTTTTCTCACATCAACAAAAGAATTGCTGTAATAATATGCGTCTGGGCTTTTGAAATCACTGGGTTTTATGATATCCACGATTGTAAAGAAGTAATAACCACATAAAGAGGGAAGTTTGGACACTCAACCAAACACGTCTCTCCACAACACACACTTTGCTCCCAAATGCTCCTGTCTAGAAATAGGTTTTCCTTTTTATTTGTCCCTCCTCCTATCAGTGGTGAACATGCCATTGTCCCTCAAACATGGTGGTGAGTAAAGCACCAAGTATACTTTTCTGTCTACAACAGGCCCAGAGGAAGTATAATTGGGGTCTTCAGTGAGGACTTAGTCAATGAATGTGGCTAAATACAGTTAGCAAGCGAGAAGGAGGTTTAAGAGGACAGAGGACAGAGATACGGGTTCAAGTCCCTGCACCACCATTTACTGGTTTTGTAAGCACACGCGGCTGATTCGATCTGCAATTGTCTCAGTGAGCCCAGTGCTCTCCCTACGGCCTAGTGACCTTGCAATGTTTTTGAAAGCATAATGTAGGGAAGTGACATAGGTGATGTAGTTAACTGTTCTGTACATAAGGATAGATGGACAGACAGAAAGAAGGTTGTTTCATAGATAGACAGATAGATAGATGACAGATGATCGATAGATTATACACATGATAGAAGACAGGAAGCTAGATAGATGGATAGATAAATAGAGAGGATAGAGAGATAGAAAGAAGGATATATAGAAAGTTAGATAGATATACAGACAGACAGAGCGATAGATAGATACAGATACATATCGATTGACACAAAGCTGTTGCTCATAACCAGGAGATGAATGGTGAAATCACATAGCTAAACTACAAACAAAAAGGAAGAATGAAATCCAGTTTGCAAAGTGCAGTAAGCAGCCATAAGAAGAAAACAATTCCTACCATTTGCAATGACGTGGATGGAGCTAGACAGTAGTATGTTCAGAAAAATAGGTCAGGCGGAGAAAGACAATATCAAGTGATATCACTCATGTGTGGAGTATAACAACAAAGAGAAACTGAAGGAAAAAAACAGCAGAATACTCACAGAACCCGAGAGTTGACTTAAAGTTGCCAAAGGGAAAAGGACTGCACAGGGTGGTTCTGAAGGGAGGGATAAGTGTGGGGAGAAAGATTGGGGGCATTAGGATTACCATGTATATTGCGTGGGGTCACGCGGCACATGGGGAGTGCTGTACAACACAGAGAAGACTAGTAGAGGTTATATAGCATCTTACTACTCCATGATTGATAGCGACTGTATCGGTGTCTTTGAAGGAGTACATGCTAAAGGGGTTTAAAGCATCCAACTATGCTGATGGACAGGGACTTTAAGAGGTTTTTAATGGTGGACTTGGATAAGGGGGAGCATAGTAAACATAATGTTCTTCATGTGATTGTAGATTAATGATAACAAAAAAATTTTTTTAAGTGCAATAAGGGCACAGCACAGAATCATCAGCATAAAAGGTCAGGCTCTGACTGCTGCAAACAAAAGACACAGGGTTAAAAGAACGGATGAAAACTCAAGAAACCTACGTGCTTCCTTACAGGAGACTCACTTGAGATCCAAGGACACAGACAAACTACAAGCTGAAGGTGTGGTGACAAGTACCCTACACGAGTGAAACTGAAAAACAAACAATCAAACAAATGGATTCTGTTTGAGCCCCCAGAGACAGTCAGTAGAAAATAGCACTATCTGGCCACCGTGAATTCTTTTTGTTTGTTTTCAGCAAGTCCCAGCCATAGATTTAGTGGTGGAGCAACGTCCTTCTCATTTTCTCTCACCTCAACAACTGAGTTGCTGAAATAATAAGAATCTGGGCCTTTGAAATCTGTGGGTTTTATGATCTTCACGAATGTGAAGTAATAACCAAATAAAGAGGGAAGTTTGGACACTCAAGTAAACATGTCACTCCAAAACACACTCTTAGCTCCCAAATGCTCCTGTCTAGAAATTGGTGTTCCTTTTTATTTGACCCTCCATCCTATCAGTGGTGTTCACATAGACGTCCTTCAAACATGGTGGTGAGCAAAGCAACAATTTTACGTTTCTGTCGACCACATGCCCAGAGGAAGGATACTTGTGGTCTTCAGGGAGCACTTAGTGAATGAATGTGGCTAAATACAGACAGGAAGTGAGAAGGAGATGAAAGAGGACAGAGATGAGAGTCACGGGTTCAAGTCCCTGCACAACCATTTCCTGGTTTTGTAGGTACACTCGGACGACACGACCTGCAAGTGTCTCGGTGAACCCAGTGCTCTCCCTACAGCCTAGTTAACTTGCAGGATTTTTGGAAGCATAATGTAGGAAAGTGACATTGGATATGTGGTTAACTGCTCTGTACACAAGGACAGATGGGCAGACAGAAAGATGATTGATTGATTGATTGAATGATTGATAGACAGATAGATAAATATAGGTTCATATCGATTAACACAAAGCTATTGCTCATAACCATGAGAGCAATGGTTGAAGCACATAGCGAAACTACAAACAAAAAAGAAGAATAAAATCCAGTTTAAAAAGTGCAATAAGCAGCCATAAGAAGAAAACAAATCCTATCATTGGCAATAACTTGGATGGACCTAGAGGGTATTATGCTCAGTGAAAAAGGCCAGTCGGAGAAATACATGTACCAAATCATTTAACTCATGTGTGGAGTACGATAACAAAGAAAAACTGAAGGAAGAAACAGCAGCATATACACAGTACCCGAGAGTGGACTAACAGTTACCAAAGAGAAAGGGACTGGTTAGTGTTTGTGGGAAGGGATTGATAAGGGCGGGGAAAAAGAATGAGGGCATTAGGATTAGCATGAATAATGTGTAGGGTGAATGGTCATTAGGAGGGCTATACAACACAGAGAAGACAAGTAGTGATTCTAGAGCATCTTACGACACGCTGACGGACAGCGACTAAAACTGGGATTTGGCGATGACTTGGTGAAGGGATTAGACTAGTAAACATATTGTTCTGCATGTGGTTGTATATTAATGAGAATAAAAAAAATTTCAAAGTGCTGTAAGAGCCTAGCTACCAAATATCAGAAAAAAAGTACAGGCTTTCACTGCTCCAATCAAAAGACACAGGGTTAGAAGGACGGATGAAAACTTAAGATCACCTAAGTGCTCCCTTACTGGAGACTCACTTGTGATCCAAGGACACAGACAAACTACAAGCTGAAGGGGCGGGGACAGGTAACCTATACAAGTGAATCTTTGAAACAAAGAAACAAATGGATTCTGTTTGAGTCCCCAGAGACAGTCACTAGAAAATAGTCCTACCTAGCCACCGTGAATTCCTTTTGTTTGGTATCAGCAGTGCCCAGGTATAGATTTAGTGGTACTGCAATGTCCTTCTCATTTTTCTCACATCAACAAAAGAATTGCTGTAATAATATGCGTCTGGGCTTTTGAAATCACTGGGTTTTATGATATCCACGATTGTAAAGAAGTAATAACCACATAAAGAGGGAAGTTTGGACACTCAACCAAACACGTCTCTCCACAACACACACTTTGCTCCCAAATGCTCCTGTCTAGAAATAGGTTTTCCTTTTTATTTGTCCCTCCTCCTATCAGTGGTGAACATGCCATTGTCCCTCAAACATGGTGGTGAGTAAAGCACCAAGTATACTTTTCTGTCTACAACAGGCCCAGAGGAAGTATAATTGGGGTCTTCAGTGAGGACTTAGTCAATGAATGTGGCTAAATACAGTTAGCAAGCGAGAAGGAGGTTTAAGAGGACAGAGGACAGAGATACGGGTTCAAGTCCCTGCACCACCATTTACTGGTTTTGTAAGCACACGCGGCTGATTCGATCTGCAATTGTCTCAGTGAGCCCAGTGCTCTCCCTACGGCCTAGTGACCTTGCAATGTTTTTGAAAGCATAATGTAGGGAAGTGACATAGGTGATGTAGTTAACTGTTCTGTACATAAGGATAGATGGACAGACAGAAAGAAGGTTGTTTCATAGATAGACAGATAGATAGATGACAGATGATCGATAGATTATACACATGATAGAAGACAGGAAGCTAGATAGATGGATAGATAAATAGAGAGGATAGAGAGATAGAAAGAAGGATATATAGAAAGTTAGATAGATATACAGACAGACAGAGCGATAGATAGATACAGATACATATCGATTGACACAAAGCTGTTGCTCATAACCAGGAGATGAATGGTGAAATCACATAGCTAAACTACAAACAAAAAGGAAGAATGAAATCCAGTTTGCAAAGTGCAGTAAGCAGCCATAAGAAGAAAACAATTCCTACCATTTGCAATGACGTGGATGGAGCTAGACAGTAGTATGTTCAGAAAAATAGGTCAGGCGGAGAAAGACAATATCAAGTGATATCACTCATGTGTGGAGTATAACAACAAAGAGAAACTGAAGGAAAAAAACAGCAGAATACTCACAGAACCCGAGAGTTGACTTAAAGTTGCCAAAGGGAAAAGGACTGCACAGGGTGGTTCTGAAGGGAGGGATAAGTGTGGGGAGAAAGATTGGGGGCATTAGGATTACCATGTATATTGCGTGGGGTCACGCGGCACATGGGGAGTGCTGTACAACACAGAGAAGACTAGTAGAGGTTATATAGCATCTTACTACTCCATGATTGTTAGCGACTGTATCGGTGTCTTTGAAGGGGTACATGCTAAAGGGGTTTAAAGCATCCAACTATGCTGATGGACAGGGACTTTAAGAGGTTTTTGATGGTGGACTTGGATAAGGGGGAGCATAGTAAACATAATGTTCTTCATGTGATTGTAGATTAATGATAACAAAAAAATTTTTTTAAGTGCAATAAGGGCACAGCACAGAATCATCAGCATAAAAGGTCAGGCTCTGAGTGCTGCAAACAAAAGACACAGGGTTAAAAGAACGGATGAAAACTCAAGAAACCTACGTGCTTCCTTACAGGAGACTCACTTGAGATCCAAGGACACAGACAAACTACAAGCTGAAGGTGTGGTGACAAGTACCCTACACGAGTGAAACTGAAAAACAAACAATCAAACAAATGGATTCTGTTTGAGCCCCCAGAGACAGTCAGTAGAAAATAGCACTATCTGGCCACCGTGAATTCTTTTTGTTTGTTTTCAGCAAGTCCCAGCCATAGATTTAGTGGTGGAGCAACGTCCTTCTCATTTTCTCTCACCTCAACAACTGAGTTGCTGAAATAATAAGAATCTGGGCCTTTGAAATCTGTGGGTTTTATGATCTTCACGAATGTGAAGTAATAACCAAATAAAGAGGGAAGTTTGGACACTCAAGTAAACATGTCACTCCAAAACACACTCTTAGCTCCCAAATGCTCCTGTCTAGAAATTGGTGTTCCTTTTTATATGACCCTCCATCCTATCAGTGGTGTTCACATAGACGTCCTTCAAACATGGTGGTGAGCAAAGCAACAATTTTACGTTTCTGTCGACCACATGCCCAGAGGAAGGATACTTGTGGTCTTCAGGGAGCACTTAGTGAATGAATGTGGCTAAATACAGACAGGAAGTGAGAAGGAGATGAAAGAGGACAGAGATGAGAGTCACGGGTTCAAGTCCCTGCACAACCATTTCCTGGTTTTGTAGGTACACTCGGACGACACGACCTGCAAGTGTCTCGGTGAACCCAGTGCTCTCCCTACAGCCTAGTTAACTTGCAGGATTTTTGGAAGCATAATGTAGGAAAGTGACATTGGATATGGGGATAACTGCTCTGTACACAAGGACAGATGGGCAGACAGAAAGATGATTGATTGATTGATTGAATGATTGATAGACAGATAGATAAATATAGGTTCATATCGATTAACACAAAGCTATTGCTCATAACCATGAGAGCAATGGTTGAAGCACATAGCGAAACTACAAACAAAAAAGAAGAATAAAATCCAGTTTAAAAAGTGCAATAAGCAGCCATAAGAAGAAAACAAATCCTATCATTGGCAATAACTTGGATGGACCTAGAGGGTATTATGCTCAGTGAAAAAGGCCAGTCGGAGAAATACATGTACCAAATCATTTAACTCATGTGTGGAGTACGATAACAAAGAAAAACTGAAGGAAGAAACAGCAGCATATACACAGTACCCGAGAGTGGACTAACAGTTACCAAAGAGAAAGGGACTGGTTAGTGTTTGTGGGAAGGGATTGATAAGGGCGGGGAAAAAGAATGAGGGCATTAGGATTAGCATGAATAATGTGTAGGGTGAATGGTCATTAGGAGGGCTATACAACACAGAGAAGACAAGTAGTGATTCTAGAGCATCTTACGACACGCTGACGGACAGCGACTAAAACTGGGATTTGGCGATGACTTGGTGAAGGGATTAGACTAGTAAACATATTGTTCTGCATGTGGTTGTATATTAATGAGAATAAAAAAAATTTCAAGGTGCTGTAAGAGCCTAGCTACCAAATATCAGAAAAAAAGTACAGGCTTTCACTGCTCCAATCAAAAGACACAGGGTTAGAAGGACGGATGAAAACTTAAGATCACCTAAGTGCTCCCTTACTGGAGACTCACTTGTGATCCAAGGACACAGACAAACTACAAGCTGAAGGGGCGGGGACAGGTAACCTATACAAGTGAATCTTTGAAACAAAGAAACAAATGGATTCTGTTTGAGTCCCCAGAGACAGTCACTAGAAAATAGTCCTACCTAGCCACCATGAATTCCTTTTGTTTGGTATCAGCAGTGCCCAGGTATAGATTTAGTGGTACTGCAATGTCCTTCTCATTTTTCTCACATCAACAAAAGAATTGCTGTAATAATATGCGTCTGGGCTTTTGAAATAACTGGGTTTTATGATATCCACGATTGTAAAGAAGTAATAACCACATAAAGAGGGAAGTTTGGACACTCAACCAAACACGTCTCTCCACAACACACACTTTGCTCCCAAATGCTCCTGTCTAGAAATAGGTTTTCCTTTTTATTTGTCCCTCCTCCTATCAGTGGTGAACATGCCATTGTCCCTCAAACATGGTGGTGAGTAAAGCACCAAGTATACTTTTCTGTCTACAACAGGCCCAGAGGAAGTATAATTGGGGTCTTCAGTGAGGACTTAGTCAATGAATGTGGCTAAATACAGTTAGCAAGCGAGAAGGAGGTTTAAGAGGACAGAGGACAGAGATACGGGTTCAAGTCCCTGCACCACCATTTACTGGTTTTGTAAGCACACGCGGCTGATTCGATCTGCAATTGTCTCAGTGAGCCCAGTGCTCTCCCTACGGCCTAGTGACCTTGCAATGTTTTTGAAAGCATAATGTAGGGAAGTGACATAGGTGATGTAGTTAACTGTTCTGTACATAAGGATAGATGGACAGACAGAAAGAAGGTTGTTTCATAGATAGACAGATAGATAGATGACAGATGATCGATAGATTATACACATGATAGAAGACAGGAAGCTAGATAGATGGATAGATAAATAGAGAGGATAGAGAGATAGAAAGAAGGATATATAGAAAGTTAGATAGATATACAGACAGACAGAGCGATAGATAGATACAGATACATATCGATTGACACAAAGCTGTTGCTCATAACCAGGAGATGAATGGTGAAATCACATAGCTAAACTACAAACAAAAAGGAAGAATGAAATCCAGTTTGCAAAGTGCAGTAAGCAGCCATAAGAAGAAAACAATTCCTACCATTTGCAATGACGTGGATGGAGCTAGACAGTAGTATGTTCAGAAAAATAGGTCAGGCGGAGAAAGACAATATCAAGTGATATCACTCATGTGTGGAGTATAACAACAAAGAGAAACTGAAGGAAAAAAACAGCAGAATACTCACAGAACCCGAGAGTTGACTTAAAGTTGCCAAAGGGAAAAGGACTGCACAGGGTGGTTCTGAAGGGAGGGATAAGTGTGGGGAGAAAGATTTGGGGCATTAGGATTACCATGTATATTGCGTGGGGTCACGCGGCACATGGGGAGTGCTGTACAACACAGAGAAGACTAGTAGAGGTTATATAGCATCTTACTACTCCATGATTGATAACGACTGTATCGGTGTCTTTGAAGGGGTACATGCTAAAGGGGTTTAAAGCATCCAACTATGCTGATGGACAGGGACTTTAAGAGGTTTTTGATGGTGGACTTGGATAAGGGGGAGCATAGTAAACATAATGTTCTTCATGTGATTGTAGATTAATGATAACAAAAAAATTTTTTTAAGTGCAATAAGGGCACAGCACAGAATCATCAGCATAAAAGGTCAGGCTCTGAGTGCTGCAAACAAAAGACACAGGGTTAAAAGAACGGATGAAAACTCAAGAAACCTACGTGCTTCCTTACAGGAGACTCACTTGAGATCCAAGGACACAGACAAACTACAAGCTGAAGGTGTGGTGACAAGTACCCTACACGAGTGAAACTGAAAAACAAACAATCAAACAAATGGATTCTGTTTGAGCCCCCAGAGACAGTCAGTAGAAAATAGCACTATCTGGCCACCGTGAATTCTTTTTGTTTGTTTTCAGCAAGTCCCAGCCATAGATTTAGTGGTGGAGCAACGTCCTTCTCATTTTCTCTCACCTCAACAACTGAGTTGCTGAAATAATAAGAATCTGGGCCTTTGAAATCTGTGGGTTTTATGATCTTCACGAATGTGAAGTAATAACCAAATAAAGAGGGAAGTTTGGACACTCAAGTAAACATGTCACTCCAAAACACACTCTTAGCTCCCAAATGCTCCTGTCTAGAAATTGGTGTTCCTTTTTATTTGACCCTCCATCCTATCAGTGGTGTTCACATAGACGTCCTTCAAACATGGTGGTGAGCAAAGCAACAATTTTACGTTTCTGTCGACCACATGCCCAGAGGAAGGATACTTGTGGTCTTCAGGGAGCACTTAGTGAATGAATGTGGCTAAATACAGACAGGAAGTGAGAAGGAGATGAAAGAGGACAGAGATGAGAGTCACGGGTTCAAGTCCCTGCACAACCATTTCCTGGTTTTGTAGGTACACTCGGACGACACGACCTGCAAGTGTCTCGGTGAACCCAGTGCTCTCCCTACAGCCTAGTTAACTTGCAGGATTTTTGGAAGCATAATGTAGGAAAGTGACATTGGATATGGGGATAACTGCTCTGTACACAAGGACAGATGGGCAGACAGAAAGATGATTGATTGATTGATTGAATGATTGATAGACAGATAGATAAATATAGGTTCATATCGATTAACACAAAGCTATTGCTCATAACCATGAGAGCAATGGTTGAAGCACATAGCGAAACTACAAACAAAAAAGAAGAATAAAATCCAGTTTAAAAAGTGCAATAAGCAGCCATAAGAAGAAAACAAATCCTATCATTGGCAATAACTTGGATGGACCTAGAGGGTATTATGCTCAGTGAAAAAGGCCAGTCGGAGAAATACATGTACCAAATCATTTAACTCATGTGTGGAGTACGATAACAAAGAAAAACTGAAGGAAGAAACAGCAGCATATACACAGTACCCGAGAGTGGACTAACAGTTACCAAAGAGAAAGGGACTGGTTAGTGTTTGTGGGAAGGGATTGATAAGGGCGGGGAAAAAGAATGAGGGCATTAGGATTAGCATGAATAATGTGTAGGGTGAATGGTCATTAGGAGGGCTATACAACACAGAGAAGACAAGTAGTGATTCTAGAGCATCTTACGACACGCTGACGGACAGCGACTAAAACTGGGATTTGGCGATGACTTGGTGAAGGGATTAGACTAGTAAACATATTGTTCTGCATGTGGTTGTATATTAATGAGAATAAAAAAAATTTCAAGGTGCTGTAAGAGCCTAGCTATCAAATATCAGAAAAAAAGTACAGGCTTTCACTGCTCCAATCAAAAGACACAGGGTTAGAAGGACGGATGAAAACTTAAGATCACCTAAGTGCTCCCTTACTGGAGACTCACTTGTGATCCAAGGACACAGACAAACTACAAGCTGAAGGGGCGGGGACAGGTAACCTATACAAGTGAATCTTTGAAACAAAGAAACAAATGGATTCTGTTTGAGTCCCCAGAGACAGTCACTAGAAAATAGTCCTACCTAGCCACCATGAATTCCTTTTGTTTGGTATCAGCAGTGCCCAGGTATAGATTTAGTGGTACTGCAATGTCCTTCTCATTTTTCTCACATCAACAAAAGAATTGCTGTAATAATATGCGTCTGGGCTTTTGAAATCACTGGGTTTTATGATATCCACGATTGTAAAGAAGTAATAACCACATAAAGAGGGAAGTTTGGACACTCAACCAAACACGTCTCTCCACAACACACACTTTGCTCCCAAATGCTCCTGTCTAGAAATAGGTTTTCCTTTTTATTTGTCCCTCCTCCTATCAGTGGTGAACATGCCATTGTCCCTCAAACATGGTGGTGAGTAAAGCACCAAGTATACTTTTCTGTCTACAACAGGCCCAGAGGAAGTATAATTGGGGTCTTCAGTGAGGACTTAGTCAATGAATGTGGCTAAATACAGTTAGCAAGCGAGAAGGAGGTTTAAGAGGACAGAGGACAGAGATACGGGTTCAAGTCCCTGCACCACCATTTACTGGTTTTGTAAGCACACGCGGCTGATTCGATCTGCAATTGTCTCAGTGAGCCCAGTGCTCTCCCTACGGCCTAGTGACCTTGCAATGTTTTTGAAAGCATAATGTAGGGAAGTGACATAGGTGATGTAGTTAACTGTTCTGTACATAAGGATAGATGGACAGACAGAAAGAAGGTTGTTTCAGAGATAGACAGATAGATAGATGACAGATGATCGATAGATTATACACATGATAGAAGACAGGAAGCTAGATAGATGGATAGATAAATAGAGAGGATAGAGAGATAGAAAGAAGGATATATAGAAAGTTAGATAGATATACAGACAGACAGAGCGATAGATAGATACAGATACATATCGATTGACACAAAGCTGTTGCTCATAACCAGGAGATGAATGGTGAAATCACATAGCTAAACTACAAACAAAAAGGAAGAATGAAATCCAGTTTGCAAAGTGCAGTAAGCAGCCATAAGAAGAAAACAATTCCTACCATTTGCAATGACGTGGATGGAGCTAGACAGTAGTATGTTCAGAAAAATAGGTCAGGCGGAGAAAGACAATATCAAGTGATATCACTCATGTGTGGAGTATAACAACAAAGAGAAACTGAAGGAAAAAAACAGCAGAATACTCACAGAACCCGAGAGTTGACTTAAAGTTGCCAAAGGGAAAAGGACTGCACAGGGTGGTTCTGAAGGGAGGGATAAGTGTGGGGAGAAAGATTTGGGGCATTAGGATTACCATGTATATTGCGTGGGGTCACGCGGCACATGGGGAGTGCTGTACAACACAGAGAAGACTAGTAGAGGTTATATAGCATCTTACTACTCCATGATTGATAACGACTGTATCGGTGTCTTTGAAGGGGTACATGCTAAAGGGGTTTAAAGCATCCAACTATGCTGATGGACAGGGACTTTAAGAGGTTTTTGATGGTGGACTTGGATAAGGGGGAGCATAGTAAACATAATGTTCTTCATGTGATTGTAGATTAATGATAACAAAAAAATTTTTTTAAGTGCAATAAGGGCACAGCACAGAATCATCAGCATAAAAGGTCAGGCTCTGAGTGCTGCAAACAAAAGACACAGGGTTAAAAGAACGGATGAAAACTCAAGAAACCTACGTGCTTCCTTACAGGAGACTCACTTGAGATCCAAGGACACAGACAAACTACAAGCTGAAGGTGTGGTGACAAGTACCCTACACGAGTGAAACTGAAAAACAAACAATCAAACAAATGGATTCTGTTTGAGCCCCCAGAGACAGTCAGTAGAAAATAGCACTATCTGGCCACCGTGAATTCTTTTTGTTTGTTTTCAGCAAGTCCCAGCCATAGATTTAGTGGTGGAGCAACGTCCTTCTCATTTTCTCTCACCTCAACAACTGAGTTGCTGAAATAATAAGAATCTGGGCCTTTGAAATCTGTGGGTTTTATGATCTTCACGAATGTGAAGTAATAACCAAATAAAGAGGGAAGTTTGGACACTCAAGTAAACATGTCACTCCAAAACACACTCTTAGCTCCCAAATGCTCCTGTCTAGAAATTGGTGTTCCTTTTTATTTGACCCTCCATCCTATCAGTGGTGTTCACATAGACGTCCTTCAAACATGGTGGTGAGCAAAGCAACAATTTTACGTTTCTGTCGACCACATGCCCAGAGGAAGGATACTTGTGGTCTTCAGGGAGCACTTAGTGAATGAATGTGGCTAAATACAGACAGGAAGTGAGAAGGAGATGAACGAGGACAGAGATGAGAGTCACGGGTTCAAGTCCCTGCACAACCATTTCCTGGTTTTGTAGGTACACTCGGACGACACGACCTGCAAGTGTCTCGGTGAACCCAGTGCTCTCCCTACAGCCTAGTTAACTTGCAGGATTTTTGGAAGCATAATGTAGGAAAGTGACATTGGATATGGGGATAACTGCTCTGTACACAAGGACAGATGGGCAGACAGAAAGATGATTGATTGATTGATTGAATGATTGATAGACAGATAGATAAATATAGGTTCATATCGATTAACACAAAGCTATTGCTCATAACCATGAGAGCAATGGTTGAAGCACATAGCGAAACTACAAACAAAAAAGAAGAATAAAATCCAGTTTAAAAAGTGCAATAAGCAGCCATAAGAAGAAAACAAATCCTATCATTGGCAATAACTTGGATGGACCTAGAGGGTATTATGCTCAGTGAAAAAGGCCAGTCGGAGAAATACATGTACCAAATCATTTAACTCATGTGTGGAGTACGATAACAAAGAAAAACTGAAGGAAGAAACAGCAGCATATACACAGTACCCGAGAGTGGACTAACAGTTACCAAAGAGAAAGGGACTGGTTAGTGTTTGTGGGAAGGGATTGATAAGGGCGGGGAAAAAGAATGAGGGCATTAGGATTAGCATGAATAATGTGTAGGGTGAATGGTCATTAGGAGGGCTATACAACACAGAGAAGACAAGTAGTGATTCTAGAGCATCTTACGACACGCTGACGGACAGCGACTAAAACTGGGATTTGGCGATGACTTGGTGAAGGGATTAGACTAGTAAACATATTGTTCTGCATGTGGTTGTATATTAATGAGAATAAAAAAAATTTCAAAGTGCTGTAAGAGCCTAGCTACCAAATATCAGAAAAAAAGTACAGGCTTTCACTGCTCCAATCAAAAGACACAGGGTTAGAAGGACGGATGAAAACTTAAGATCACCTAAGTGCTCCCTTACTGGAGACTCACTTGTGATCCAAGGACACAGACAAACTACAAGCTGAAGGGGCGGGGACAGGTAACCTATACAAGTGAATCTTTGAAACAAAGAAACAAATGGATTCTGTTTGAGTCCCCAGAGACAGTCACTAGAAAATAGTCCTACCTAGCCACCGTGAATTCCTTTTGTTTGGTATCAGCAGTGCCCAGGTATAGATTTAGTGGTACTGCAATGTCCTTCTCATTTTTCTCACATCAACAAAAGAATTGCTGTAATAATATGCGTCTGGGCTTTTGAAATCACTGGGTTTTATGATATCCACGATTGTAAAGAAGTAATAACCACATAAAGAGGGAAGTTTGGACACTCAACCAAACACGTCTCTCCACAACACACACTTTGCTCCCAAATGCTCCTGTCTAGAAATAGGTTTTCCTTTTTATTTGTCCCTCCTCCTATCAGTGGTGAACATGCCATTGTCCCTCAAACATGGTGGTGAGTAAAGCACCAAGTATACTTTTCTGTCTACAACAGGCCCAGAGGAAGTATAATTGGGGTCTTCAGTGAGGACTTAGTCAATGAATGTGGCTAAATACAGTTAGCAAGCGAGAAGGAGGTTTAAGAGGACAGAGGACAGAGATACGGGTTCAAGTCCCTGCACCACCATTTACTGGTTTTGTAAGCACACGCGGCTGATTCGATCTGCAATTGTCTCAGTGAGCCCAGTGCTCTCCCTACGGCCTAGTGACCTTGCAATGTTTTTGAAAGCATAATGTAGGGAAGTGACATAGGTGATGTAGTTAACTGTTCTGTACATAAGGATAGATGGACAGACAGAAAGAAGGTTGTTTCATAGATAGACAGATAGATAGATGACAGATGATCGATAGATTATACACATGATAGAAGACAGGAAGCTAGATAGATGGATAGATAAATAGAGAGGATAGAGAGATAGAAAGAAGGATATATAGAAAGTTAGATAGATATACAGACAGACAGAGCGATAGATAGATACAGATACATATCGATTGACACAAAGCTGTTGCTCATAACCAGGAGATGAATGGTGAAATCACATAGCTAAACTACAAACAAAAAGGAAGAATGAAATCCAGTTTGCAAAGTGCAGTAAGCAGCCATAAGAAGAAAACAATTCCTACCATTTGCAATGACGTGGATGGAGCTAGACAGTAGTATGTTCAGAAAAATAGGTCAGGCGGAGAAAGACAATATCAAGTGATATCACTCATGTGTGGAGTATAACAACAAAGAGAAACTGAAGGAAAAAAACAGCAGAATACTCACAGAACCCGAGAGTTGACTTAAAGTTGCCAAAGGGAAAAGGACTGCACAGGGTGGTTCTGAAGGGAGGGATAAGTGTGGGGAGAAAGATTGGGGGCATTAGGATTACCATGTATATTGCGTGGGGTCACGCGGCACATGGGGAGTGCTGTACAACACAGAGAAGACTAGTAGAGGTTATATAGCATCTTACTACTCCATGATTGTTAGCGACTGTATCGGTGTCTTTGAAGGGGTACATGCTAAAGGGGTTTAAAGCATCCAACTATGCTGATGGACAGGGACTTTAAGAGGTTTTTGATGGTGGACTTGGATAAGGGGGAGCATAGTAAACATAATGTTCTTCATGTGATTGTAGATTAATGATAACAAAAAAATTTTTTTAAGTGCAATAAGGGCACAGCACAGAATCATCAGCATAAAAGGTCAGGCTCTGAGTGCTGCAAACAAAAGACACAGGGTTAAAAGAACGGATGAAAACTCAAGAAACCTACGTGCTTCCTTACAGGAGACTCACTTGAGATCCAAGGACACAGACAAACTACAAGCTGAAGGTGTGGTGACAAGTACCCTACACGAGTGAAACTGAAAAACAAACAATCAAACAAATGGATTCTGTTTGAGCCCCCAGAGACAGTCAGTAGAAAATAGCACTATCTGGCCACCGTGAATTCTTTTTGTTTGTTTTCAGCAAGTCCCAGCCATAGATTTAGTGGTGGAGCAACGTCCTTCTCATTTTCTCTCACCTCAACAACTGAGTTGCTGAAATAATAAGAATCTGGGCCTTTGAAATCTGTGGGTTTTATGATCTTCACGAATGTGAAGTAATAACCAAATAAAGAGGGAAGTTTGGACACTCAAGTAAACATGTCACTCCAAAACACACTCTTAGCTCCCAAATGCTCCTGTCTAGAAATTGGTGTTCCTTTTTATTTGACCCTCCATCCTATCAGTGGTGTTCACATAGACGTCCTTCAAACATGGTGGTGAGCAAAGCAACAATTTTACGTTTCTGTCGACCACATGCCCAGAGGAAGGATACTTGTGGTCTTCAGGGAGCACTTAGTGAATGAATGTGGCTAAATACAGACAGGAAGTGAGAAGGAGATGAAAGAGGACAGAGATGAGAGTCACGGGTTCAAGTCCCTGCACAACCATTTCCTGGTTTTGTAGGTACACTCGGACGACACGACCTGCAAGTGTCTCGGTGAACCCAGTGCTCTCCCTACAGCCTAGTTAACTTGCAGGATTTTTGGAAGCATAATGTAGGAAAGTGACATTGGATATGGGGATAACTGCTCTGTACACAAGGACAGATGGGCAGACAGAAAGATGATTGATTGATTGATTGAATGATTGATAGACAGATAGATAAATATAGGTTCATATCGATTAACACAAAGCTATTGCTCATAACCATGAGAGCAATGGTTGAAGCACATAGCGAAACTACAAACAAAAAAGAAGAATAAAATCCAGTTTAAAAAGTGCAATAAGCAGCCATAAGAAGAAAACAAATCCTATCATTGGCAATAACTTGGATGGACCTAGAGGGTATTATGCTCAGTGAAAAAGGCCAGTCGGAGAAATACATGTACCAAATCATTTAACTCATGTGTGGAGTACGATAACAAAGAAAAACTGAAGGAAGAAACAGCAGCATATACACAGTACCCGAGAGTGGACTAACAGTTACCAAAGAGAAAGGGACTGGTTAGTGTTTGTGGGAAGGGATTGATAAGGGCGGGGAAAAAGAATGAGGGCATTAGGATTAGCATGAATAATGTGTAGGGTGAATGGTCATTAGGAGGGCTATACAACACAGAGAAGACAAGTAGTGATTCTAGAGCATCTTACGACACGCTGACGGACAGCGACTAAAACTGGGATTTGGCGATGACTTGGTGAAGGGATTAGACTAGTAAACATATTGTTCTGCATGTGGTTGTATATTAATGAGAATAAAAAAAATTTCAAGGTGCTGTAAGAGCCTAGCTATCAAATATCAGAAAAAAAGTACAGGCTTTCACTGCTCCAATCAAAAGACACAGGGTTAGAAGGACGGATGAAAACTTAAGATCACCTAAGTGCTCCCTTACTGGAGACTCACTTGTGATCCAAGGACACAGACAAACTACAAGCTGAAGGGGCGGGGACAGGTAACCTATACAAGTGAATCTTTGAAACAAAGAAACAAATGGATTCTGTTTGAGTCCCCAGAGACAGTCACTAGAAAATAGTCCTACCTAGCCACCATGAATTCCTTTTGTTTGGTATCAGCAGTGCCCAGGTATAGATTTAGTGGTACTGCAATGTCCTTCTCATTTTTCTCACATCAACAAAAGAATTGCTGTAATAATATGCGTCTGGGCTTTTGAAATCACTGGGTTTTATGATATCCACGATTGTAAAGAAGTAATAACCACATAAAGAGGGAAGTTTGGACACTCAACCAAACACGTCTCTCCACAACACACACTTTGCTCCCAAATGCTCCTGTCTAGAAATAGGTTTTCCTTTTTATTTGTCCCTCCTCCTATCAGTGGTGAACATGCCATTGTCCCTCAAACATGGTGGTGAGTAAAGCACCAAGTATACTTTTCTGTCTACAACAGGCCCAGAGGAAGTATAATTGGGGTCTTCAGTGAGGACTTAGTCAATGAATGTGGCTAAATACAGTTAGCAAGCGAGAAGGAGGTTTAAGAGGACAGAGGACAGAGATACGGGTTCAAGTCCCTGCACCACCATTTACTGGTTTTGTAAGCACACGCGGCTGATTCGATCTGCAATTGTCTCAGTGAGCCCAGTGCTCTCCCTACGGCCTAGTGACCTTGCAATGTTTTTGAAAGCATAATGTAGGGAAGTGACATAGGTGATGTAGTTAACTGTTCTGTACATAAGGATAGATGGACAGACAGAAAGAAGGTTGTTTCATAGATAGACAGATAGATAGATGACAGATGATCGATAGATTATACACATGATAGAAGACAGGAAGCTAGATAGATGGATAGATAAATAGAGAGGATAGAGAGATAGAAAGAAGGATATATAGAAAGTTAGATAGATATACAGACAGACAGAGCGATAGATAGATACAGATACATATCGATTGACACAAAGCTGTTGCTCATAACCAGGAGATGAATGGTGAAATCACATAGCTAAACTACAAACAAAAAGGAAGAATGAAATCCAGTTTGCAAAGTGCAGTAAGCAGCCATAAGAAGAAAACAATTCCTACCATTTGCAATGACGTGGATGGAGCTAGACAGTAGTATGTTCAGAAAAATAGGTCAGGCGGAGAAAGACAATATCAAGTGATATCACTCATGTGTGGAGTATAACAACAAAGAGAAACTGAAGGAAAAAAACAGCAGAATACTCACAGAACCCGAGAGTTGACTTAAAGTTGCCAAAGGGAAAAGGACTGCACAGGGTGGTTCTGAAGGGAGGGATAAGTGTGGGGAGAAAGATTTGGGGCATTAGGATTACCATGTATATTGCGTGGGGTCACGCGGCACATGGGGAGTGCTGTACAACACAGAGAAGACTAGTAGAGGTTATATAGCATCTTACTACTCCATGATTGATAACGACTGTATCGGTGTCTTTGAAGGGGTACATGCTAAAGGGGTTTAAAGCATCCAACTATGCTGATGGACAGGGACTTTAAGAGGTTTTTGATGGTGGACTTGGATAAGGGGGAGCATAGTAAACATAATGTTCTTCATGTGATTGTAGATTAATGATAACAAAAAAATTTTTTTAAGTGCAATAAGGGCACAGCACAGAATCATCAGCATAAAAGGTCAGGCTCTGAGTGCTGCAAACAAAAGACACAGGGTTAAAAGAACGGATGAAAACTCAAGAAACCTACGTGCTTCCTTACAGGAGACTCACTTGAGATCCAAGGACACAGACAAACTACAAGCTGAAGGTGTGGTGACAAGTACCCTACACGAGTGAAACTAAAAAACAAACAATCAAACAAATGGATTCTGTTTGAGCCCCCAGAGACAGTCAGTAGAAAATAGCACTATCTGGCCACCGTGAATTCTTTTTGTTTGTTTTCAGCAAGTCCCAGCCATAGATTTAGTGGTGGAGCAACGTCCTTCTCATTTTCTCTCACCTCAACAACTGAGTTGCTGAAATAATAAGAATCTGGGCCTTTGAAATCTGTGGGTTTTATGATCTTCACGAATGTGAAGTAATAACCAAATAAAGAGGGAAGTTTGGACACTCAAGTAAACATGTCACTCCAAAACACACTCTTAGCTCCCAAATGCTCCTGTCTAGAAATTGGTGTTCCTTTTTATTTGACCCTCCATCCTATCAGTGGTGTTCACATAGACGTCCTTCAAACATGGTGGTGAGCAAAGCAACAATTTTACGTTTCTGTCGACCACATGCCCAGAGGAAGGATACTTGTGGTCTTCAGGGAGCACTTAGTGAATGAATGTGGCTAAATACAGACAGGAAGTGAGAAGGAGATGAAAGAGGACAGAGATGAGAGTCACGGGTTCAAGTCCCTGCACAACCATTTCCTGGTTTTGTAGGTACACTCGGACGACACGACCTGCAAGTGTCTCGGTGAACCCAGTGCTCTCCCTACAGCCTAGTTAACTTGCAGGATTTTTGGAAGCATAATGTAGGAAAGTGACATTGGATATGTGGTTAACTGCTCTGTACACAAGGACAGATGGGCAGACAGAAAGATGATTGATTGATTGATTGAATGATTGATAGACAGATAGATAAATATAGGTTCATATCGATTAACACAAAGCTATTGCTCATAACCATGAGAGCAATGGTTGAAGCACATAGCGAAACTACAAACAAAAAAGAAGAATAAAATCCAGTTTAAAAAGTGCAATAAGCAGCCATAAGAAGAAAACAAATCCTATCATTGGCAATAACTTGGATGGACCTAGAGGGTATTATGCTCAGTGAAAAAGGCCAGTCGGAGAAATACATGTACCAAATCATTTAACTCATGTGTGGAGTACGATAACAAAGAAAAACTGAAGGAAGAAACAGCAGCATATACACAGTACCCGAGAGTGGACTAACAGTTACCAAAGAGAAAGGGACTGGTTAGTGTTTGTGGGAAGGGATTGATAAGGGCGGGGAAAAAGAATGAGGGCATTAGGATTAGCATGAATAATGTGTAGGGTGAATGGTCATTAGGAGGGCTATACAACACAGAGAAGACAAGTAGTGATTCTAGAGCATCTTACGACACGCTGACGGACAGCGACTAAAACTGGGATTTGGCGATGACTTGGTGAAGGGATTAGACTAGTAAACATATTGTTCTGCATGTGGTTGTATATTAATGAGAATAAAAAAAATTTCAAAGTGCTGTAAGAGCCTAGCTACCAAATATCAGAAAAAAAGTACAGGCTTTCACTGCTCCAATCAAAAGACACAGGGTTAGAAGGACGGATGAAAACTTAAGATCACCTAAGTGCTCCCTTACTGGAGACTCACTTGTGATCCAAGGACACAGACAAACTACAAGCTGAAGGGGCGGGGACAGGTAACCTATACAAGTGAATCTTTGAAACAAAGAAACAAATGGATTCTGTTTGAGTCCCCAGAGACAGTCACTAGAAAATAGTCCTACCTAGCCACCGTGAATTCCTTTTGTTTGGTATCAGCAGTGCCCAGGTATAGATTTAGTGGTACTGCAATGTCCTTCTCATTTTTCTCACATCAACAAAAGAATTGCTGTAATAATATGCGTCTGGGCTTTTGAAATCACTGGGTTTTATGATATCCACGATTGTAAAGAAGTAATAACCACATAAAGAGGGAAGTTTGGACACTCAACCAAACACGTCTCTCCACAACACACACTTTGCTCCCAAATGCTCCTGTCTAGAAATAGGTTTTCCTTTTTATTTGTCCCTCCTCCTATCAGTGGTGAACATGCCATTGTCCCTCAAACATGGTGGTGAGTAAAGCACCAAGTATACTTTTCTGTCTACAACAGGCCCAGAGGAAGTATAATTGGGGTCTTCAGTGAGGACTTAGTCAATGAATGTGGCTAAATACAGTTAGCAAGCGAGAAGGAGGTTTAAGAGGACAGAGGACAGAGATACGGGTTCAAGTCCCTGCACCACCATTTACTGGTTTTGTAAGCACACGCGGCTGATTCGATCTGCAATTGTCTCAGTGAGCCCAGTGCTCTCCCTACGGCCTAGTGACCTTGCAATGTTTTTGAAAGCATAATGTAGGGAAGTGACATAGGTGATGTAGTTAACTGTTCTGTACATAAGGATAGATGGACAGACAGAAAGAAGGTTGTTTCATAGATAGACAGATAGATAGATGACAGATGATCGATAGATTATACACATGATAGAAGACAGGAAGCTAGATAGATGGATAGATAAATAGAGAGGATAGAGAGATAGAAAGAAGGATATATAGAAAGTTAGATAGATATACAGACAGACAGAGCGATAGATAGATACAGATACATATCGATTGACACAAAGCTGTTGCTCATAACCAGGAGATGAATGGTGAAATCACATAGCTAAACTACAAACAAAAAGGAAGAATGAAATCCAGTTTGCAAAGTGCAGTAAGCAGCCATAAGAAGAAAACAATTCCTACCATTTGCAATGACGTGGATGGAGCTAGACAGTAGTATGTTCAGAAAAATAGGTCAGGCGGAGAAAGACAATATCAAGTGATATCACTCATGTGTGGAGTATAACAACAAAGAGAAACTGAAGGAAAAAAACAGCAGAATACTCACAGAACCCGAGAGTTGACTTAAAGTTGCCAAAGGGAAAAGGACTGCACAGGGTGGTTCTGAAGGGAGGGATAAGTGTGGGGAGAAAGATTGGGGGCATTAGGATTACCATGTATATTGCGTGGGGTCACGCGGCACATGGGGAGTGCTGTACAACACAGAGAAGACTAGTAGAGGTTATATAGCATCTTACTACTCCATGATTGATAGCGACTGTATCGGTGTCTTTGAAGGGGTACATGCTAAAGGGGTTTAAAGCATCCAACTATGCTGATGGACAGGGACTTTAAGAGGTTTTTGATGGTGGACTTGGATAAGGGGGAGCATAGTAAACATAATGTTCTTCATGTGATTGTAGATTAATGATAACAAAAAAATTTTTTTAAGTGCAATAAGGGCACAGCACAGAATCATCAGCATAAAAGGTCAGGCTCTGACTGCTGCAAACAAAAGACACAGGGTTAAAAGAACGGATGAAAACTCAAGAAACCTACGTGCTTCCTTACAGGAGACTCACTTGAGATCCAAGGACACAGACAAACTACAAGCTGAAGGTGTGGTGACAAGTACCCTACACGAGTGAAACTGAAAAACAAACAATCAAACAAATGGATTCTGTTTGAGCCCCCAGAGACAGTCAGTAGAAAATAGCACTATCTGGCCACCGTGAATTCTTTTTGTTTGTTTTCAGCAAGTCCCAGCCATAGATTTAGTGGTGGAGCAACGTCCTTCTCATTTTCTCTCACCTCAACAACTGAGTTGCTGAAATAATAAGAATCTGGGCCTTTGAAATCTGTGGGTTTTATGATCTTCACGAATGTGAAGTAATAACCAAATAAAGAGGGAAGTTTGGACACTCAAGTAAACATGTCACTCCAAAACACACTCTTAGCTCCCAAATGCTCCTGTCTAGAAATTGGTGTTCCTTTTTATTTGACCCTCCATCCTATCAGTGGTGTTCACATAGACGTCCTTCAAACATGGTGGTGAGCAAAGCAACAATTTTACGTTTCTGTCGACCACATGCCCAGAGGAAGGATACTTGTGGTCTTCAGGGAGCACTTAGTGAATGAATGTGGCTAAATACAGACAGGAAGTGAGAAGGAGATGAAAGAGGACAGAGATGAGAGTCACGGGTTCAAGTCCCTGCACAACCATTTCCTGGTTTTGTAGGTACACTCGGACGACACGACCTGCAAGTGTCTCGGTGAACCCAGTGCTCTCCCTACAGCCTAGTTAACTTGCAGGATTTTTGGAAGCATAATGTAGGAAAGTGACATTGGATATGGGGATAACTGCTCTGTACACAAGGACAGATGGGCAGACAGAAAGATGATTGATTGATTGATTGAATGATTGATAGACAGATAGATAAATATAGGTTCATATCGATTAACACAAAGCTATTGCTCATAACCATGAGAGCAATGGTTGAAGCACATAGCGAAACTACAAACAAAAAAGAAGAATAAAATCCAGTTTAAAAAGTGCAATAAGCAGCCATAAGAAGAAAACAAATCCTATCATTGGCAATAACTTGGATGGACCTAGAGGGTATTATGCTCAGTGAAAAAGGCCAGTCGGAGAAATACATGTACCAAATCATTTAACTCATGTGTGGAGTACGATAACAAAGAAAAACTGAAGGAAGAAACAGCAGCATATACACAGTACCCGAGAGTGGACTAACAGTTACCAAAGAGAAAGGGACTGGTTAGTGTTTGTGGGAAGGGATTGATAAGGGCGGGGAAAAAGAATGAGGGCATTAGGATTAGCATGAATAATGTGTAGGGTGAATGGTCATTAGGAGGGCTATACAACACAGAGAAGACAAGTAGTGATTCTAGAGCATCTTACGACACGCTGACGGACAGCGACTAAAACTGGGATTTGGCGATGACTTGGTGAAGGGATTAGACTAGTAAACATATTGTTCTGCATGTGGTTGTATATTAATGAGAATAAAAAAAATTTCAAGGTGCTGTAAGAGCCTAGCTATCAAATATCAGAAAAAAAGTACAGGCTTTCACTGCTCCAATCAAAAGACACAGGGTTAGAAGGACGGATGAAAACTTAAGATCACCTAAGTGCTCCCTTACTGGAGACTCACTTGTGATCCAAGGACACAGACAAACTACAAGCTGAAGGGGCGGGGACAGGTAACCTATACAAGTGAATCTTTGAAACAAAGAAACAAATGGATTCTGTTTGAGTCCCCAGAGACAGTCACTAGAAAATAGTCCTACCTAGCCACCATGAATTCCTTTTGTTTGGTATCAGCAGTGCCCAGGTATAGATTTAGTGGTACTGCAATGTCCTTCTCATTTTTCTCACATCAACAAAAGAATTGCTGTAATAATATGCGTCTGGGCTTTTGAAATCACTGGGTTTTATGATATCCACGATTGTAAAGAAGTAATAACCACATAAAGAGGGAAGTTTGGACACTCAACCAAACACGTCTCTCCACAACACACACTTTGCTCCCAAATGCTCCTGTCTAGAAATAGGTTTTCCTTTTTATTTGTCCCTCCTCCTATCAGTGGTGAACATGCCATTGTCCCTCAAACATGGTGGTGAGTAAAGCACCAAGTATACTTTTCTGTCTACAACAGGCCCAGAGGAAGTATAATTGGGGTCTTCAGTGAGGACTTAGTCAATGAATGTGGCTAAATACAGTTAGCAAGCGAGAAGGAGGTTTAAGAGGACAGAGGACAGAGATACGGGTTCAAGTCCCTGCACCACCATTTACTGGTTTTGTAAGCACACGCGGCTGATTCGATCTGCAATTGTCTCAGTGAGCCCAGTGCTCTCCCTACGGCCTAGTGACCTTGCAATGTTTTTGAAAGCATAATGTAGGGAAGTGACATAGGTGATGTAGTTAACTGTTCTGTACATAAGGATAGATGGACAGACAGAAAGAAGGTTGTTTCAGAGATAGACAGATAGATAGATGACAGATGATCGATAGATTATACACATGATAGAAGACAGGAAGCTAGATAGATGGATAGATAAATAGAGAGGATAGAGAGATAGAAAGAAGGATATATAGAAAGTTAGATAGATATACAGACAGACAGAGCGATAGATAGATACAGATACATATCGATTGACACAAAGCTGTTGCTCATAACCAGGAGATGAATGGTGAAATCACATAGCTAAACTACAAACAAAAAGGAAGAATGAAATCCAGTTTGCAAAGTGCAGTAAGCAGCCATAAGAAGAAAACAATTCCTACCATTTGCAATGACGTGGATGGAGCTAGACAGTAGTATGTTCAGAAAAATAGGTCAGGCGGAGAAAGACAATATCAAGTGATATCACTCATGTGTGGAGTATAACAACAAAGAGAAACTGAAGGAAAAAAACAGCAGAATACTCACAGAACCCGAGAGTTGACTTAAAGTTGCCAAAGGGAAAAGGACTGCACAGGGTGGTTCTGAAGGGAGGGATAAGTGTGGGGAGAAAGATTTGGGGCATTAGGATTACCATGTATATTGCGTGGGGTCACGCGGCACATGGGGAGTGCTGTACAACACAGAGAAGACTAGTAGAGGTTATATAGCATCTTACTACTCCATGATTGATAACGACTGTATCGGTGTCTTTGAAGGGGTACATGCTAAAGGGGTTTAAAGCATCCAACTATGCTGATGGACAGGGACTTTAAGAGGTTTTTGATGGTGGACTTGGATAAGGGGAGCATAGTAAACATAATGTTCTTCATGTGATTGTAGATTAATGATAACAAAAAAATTTTTTTAAGTGCAATAAGGGCACAGCACAGAATCATCAGCATAAAAGGTCAGGCTCTGAGTGCTGCAAACAAAAGACACAGGGTTAAAAGAACGGATGAAAACTCAAGAAACCTACGTGCTTCCTTACAGGAGACTCACTTGAGATCCAAGGACACAGACAAACTACAAGCTGAAGGTGTGGTGACAAGTACCCTACACGAGTGAAACTGAAAAACAAACAATCAAACAAATGGATTCTGTTTGAGCCCCCAGAGACAGTCAGTAGAAAATAGCACTATCTGGCCACCGTGAATTCTTTTTGTTTGTTTTCAGCAAGTCCCAGCCATAGATTTAGTGGTGGAGCAACGTCCTTCTCATTTTCTCTCACCTCAACAACTGAGTTGCTGAAATAATAAGAATCTGGGCCTTTGAAATCTGTGGGTTTTATGATCTTCACGAATGTGAAGTAATAACCAAATAAAGAGGGAAGTTTGGACACTCAAGTAAACATGTCACTCCAAAACACACTCTTAGCTCCCAAATGCTCCTGTCTAGAAATTGGTGTTCCTTTTTATTTGACCCTCCATCCTATCAGTGGTGTTCACATAGACGTCCTTCAAACATGGTGGTGAGCAAAGCAACAATTTTACGTTTCTGTCGACCACATGCCCAGAGGAAGGATACTTGTGGTCTTCAGGGAGCACTTAGTGAATGAATGTGGCTAAATACAGACAGGAAGTGAGAAGGAGATGAAAGAGGACAGAGATGAGAGTCACGGGTTCAAGTCCCTGCACAACCATTTCCTGGTTTTGTAGGTACACTCGGACGACACGACCTGCAAGTGTCTCGGTGAACCCAGTGCTCTCCCTACAGCCTAGTTAACTTGCAGGATTTTTGGAAGCATAATGTAGGAAAGTGACATTGGATATGGGGATAACTGCTCTGTACACAAGGACAGATGGGCAGACAGAAAGATGATTGATTGATTGATTGAATGATTGATAGACAGATAGATAAATATAGGTTCATATCGATTAACACAAAGCTATTGCTCATAACCATGAGAGCAATGGTTGAAGCACATAGCGAAACTACAAACAAAAAAGAAGAATAAAATCCAGTTTAAAAAGTGCAATAAGCAGCCATAAGAAGAAAACAAATCCTATCATTGGCAATAACTTGGATGGACCTAGAGGGTATTATGCTCAGTGAAAAAGGCCAGTCGGAGAAATACATGTACCAAATCATTTAACTCATGTGTGGAGTACGATAACAAAGAAAAACTGAAGGAAGAAACAGCAGCATATACACAGTACCCGAGAGTGGACTAACAGTTACCAAAGAGAAAGGGACTGGTTAGTGTTTGTGGGAAGGGATTGATAAGGGCGGGGAAAAAGAATGAGGGCATTAGGATTAGCATGAATAATGTGTAGGGTGAATGGTCATTAGGAGGGCTATACAACACAGAGAAGACAAGTAGTGATTCTAGAGCATCTTACGACACGCTGACGGACAGCGACTAAAACTGGGATTTGGCGATGACTTGGTGAAGGGATTAGACTAGTAAACATATTGTTCTGCATGTGGTTGTATATTAATGAGAATAAAAAAAATTTCAAGGTGCTGTAAGAGCCTAGCTATCAAATATCAGAAAAAAAGTACAGGCTTTCACTGCTCCAATCAAAAGACACAGGGTTAGAAGGACGGATGAAAACTTAAGATCACCTAAGTGCTCCCTTACTGGAGACTCACTTGTGATCCAAGGACACAGACAAACTACAAGCTGAAGGGGCGGGGACAGGTAACCTATACAAGTGAATCTTTGAAACAAAGAAACAAATGGATTCTGTTTGAGTCCCCAGAGACAGTCACTAGAAAATAGTCCTACCTAGCCACCATGAATTCCTTTTGTTTGGTATCAGCAGTGCCCAGGTATAGATTTAGTGGTACTGCAATGTCCTTCTCATTTTTCTCACATCAACAAAAGAATTGCTGTAATAATATGCGTCTGGGCTTTTGAAATCACTGGGTTTTATGATATCCACGATTGTAAAGAAGTAATAACCACATAAAGAGGGAAGTTTGGACACTCAACCAAACACGTCTCTCCACAACACACACTTTGCTCCCAAATGCTCCTGTCTAGAAATAGGTTTTCCTTTTTATTTGTCCCTCCTCCTATCAGTGGTGAACATGCCATTGTCCCTCAAACATGGTGGTGAGTAAAGCACCAAGTATACTTTTCTGTCTACAACAGGCCCAGAGGAAGTATAATTGGGGTCTTCAGTGAGGACTTAGTCAATGAATGTGGCTAAATACAGTTAGCAAGCGAGAAGGAGGTTTAAGAGGACAGAGGACAGAGATACGGGTTCAAGTCCCTGCACCACCATTTACTGGTTTTGTAAGCACACGCGGCTGATTCGATCTGCAATTGTCTCAGTGAGCCCAGTGCTCTCCCTACGGCCTAGTGACCTTGCAATGTTTTTGAAAGCATAATGTAGGGAAGTGACATAGGTGATGTAGTTAACTGTTCTGTACATAAGGATAGATGGACAGACAGAAAGAAGGTTGTTTCATAGATAGACAGATAGATAGATGACAGATGATCGATAGATTATACACATGATAGAAGACAGGAAGCTAGATAGATGGATAGATAAATAGAGAGGATAGAGAGATAGAAAGAAGGATATATAGAAAGTTAGATAGATATACAGACAGACAGAGCGATAGATAGATACAGATACATATCGATTGACACAAAGCTGTTGCTCATAACCAGGAGATGAATGGTGAAATCACATAGCTAAACTACAAACAAAAAGGAAGAATGAAATCCAGTTTGCAAAGTGCAGTAAGCAGCCATAAGAAGAAAACAATTCCTACCATTTGCAATGACGTGGATGGAGCTAGACAGTAGTATGTTCAGAAAAATAGGTCAGGCGGAGAAAGACAATATCAAGTGATATCACTCATGTGTGGAGTATAACAACAAAGAGAAACTGAAGGAAAAAAACAGCAGAATACTCACAGAACCCGAGAGTTGACTTAAAGTTGCCAAAGGGAAAAGGACTGCACAGGGTGGTTCTGAAGGGAGGGATAAGTGTGGGGAGAAAGATTTGGGGCATTAGGATTACCATGTATATTGCGTGGGGTCACGCGGCACATGGGGAGTGCTGTACAACACAGAGAAGACTAGTAGAGGTTATATAGCATCTTACTACTCCATGATTGATAACGACTGTATCGGTGTCTTTGAAGGGGTACATGCTAAAGGGGTTTAAAGCATCCAACTATGCTGATGGACAGGGACTTTAAGAGGTTTTTGATGGTGGACTTGGATAAGGGGGAGCATAGTAAACATAATGTTCTTCATGTGATTGTAGATTAATGATAACAAAAAAATTTTTTTAAGTGCAATAAGGGCACAGCACAGAATCATCAGCATAAAAGGTCAGGCTCTGAGTGCTGCAAACAAAAGACACAGGGTTAAAAGAACGGATGAAAACTCAAGAAACCTACGTGCTTCCTTACAGGAGACTCACTTGAGATCCAAGGACACAGACAAACTACAAGCTGAAGGTGTGGTGACAAGTACCCTACACGAGTGAAACTGAAAAACAAACAATCAAACAAATGGATTCTGTTTGAGCCCCCAGAGACAGTCAGTAGAAAATAGCACTATCTGGCCACCGTGAATTCTTTTTGTTTGTTTTCAGCAAGTCCCAGCCATAGATTTAGTGGTGGAGCAACGTCCTTCTCATTTTCTCTCACCTCAACAACTGAGTTGCTGAAATAATAAGAATCTGGGCCTTTGAAATCTGTGGGTTTTATGATCTTCACGAATGTGAAGTAATAACCAAATAAAGAGGGAAGTTTGGACACTCAAGTAAACATGTCACTCCAAAACACACTCTTAGCTCCCAAATGCTCCTGTCTAGAAATTGGTGTTCCTTTTTATTTGACCCTCCATCCTATCAGTGGTGTTCACATAGACGTCCTTCAAACATGGTGGTGAGCAAAGCAACAATTTTACGTTTCTGTCGACCACATGCCCAGAGGAAGGATACTTGTGGTCTTCAGGGAGCACTTAGTGAATGAATGTGGCTAAATACAGACAGGAAGTGAGAAGGAGATGAACGAGGACAGAGATGAGAGTCACGGGTTCAAGTCCCTGCACAACCATTTCCTGGTTTTGTAGGTACACTCGGACGACACGACCTGCAAGTGTCTCGGTGAACCCAGTGCTCTCCCTACAGCCTAGTTAACTTGCAGGATTTTTGGAAGCATAATGTAGGAAAGTGACATTGGATATGGGGATAACTGCTCTGTACACAAGGACAGATGGGCAGACAGAAAGATGATTGATTGATTGATTGAATGATTGATAGACAGATAGATAAATATAGGTTCATATCGATTAACACAAAGCTATTGCTCATAACCATGAGAGCAATGGTTGAAGCACATAGCGAAACTACAAACAAAAAAGAAGAATAAAATCCAGTTTAAAAAGTGCAATAAGCAGCCATAAGAAGAAAACAAATCCTATCATTGGCAATAACTTGGATGGACCTAGAGGGTATTATGCTCAGTGAAAAAGGCCAGTCGGAGAAATACATGTACCAAATCATTTAACTCATGTGTGGAGTACGATAACAAAGAAAAACTGAAGGAAGAAACAGCAGCATATACACAGTACCCGAGAGTGGACTAACAGTTACCAAAGAGAAAGGGACTGGTTAGTGTTTGTGGGAAGGGATTGATAAGGGCGGGGAAAAAGAATGAGGGCATTAGGATTAGCATGAATAATGTGTAGGGTGAATGGTCATTAGGAGGGCTATACAACACAGAGAAGACAAGTAGTGATTCTAGAGCATCTTACGACACGCTGACGGACAGCGACTAAAACTGGGATTTGGCGATGACTTGGTGAAGGGATTAGACTAGTAAACATATTGTTCTGCATGTGGTTGTATATTAATGAGAATAAAAAAAATTTCAAAGTGCTGTAAGAGCCTAGCTACCAAATATCAGAAAAAAAGTACAGGCTTTCACTGCTCCAATCAAAAGACACAGGGTTAGAAGGACGGATGAAAACTTAAGATCACCTAAGTGCTCCCTTACTGGAGACTCACTTGTGATCCAAGGACACAGACAAACTACAAGCTGAAGGGGCGGGGACAGGTAACCTATACAAGTGAATCTTTGAAACAAAGAAACAAATGGATTCTGTTTGAGTCCCCAGAGACAGTCACTAGAAAATAGTCCTACCTAGCCACCGTGAATTCCTTTTGTTTGGTATCAGCAGTGCCCAGGTATAGATTTAGTGGTACTGCAATGTCCTTCTCATTTTTCTCACATCAACAAAAGAATTGCTGTAATAATATGCGTCTGGGCTTTTGAAATCACTGGGTTTTATGATATCCACGATTGTAAAGAAGTAATAACCACATAAAGAGGGAAGTTTGGACACTCAACCAAACACGTCTCTCCACAACACACACTTTGCTCCCAAATGCTCCTGTCTAGAAATAGGTTTTCCTTTTTATTTGTCCCTCCTCCTATCAGTGGTGAACATGCCATTGTCCCTCAAACATGGTGGTGAGTAAAGCACCAAGTATACTTTTCTGTCTACAACAGGCCCAGAGGAAGTATAATTGGGGTCTTCAGTGAGGACTTAGTCAATGAATGTGGCTAAATACAGTTAGCAAGCGAGAAGGAGGTTTAAGAGGACAGAGGACAGAGATACGGGTTCAAGTCCCTGCACCACCATTTACTGGTTTTGTAAGCACACGCGGCTGATTCGATCTGCAATTGTCTCAGTGAGCCCAGTGCTCTCCCTACGGCCTAGTGACCTTGCAATGTTTTTGAAAGCATAATGTAGGGAAGTGACATAGGTGATGTAGTTAACTGTTCTGTACATAAGGATAGATGGACAGACAGAAAGAAGGTTGTTTCATAGATAGACAGATAGATAGATGACAGATGATCGATAGATTATACACATGATAGAAGACAGGAAGCTAGATAGATGGATAGATAAATAGAGAGGATAGAGAGATAGAAAGAAGGATATATAGAAAGTTAGATAGATATACAGACAGACAGAGCGATAGATAGATACAGATACATATCGATTGACACAAAGCTGTTGCTCATAACCAGGAGATGAATGGTGAAATCACATAGCTAAACTACAAACAAAAAGGAAGAATGAAATCCAGTTTGCAAAGTGCAGTAAGCAGCCATAAGAAGAAAACAATTCCTACCATTTGCAATGACGTGGATGGAGCTAGACAGTAGTATGTTCAGAAAAATAGGTCAGGCGGAGAAAGACAATATCAAGTGATATCACTCATGTGTGGAGTATAACAACAAAGAGAAACTGAAGGAAAAAAACAGCAGAATACTCACAGAACCCGAGAGTTGACTTAAAGTTGCCAAAGGGAAAAGGACTGCACAGGGTGGTTCTGAAGGGAGGGATAAGTGTGGGGAGAAAGATTTGGGGCATTAGGATTACCATGTATATTGCGTGGGGTCACGCGGCACATGGGGAGTGCTGTACAACACAGAGAAGACTAGTAGAGGTTATATAGCATCTTACTACTCCATGATTGATAACGACTGTATCGGTGTCTTTGAAGGGGTACATGCTAAAGGGGTTTAAAGCATCCAACTATGCTGATGGACAGGGACTTTAAGAGGTTTTTGATGGTGGACTTGGATAAGGGGGAGCATAGTAAACATAATGTTCTTCATGTGATTGTAGATTAATGATAACAAAAAAATTTTTTTAAGTGCAATAAGGGCACAGCACAGAATCATCAGCATAAAAGGTCAGGCTCTGAGTGCTGCAAACAAAAGACACAGGGTTAAAAGAACGGATGAAAACTCAAGAAACCTACGTGCTTCCTTACAGGAGACTCACTTGAGATCCAAGGACACAGACAAACTACAAGCTGAAGGTGTGGTGACAAGTACCCTACACGAGTGAAACTAAAAAACAAACAATCAAACAAATGGATTCTGTTTGAGCCCCCAGAGACAGTCAGTAGAAAATAGCACTATCTGGCCACCGTGAATTCTTTTTGTTTGTTTTCAGCAAGTCCCAGCCATAGATTTAGTGGTGGAGCAACGTCCTTCTCATTTTCTCTCACCTCAACAACTGAGTTGCTGAAATAATAAGAATCTGGGCCTTTGAAATCTGTGGGTTTTATGATCTTCACGAATGTGAAGTAATAACCAAATAAAGAGGGAAGTTTGGACACTCAAGTAAACATGTCACTCCAAAACACACTCTTAGCTCCCAAATGCTCCTGTCTAGAAATTGGTGTTCCTTTTTATTTGACCCTCCATCCTATCAGTGGTGTTCACATAGACGTCCTTCAAACATGGTGGTGAGCAAAGCAACAATTTTACGTTTCTGTCGACCACATGCCCAGAGGAAGGATACTTGTGGTCTTCAGGGAGCACTTAGTGAATGAATGTGGCTAAATACAGACAGGAAGTGAGAAGGAGATGAAAGAGGACAGAGATGAGAGTCACGGGTTCAAGTCCCTGCACAACCATTTCCTGGTTTTGTAGGTACACTCGGACGACACGACCTGCAAGTGTCTCGGTGAACCCAGTGCTCTCCCTACAGCCTAGTTAACTTGCAGGATTTTTGGAAGCATAATGTAGGAAAGTGACATTGGATATGGGGATAACTGCTCTGTACACAAGGACAGATGGGCAGACAGAAAGATGATTGATTGATTGATTGAATGATTGATAGACAGATAGATAAATATAGGTTCATATCGATTAACACAAAGCTATTGCTCATAACCATGAGAGCAATGGTTGAAGCACATAGCGAAACTACAAACAAAAAAGAAGAATAAAATCCAGTTTAAAAAGTGCAATAAGCAGCCATAAGAAGAAAACAAATCCTATCATTGGCAATAACTTGGATGGACCTAGAGGGTATTATGCTCAGTGAAAAAGGCCAGTCGGAGAAATACATGTACCAAATCATTTAACTCATGTGTGGAGTACGATAACAAAGAAAAACTGAAGGAAGAAACAGCAGCATATACACAGTACCCGAGAGTGGACTAACAGTTACCAAAGAGAAAGGGACTGGTTAGTGTTTGTGGGAAGGGATTGATAAGGGCGGGGAAAAAGAATGAGGGCATTAGGATTAGCATGAATAATGTGTAGGGTGAATGGTCATTAGGAGGGCTATACAACACAGAGAAGACAAGTAGTGATTCTAGAGCATCTTACGACACGCTGACGGACAGCGACTAAAACTGGGATTTGGCGATGACTTGGTGAAGGGATTAGACTAGTAAACATATTGTTCTGCATGTGGTTGTATATTAATGAGAATAAAAAAAATTTCAAGGTGCTGTAAGAGCCTAGCTATCAAATATCAGAAAAAAAGTACAGGCTTTCACTGCTCCAATCAAAAGACACAGGGTTAGAAGGACGGATGAAAACTTAAGATCACCTAAGTGCTCCCTTACTGGAGACTCACTTGTGATCCAAGGACACAGACAAACTACAAGCTGAAGGGGCGGGGACAGGTAACCTATACAAGTGAATCTTTGAAACAAAGAAACAAATGGATTCTGTTTGAGTCCCCAGAGACAGTCACTAGAAAATAGTCCTACCTAGCCACCATGAATTCCTTTTGTTTGGTATCAGCAGTGCCCAGGTATAGATTTAGTGGTACTGCAATGTCCTTCTCATTTTTCTCACATCAACAAAAGAATTGCTGTAATAATATGCGTCTGGGCTTTTGAAATCACTGGGTTTTATGATATCCACGATTGTAAAGAAGTAATAACCACATAAAGAGGGAAGTTTGGACACTCAACCAAACACGTCTCTCCACAACACACACTTTGCTCCCAAATGCTCCTGTCTAGAAATAGGTTTTCCTTTTTATTTGTCCCTCCTCCTATCAGTGGTGAACATGCCATTGTCCCTCAAACATGGTGGTGAGTAAAGCACCAAGTATACTTTTCTGTCTACAACAGGCCCAGAGGAAGTATAATTGGGGTCTTCAGTGAGGACTTAGTCAATGAATGTGGCTAAATACAGTTAGCAAGCGAGAAGGAGGTTTAAGAGGACAGAGGACAGAGATACGGGTTCAAGTCCCTGCACCACCATTTACTGGTTTTGTAAGCACACGCGGCTGATTCGATCTGCAATTGTCTCAGTGAGCCCAGTGCTCTCCCTACGGCCTAGTGACCTTGCAATGTTTTTGAAAGCATAATGTAGGGAAGTGACATAGGTGATGTAGTTAACTGTTCTGTACATAAGGATAGATGGACAGACAGAAAGAAGGTTGTTTCAGAGATAGACAGATAGATAGATGACAGATGATCGATAGATTATACACATGATAGAAGACAGGAAGCTAGATAGATGGATAGATAAATAGAGAGGATAGAGAGATAGAAAGAAGGATATATAGAAAGTTAGATAGATATACAGACAGACAGAGCGATAGATAGATACAGATACATATCGATTGACACAAAGCTGTTGCTCATAACCAGGAGATGAATGGTGAAATCACATAGCTAAACTACAAACAAAAAGGAAGAATGAAATCCAGTTTGCAAAGTGCAGTAAGCAGCCATAAGAAGAAAACAATTCCTACCATTTGCAATGACGTGGATGGAGCTAGACAGTAGTATGTTCAGAAAAATAGGTCAGGCGGAGAAAGACAATATCAAGTGATATCACTCATGTGTGGAGTATAACAACAAAGAGAAACTGAAGGAAAAAAACAGCAGAATACTCACAGAACCCGAGAGTTGACTTAAAGTTGCCAAAGGGAAAAGGACTGCACAGGGTGGTTCTGAAGGGAGGGATAAGTGTGGGGAGAAAGATTTGGGGCATTAGGATTACCATGTATATTGCGTGGGGTCACGCGGCACATGGGGAGTGCTGTACAACACAGAGAAGACTAGTAGAGGTTATATAGCATCTTACTACTCCATGATTGATAGCGACTGTATCGGTGTCTTTGAAGGGGTACATGCTAAAGGGGTTTAAAGCATCCAACTATGCTGATGGACAGGGACTTTAAGAGGTTTTTGATGGTGGACTTGGATAAGGGGGAGCATAGTAAACATAATGTTCTTCATGTGATTGTAGATTAATGATAACAAAAAAATTTTTTTAAGTGCAATAAGGGCACAGCACAGAATCATCAGCATAAAAGGTCAGGCTCTGAGTGCTGCAAACAAAAGACACAGGGTTAAAAGAACGGATG
Source organism: Manis pentadactyla (assembly GCF_030020395.1). NCBI lineage: Eukaryota > Metazoa > Chordata > Mammalia > Pholidota > Manidae > Manis > Manis pentadactyla. The sequence continues at coordinate 377,701 of NW_026645060.1, forward strand.
AAAACTCAAGAAACCTACGTGCTTCCTTACAGGAGACTCACTTGAGATCCAAGGACACAGACAAACTACAAGCTGAAGGTGTGGTGACAAGTACCCTACACGAGTGAAACTGAAAAACAAACAATCAAACAAATGGATTCTGTTTGAGCCCCCAGAGACAGTCAGTAGAAAATAGCACTATCTGGCCACCGTGAATTCTTTTTGTTTGTTTTCAGCAAGTCCCAGCCATAGATTTAGTGGTGGAGCAACGTCCTTCTCATTTTCTCTCACCTCAACAACTGAGTTGCTGAAATAATAAGAATCTGGGCCTTTAAAATCTGTGGGTTTTATGATCTTCACGAATGTGAAGTAATAACCAAATAAAGAGGGAAGTTTGGACACTCAAGTAAACATGTCACTCCAAAACACACTCTTAGCTCCCAAATGCTCCTGTCTAGAAATTGGTGTTCCTTTTTATTTGACCCTCCATCCTATCAGTGGTGTTCACATAGACGTCCTTCAAACATGGTGGTGAGCAAAGCAACAATTTTACGTTTCTGTCGACCACATGCCCAGAGGAAGGATACTTGTGGTCTTCAGGGAGCACTTAGTGAATGAATGTGGCTAAATACAGACAGGAAGTGAGAAGGAGATGAACGAGGACAGAGATGAGAGTCACGGGTTCAAGTCCCTGCACAACCATTTCCTGGTTTTGTAGGTACACTCGGACGACACGACCTGCAAGTGTCTCGGTGAACCCAGTGCTCTCCCTACAGCCTAGTTAACTTGCAGGATTTTTGGAAGCATAATGTAGGAAAGTGACATTGGATATGGGGATAACTGCTCTGTACACAAGGACAGATGGGCAGACAGAAAGATGATTGATTGATTGATTGAATGATTGATAGACAGATAGATAAATATAGGTTCATATCGATTAACACAAAGCTATTGCTCATAACCATGAGAGCAATGGTTGAAGCACATAGCGAAACTACAAACAAAAAAGAAGAATAAAATCCAGTTTAAAAAGTGCAATAAGCAGCCATAAGAAGAAAACAAATCCTATCATTGGCAATAACTTGGATGGACCTAGAGGGTATTATGCTCAGTGAAAAAGGCCAGTCGGAGAAATACATGTACCAAATCATTTAACTCATGTGTGGAGTACGATAACAAAGAAAAACTGAAGGAAGAAACAGCAGCATATACACAGTACCCGAGAGTGGACTAACAGTTACCAAAGAGAAAGGGACTGGTTAGTGTTTGTGGGAAGGGATTGATAAGGGCGGGGAAAAAGAATGAGGGCATTAGGATTAGCATGAATAATGTGTAGGGTGAATGGTCATTAGGAGGGCTATACAACACAGAGAAGACAAGTAGTGATTCTAGAGCATCTTACGACACGCTGACGGACAGCGACTAAAACTGGGATTTGGCGATGACTTGGTGAAGGGATTAGACTAGTAAACATATTGTTCTGCATGTGGTTGTATATTAATGAGAATAAAAAAAATTTCAAGGTGCTGTAAGAGCCTAGCTATCAAATATCAGAAAAAAAGTACAGGCTTTCACTGCTCCAATCAAAAGACACAGGGTTAGAAGGACGGATGAAAACTTAAGATCACCTAAGTGCTCCCTTACTGGAGACTCACTTGTGATCCAAGGACACAGACAAACTACAAGCTGAAGGGGCGGGGACAGGTAACCTATACAAGTGAATCTTTGAAACAAAGAAACAAATGGATTCTGTTTGAGTCCCCAGAGACAGTCACTAGAAAATAGTCCTACCTAGCCACCATGAATTCCTTTTGTTTGGTATCAGCAGTGCCCAGGTATAGATTTAGTGGTACTGCAATGTCCTTCTCATTTTTCTCACATCAACAAAAGAATTGCTGTAATAATATGCGTCTGGGCTTTTGAAATCACTGGGTTTTATGATATCCACGATTGTAAAGAAGTAATAACCACATAAAGAGGGAAGTTTGGACACTCAACCAAACACGTCTCTCCACAACACACACTTTGCTCCCAAATGCTCCTGTCTAGAAATAGGTTTTCCTTTTTATTTGTCCCTCCTCCTATCAGTGGTGAACATGCCATTGTCCCTCAAACATGGTGGTGAGTAAAGCACCAAGTATACTTTTCTGTCTACAACAGGCCCAGAGGAAGTATAATTGGGGTCTTCAGTGAGGACTTAGTCAATGAATGTGGCTAAATACAGTTAGCAAGCGAGAAGGAGGTTTAAGAGGACAGAGGACAGAGATACGGGTTCAAGTCCCTGCACCACCATTTACTGGTTTTGTAAGCACACGCGGCTGATTCGATCTGCAATTGTCTCAGTGAGCCCAGTGCTCTCCCTACGGCCTAGTGACCTTGCAATGTTTTTGAAAGCATAATGTAGGGAAGTGACATAGGTGATGTAGTTAACTGTTCTGTACATAAGGATAGATGGACAGACAGAAAGAAGGTTGTTTCAGAGATAGACAGATAGATAGATGACAGATGATCGATAGATTATACACATGATAGAAGACAGGAAGCTAGATAGATGGATAGATAAATAGAGAGGATAGAGAGATAGAAAGAAGGATATATAGAAAGTTAGATAGATATACAGACAGACAGAGCGATAGATAGATACAGATACATATCGATTGACACAAAGCTGTTGCTCATAACCAGGAGATGAATGGTGAAATCACATAGCTAAACTACAAACAAAAAGGAAGAATGAAATCCAGTTTGCAAAGTGCAGTAAGCAGCCATAAGAAGAAAACAATTCCTACCATTTGCAATGACGTGGATGGAGCTAGACAGTAGTATGTTCAGAAAAATAGGTCAGGCGGAGAAAGACAATATCAAGTGATATCACTCATGTGTGGAGTATAACAACAAAGAGAAACTGAAGGAAAAAAACAGCAGAATACTCACAGAACCCGAGAGTTGACTTAAAGTTGCCAAAGGGAAAAGGACTGCACAGGGTGGTTCTGAAGGGAGGGATAAGTGTGGGGAGAAAGATTTGGGGCATTAGGATTACCATGTATATTGCGTGGGGTCACGCGGCACATGGGGAGTGCTGTACAACACAGAGAAGACTAGTAGAGGTTATATAGCATCTTACTACTCCATGATTGATAACGACTGTATCGGTGTCTTTGAAGGGGTACATGCTAAAGGGGTTTAAAGCATCCAACTATGCTGATGGACAGGGACTTTAAGAGGTTTTTGATGGTGGACTTGGATAAGGGGAGCATAGTAAACATAATGTTCTTCATGTGATTGTAGATTAATGATAACAAAAAAATTTTTTTAAGTGCAATAAGGGCACAGCACAGAATCATCAGCATAAAAGGTCAGGCTCTGAGTGCTGCAAACAAAAGACACAGGGTTAAAAGAACGGATGAAAACTCAAGAAACCTACGTGCTTCCTTACAGGAGACTCACTTGAGATCCAAGGACACAGACAAACTACAAGCTGAAGGTGTGGTGACAAGTACCCTACACGAGTGAAACTGAAAAACAAACAATCAAACAAATGGATTCTGTTTGAGCCCCCAGAGACAGTCAGTAGAAAATAGCACTATCTGGCCACCGTGAATTCTTTTTGTTTGTTTTCAGCAAGTCCCAGCCATAGATTTAGTGGTGGAGCAACGTCCTTCTCATTTTCTCTCACCTCAACAACTGAGTTGCTGAAATAATAAGAATCTGGGCCTTTGAAATCTGTGGGTTTTATGATCTTCACGAATGTGAAGTAATAACCAAATAAAGAGGGAAGTTTGGACACTCAAGTAAACATGTCACTCCAAAACACACTCTTAGCTCCCAAATGCTCCTGTCTAGAAATTGGTGTTCCTTTTTATTTGACCCTCCATCCTATCAGTGGTGTTCACATAGACGTCCTTCAAACATGGTGGTGAGCAAAGCAACAATTTTACGTTTCTGTCGACCACATGCCCAGAGGAAGGATACTTGTGGTCTTCAGGGAGCACTTAGTGAATGAATGTGGCTAAATACAGACAGGAAGTGAGAAGGAGATGAAAGAGGACAGAGATGAGAGTCACGGGTTCAAGTCCCTGCACAACCATTTCCTGGTTTTGTAGGTACACTCGGACGACACGACCTGCAAGTGTCTCGGTGAACCCAGTGCTCTCCCTACAGCCTAGTTAACTTGCAGGATTTTTGGAAGCATAATGTAGGAAAGTGACATTGGATATGGGGATAACTGCTCTGTACACAAGGACAGATGGGCAGACAGAAAGATGATTGATTGATTGATTGAATGATTGATAGACAGATAGATAAATATAGGTTCATATCGATTAACACAAAGCTATTGCTCATAACCATGAGAGCAATGGTTGAAGCACATAGCGAAACTACAAACAAAAAAGAAGAATAAAATCCAGTTTAAAAAGTGCAATAAGCAGCCATAAGAAGAAAACAAATCCTATCATTGGCAATAACTTGGATGGACCTAGAGGGTATTATGCTCAGTGAAAAAGGCCAGTCGGAGAAATACATGTACCAAATCATTTAACTCATGTGTGGAGTACGATAACAAAGAAAAACTGAAGGAAGAAACAGCAGCATATACACAGTACCCGAGAGTGGACTAACAGTTACCAAAGAGAAAGGGACTGGTTAGTGTTTGTGGGAAGGGATTGATAAGGGCGGGGAAAAAGAATGAGGGCATTAGGATTAGCATGAATAATGTGTAGGGTGAATGGTCATTAGGAGGGCTATACAACACAGAGAAGACAAGTAGTGATTCTAGAGCATCTTACGACACGCTGACGGACAGCGACTAAAACTGGGATTTGGCGATGACTTGGTGAAGGGATTAGACTAGTAAACATATTGTTCTGCATGTGGTTGTATATTAATGAGAATAAAAAAAATTTCAAGGTGCTGTAAGAGCCTAGCTATCAAATATCAGAAAAAAAGTACAGGCTTTCACTGCTCCAATCAAAAGACACAGGGTTAGAAGGACGGATGAAAACTTAAGATCACCTAAGTGCTCCCTTACTGGAGACTCACTTGTGATCCAAGGACACAGACAAACTACAAGCTGAAGGGGCGGGGACAGGTAACCTATACAAGTGAATCTTTGAAACAAAGAAACAAATGGATTCTGTTTGAGTCCCCAGAGACAGTCACTAGAAAATAGTCCTACCTAGCCACCATGAATTCCTTTTGTTTGGTATCAGCAGTGCCCAGGTATAGATTTAGTGGTACTGCAATGTCCTTCTCATTTTTCTCACATCAACAAAAGAATTGCTGTAATAATATGCGTCTGGGCTTTTGAAATCACTGGGTTTTATGATATCCACGATTGTAAAGAAGTAATAACCACATAAAGAGGGAAGTTTGGACACTCAACCAAACACGTCTCTCCACAACACACACTTTGCTCCCAAATGCTCCTGTCTAGAAATAGGTTTTCCTTTTTATTTGTCCCTCCTCCTATCAGTGGTGAACATGCCATTGTCCCTCAAACATGGTGGTGAGTAAAGCACCAAGTATACTTTTCTGTCTACAACAGGCCCAGAGGAAGTATAATTGGGGTCTTCAGTGAGGACTTAGTCAATGAATGTGGCTAAATACAGTTAGCAAGCGAGAAGGAGGTTTAAGAGGACAGAGGACAGAGATACGGGTTCAAGTCCCTGCACCACCATTTACTGGTTTTGTAAGCACACGCGGCTGATTCGATCTGCAATTGTCTCAGTGAGCCCAGTGCTCTCCCTACGGCCTAGTGACCTTGCAATGTTTTTGAAAGCATAATGTAGGGAAGTGACATAGGTGATGTAGTTAACTGTTCTGTACATAAGGATAGATGGACAGACAGAAAGAAGGTTGTTTCAGAGATAGACAGATAGATAGATGACAGATGATCGATAGATTATACACATGATAGAAGACAGGAAGCTAGATAGATGGATAGATAAATAGAGAGGATAGAGAGATAGAAAGAAGGATATATAGAAAGTTAGATAGATATACAGACAGACAGAGCGATAGATAGATACAGATACATATCGATTGACACAAAGCTGTTGCTCATAACCAGGAGATGAATGGTGAAATCACATAGCTAAACTACAAACAAAAAGGAAGAATGAAATCCAGTTTGCAAAGTGCAGTAAGCAGCCATAAGAAGAAAACAATTCCTACCATTTGCAATGACGTGGATGGAGCTAGACAGTAGTATGTTCAGAAAAATAGGTCAGGCGGAGAAAGACAATATCAAGTGATATCACTCATGTGTGGAGTATAACAACAAAGAGAAACTGAAGGAAAAAAACAGCAGAATACTCACAGAACCCGAGAGTTGACTTAAAGTTGCCAAAGGGAAAAGGACTGCACAGGGTGGTTCTGAAGGGAGGGATAAGTGTGGGGAGAAAGATTTGGGGCATTAGGATTACCATGTATATTGCGTGGGGTCACGCGGCACATGGGGAGTGCTGTACAACACAGAGAAGACTAGTAGAGGTTATATAGCATCTTACTACTCCATGATTGATAACGACTGTATCGGTGTCTTTGAAGGGGTACATGCTAAAGGGGTTTAAAGCATCCAACTATGCTGATGGACAGGGACTTTAAGAGGTTTTTGATGGTGGACTTGGATAAGGGGGAGCATAGTAAACATAATGTTCTTCATGTGATTGTAGATTAATGATAACAAAAAAATTTTTTTAAGTGCAATAAGGGCACAGCACAGAATCATCAGCATAAAAGGTCAGGCTCTGAGTGCTGCAAACAAAAGACACAGGGTTAAAAGAACGGATGAAAACTCAAGAAACCTACGTGCTTCCTTACAGGAGACTCACTTGAGATCCAAGGACACAGACAAACTACAAGCTGAAGGTGTGGTGACAAGTACCCTACACGAGTGAAACTGAAAAACAAACAATCAAACAAATGGATTCTGTTTGAGCCCCCAGAGACAGTCAGTAGAAAATAGCACTATCTGGCCACCGTGAATTCTTTTTGTTTGTTTTCAGCAAGTCCCAGCCATAGATTTAGTGGTGGAGCAACGTCCTTCTCATTTTCTCTCACCTCAACAACTGAGTTGCTGAAATAATAAGAATCTGGGCCTTTGAAATCTGTGGGTTTTATGATCTTCACGAATGTGAAGTAATAACCAAATAAAGAGGGAAGTTTGGACACTCAAGTAAACATGTCACTCCAAAACACACTCTTAGCTCCCAAATGCTCCTGTCTAGAAATTGGTGTTCCTTTTTATTTGACCCTCCATCCTATCAGTGGTGTTCACATAGACGTCCTTCAAACATGGTGGTGAGCAAAGCAACAATTTTACGTTTCTGTCGACCACATGCCCAGAGGAAGGATACTTGTGGTCTTCAGGGAGCACTTAGTGAATGAATGTGGCTAAATACAGACAGGAAGTGAGAAGGAGATGAACGAGGACAGAGATGAGAGTCACGGGTTCAAGTCCCTGCACAACCATTTCCTGGTTTTGTAGGTACACTCGGACGACACGACCTGCAAGTGTCTCGGTGAACCCAGTGCTCTCCCTACAGCCTAGTTAACTTGCAGGATTTTTGGAAGCATAATGTAGGAAAGTGACATTGGATATGTGGTTAACTGCTCTGTACACAAGGACAGATGGGCAGACAGAAAGATGATTGATTGATTGATTGAATGATTGATAGACAGATAGATAAATATAGGTTCATATCGATTAACACAAAGCTATTGCTCATAACCATGAGAGCAATGGTTGAAGCACATAGCGAAACTACAAACAAAAAAGAAGAATAAAATCCAGTTTAAAAAGTGCAATAAGCAGCCATAAGAAGAAAACAAATCCTATCATTGGCAATAACTTGGATGGACCTAGAGGGTATTATGCTCAGTGAAAAAGGCCAGTCGGAGAAATACATGTACCAAATCATTTAACTCATGTGTGGAGTACGATAACAAAGAAAAACTGAAGGAAGAAACAGCAGCATATACACAGTACCCGAGAGTGGACTAACAGTTACCAAAGAGAAAGGGACTGGTTAGTGTTTGTGGGAAGGGATTGATAAGGGCGGGGAAAAAGAATGAGGGCATTAGGATTAGCATGAATAATGTGTAGGGTGAATGGTCATTAGGAGGGCTATACAACACAGAGAAGACAAGTAGTGATTCTAGAGCATCTTACGACACGCTGACGGACAGCGACTAAAACTGGGATTTGGCGATGACTTGGTGAAGGGATTAGACTAGTAAACATATTGTTCTGCATGTGGTTGTATATTAATGAGAATAAAAAAAATTTCAAAGTGCTGTAAGAGCCTAGCTACCAAATATCAGAAAAAAAGTACAGGCTTTCACTGCTCCAATCAAAAGACACAGGGTTAGAAGGACGGATGAAAACTTAAGATCACCTAAGTGCTCCCTTACTGGAGACTCACTTGTGATCCAAGGACACAGACAAACTACAAGCTGAAGGGGCGGGGACAGGTAACCTATACAAGTGAATCTTTGAAACAAAGAAACAAATGGATTCTGTTTGAGTCCCCAGAGACAGTCACTAGAAAATAGTCCTACCTAGCCACCGTGAATTCCTTTTGTTTGGTATCAGCAGTGCCCAGGTATAGATTTAGTGGTACTGCAATGTCCTTCTCATTTTTCTCACATCAACAAAAGAATTGCTGTAATAATATGCGTCTGGGCTTTTGAAATCACTGGGTTTTATGATATCCACGATTGTAAAGAAGTAATAACCACATAAAGAGGGAAGTTTGGACACTCAACCAAACACGTCTCTCCACAACACACACTTTGCTCCCAAATGCTCCTGTCTAGAAATAGGTTTTCCTTTTTATTTGTCCCTCCTCCTATCAGTGGTGAACATGCCATTGTCCCTCAAACATGGTGGTGAGTAAAGCACCAAGTATACTTTTCTGTCTACAACAGGCCCAGAGGAAGTATAATTGGGGTCTTCAGTGAGGACTTAGTCAATGAATGTGGCTAAATACAGTTAGCAAGCGAGAAGGAGGTTTAAGAGGACAGAGGACAGAGATACGGGTTCAAGTCCCTGCACCACCATTTACTGGTTTTGTAAGCACACGCGGCTGATTCGATCTGCAATTGTCTCAGTGAGCCCAGTGCTCTCCCTACGGCCTAGTGACCTTGCAATGTTTTTGAAAGCATAATGTAGGGAAGTGACATAGGTGATGTAGTTAACTGTTCTGTACATAAGGATAGATGGACAGACAGAAAGAAGGTTGTTTCATAGATAGACAGATAGATAGATGACAGATGATCGATAGATTATACACATGATAGAAGACAGGAAGCTAGATAGATGGATAGATAAATAGAGAGGATAGAGAGATAGAAAGAAGGATATATAGAAAGTTAGATAGATATACAGACAGACAGAGCGATAGATAGATACAGATACATATCGATTGACACAAAGCTGTTGCTCATAACCAGGAGATGAATGGTGAAATCACATAGCTAAACTACAAACAAAAAGGAAGAATGAAATCCAGTTTGCAAAGTGCAGTAAGCAGCCATAAGAAGAAAACAATTCCTACCATTTGCAATGACGTGGATGGAGCTAGACAGTAGTATGTTCAGAAAAATAGGTCAGGCGGAGAAAGACAATATCAAGTGATATCACTCATGTGTGGAGTATAACAACAAAGAGAAACTGAAGGAAAAAAACAGCAGAATACTCACAGAACCCGAGAGTTGACTTAAAGTTGCCAAAGGGAAAAGGACTGCACAGGGTGGTTCTGAAGGGAGGGATAAGTGTGGGGAGAAAGATTGGGGGCATTAGGATTACCATGTATATTGCGTGGGGTCACGCGGCACATGGGGAGTGCTGTACAACACAGAGAAGACTAGTAGAGGTTATATAGCATCTTACTACTCCATGATTGTTAGCGACTGTATCGGTGTCTTTGAAGGGGTACATGCTAAAGGGGTTTAAAGCATCCAACTATGCTGATGGACAGGGACTTTAAGAGGTTTTTGATGGTGGACTTGGATAAGGGGGAGCATAGTAAACATAATGTTCTTCATGTGATTGTAGATTAATGATAACAAAAAAATTTTTTTAAGTGCAATAAGGGCACAGCACAGAATCATCAGCATAAAAGGTCAGGCTCTGAGTGCTGCAAACAAAAGACACAGGGTTAAAAGAACGGATGAAAACTCAAGAAACCTACGTGCTTCCTTACAGGAGACTCACTTGAGATCCAAGGACACAGACAAACTACAAGCTGAAGGTGTGGTGACAAGTACCCTACATGAGTGAAACTGAAAAACAAACAATCAAACAAATGGATTCTGTTTGAGCCCCCAGAGACAGTCAGTAGAAAATAGCACTATCTGGCCACCGTGAATTCTTTTTGTTTGTTTTCAGCAAGTCCCAGCCATAGATTTAGTGGTGGAGCAACGTCCTTCTCATTTTCTCTCACCTCAACAACTGAGTTGCTGAAATAATAAGAATCTGGGCCTTTGAAATCTGTGGGTTTTATGATCTTCACGAATGTGAAGTAATAACCAAATAAAGAGGGAAGTTTGGACACTCAAGTAAACATGTCACTCCAAAACACACTCTTAGCTCCCAAATGCTCCTGTCTAGAAATTGGTGTTCCTTTTTATTTGACCCTCCATCCTATCAGTGGTGTTCACATAGACGTCCTTCAAACATGGTGGTGAGCAAAGCAACAATTTTACGTTTCTGTCGACCACATGCCCAGAGGAAGGATACTTGTGGTCTTCAGGGAGCACTTAGTGAATGAATGTGGCTAAATACAGACAGGAAGTGAGAAGGAGATGAAAGAGGACAGAGATGAGAGTCACGGGTTCAAGTCCCTGCACAACCATTTCCTGGTTTTGTAGGTACACTCGGACGACACGACCTGCAAGTGTCTCGGTGAACCCAGTGCTCTCCCTACAGCCTAGTTAACTTGCAGGATTTTTGGAAGCATAATGTAGGAAAGTGACATTGGATATGGGGATAACTGCTCTGTACACAAGGACAGATGGGCAGACAGAAAGATGATTGATTGATTGATTGAATGATTGATAGACAGATAGATAAATATAGGTTCATATCGATTAACACAAAGCTATTGCTCATAACCATGAGAGCAATGGTTGAAGCACATAGCGAAACTACAAACAAAAAAGAAGAATAAAATCCAGTTTAAAAAGTGCAATAAGCAGCCATAAGAAGAAAACAAATCCTATCATTGGCAATAACTTGGATGGACCTAGAGGGTATTATGCTCAGTGAAAAAGGCCAGTCGGAGAAATACATGTACCAAATCATTTAACTCATGTGTGGAGTACGATAACAAAGAAAAACTGAAGGAAGAAACAGCAGCATATACACAGTACCCGAGAGTGGACTAACAGTTACCAAAGAGAAAGGGACTGGTTAGTGTTTGTGGGAAGGGATTGATAAGGGCGGGGAAAAAGAATGAGGGCATTAGGATTAGCATGAATAATGTGTAGGGTGAATGGTCATTAGGAGGGCTATACAACACAGAGAAGACAAGTAGTGATTCTAGAGCATCTTACGACACGCTGACGGACAGCGACTAAAACTGGGATTTGGCGATGACTTGGTGAAGGGATTAGACTAGTAAACATATTGTTCTGCATGTGGTTGTATATTAATGAGAATAAAAAAAATTTCAAGGTGCTGTAAGAGCCTAGCTATCAAATATCAGAAAAAAAGTACAGGCTTTCACTGCTCCAATCAAAAGACACAGGGTTAGAAGGACGGATGAAAACTTAAGATCACCTAAGTGCTCCCTTACTGGAGACTCACTTGTGATCCAAGGACACAGACAAACTACAAGCTGAAGGGGCGGGGACAGGTAACCTATACAAGTGAATCTTTGAAACAAAGAAACAAATGGATTCTGTTTGAGTCCCCAGAGACAGTCACTAGAAAATAGTCCTACCTAGCCACCATGAATTCCTTTTGTTTGGTATCAGCAGTGCCCAGGTATAGATTTAGTGGTACTGCAATGTCCTTCTCATTTTTCTCACATCAACAAAAGAATTGCTGTAATAATATGCGTCTGGGCTTTTGAAATCACTGGGTTTTATGATATCCACGATTGTAAAGAAGTAATAACCACATAAAGAGGGAAGTTTGGACACTCAACCAAACACGTCTCTCCACAACACACACTTTGCTCCCAAATGCTCCTGTCTAGAAATAGGTTTTCCTTTTTATTTGTCCCTCCTCCTATCAGTGGTGAACATGCCATTGTCCCTCAAACATGGTGGTGAGTAAAGCACCAAGTATACTTTTCTGTCTACAACAGGCCCAGAGGAAGTATAATTGGGGTCTTCAGTGAGGACTTAGTCAATGAATGTGGCTAAATACAGTTAGCAAGCGAGAAGGAGGTTTAAGAGGACAGAGGACAGAGATACGGGTTCAAGTCCCTGCACCACCATTTACTGGTTTTGTAAGCACACGCGGCTGATTCGATCTGCAATTGTCTCAGTGAGCCCAGTGCTCTCCCTACGGCCTAGTGACCTTGCAATGTTTTTGAAAGCATAATGTAGGGAAGTGACATAGGTGATGTAGTTAACTGTTCTGTACATAAGGATAGATGGACAGACAGAAAGAAGGTTGTTTCAGAGATAGACAGATAGATAGATGACAGATGATCGATAGATTATACACATGATAGAAGACAGGAAGCTAGATAGATGGATAGATAAATAGAGAGGATAGAGAGATAGAAAGAAGGATATATAGAAAGTTAGATAGATATACAGACAGACAGAGCGATAGATAGATACAGATACATATCGATTGACACAAAGCTGTTGCTCATAACCAGGAGATGAATGGTGAAATCACATAGCTAAACTACAAACAAAAAGGAAGAATGAAATCCAGTTTGCAAAGTGCAGTAAGCAGCCATAAGAAGAAAACAATTCCTACCATTTGCAATGACGTGGATGGAGCTAGACAGTAGTATGTTCAGAAAAATAGGTCAGGCGGAGAAAGACAATATCAAGTGATATCACTCATGTGTGGAGTATAACAACAAAGAGAAACTGAAGGAAAAAAACAGCAGAATACTCACAGAACCCGAGAGTTGACTTAAAGTTGCCAAAGGGAAAAGGACTGCACAGGGTGGTTCTGAAGGGAGGGATAAGTGTGGGGAGAAAGATTTGGGGCATTAGGATTACCATGTATATTGCGTGGGGTCACGCGGCACATGGGGAGTGCTGTACAACACAGAGAAGACTAGTAGAGGTTATATAGCATCTTACTACTCCATGATTGATAACGACTGTATCGGTGTCTTTGAAGGGGTACATGCTAAAGGGGTTTAAAGCATCCAACTATGCTGATGGACAGGGACTTTAAGAGGTTTTTGATGGTGGACTTGGATAAGGGGGAGCATAGTAAACATAATGTTCTTCATGTGATTGTAGATTAATGATAACAAAAAAATTTTTTTAAGTGCAATAAGGGCACAGCACAGAATCATCAGCATAAAAGGTCAGGCTCTGAGTGCTGCAAACAAAAGACACAGGGTTAAAAGAACGGATGAAAACTCAAGAAACCTACGTGCTTCCTTACAGGAGACTCACTTGAGATCCAAGGACACAGACAAACTACAAGCTGAAGGTGTGGTGACAAGTACCCTACACGAGTGAAACTAAAAAACAAACAATCAAACAAATGGATTCTGTTTGAGCCCCCAGAGACAGTCAGTAGAAAATAGCACTATCTGGCCACCGTGAATTCTTTTTGTTTGTTTTCAGCAAGTCCCAGCCATAGATTTAGTGGTGGAGCAACGTCCTTCTCATTTTCTCTCACCTCAACAACTGAGTTGCTGAAATAATAAGAATCTGGGCCTTTGAAATCTGTGGGTTTTATGATCTTCACGAATGTGAAGTAATAACCAAATAAAGAGGGAAGTTTGGACACTCAAGTAAACATGTCACTCCAAAACACACTCTTAGCTCCCAAATGCTCCTGTCTAGAAATTGGTGTTCCTTTTTATTTGACCCTCCATCCTATCAGTGGTGTTCACATAGACGTCCTTCAAACATGGTGGTGAGCAAAGCAACAATTTTACGTTTCTGTCGACCACATGCCCAGAGGAAGGATACTTGTGGTCTTCAGGGAGCACTTAGTGAATGAATGTGGCTAAATACAGACAGGAAGTGAGAAGGAGATGAAAGAGGACAGAGATGAGAGTCACGGGTTCAAGTCCCTGCACAACCATTTCCTGGTTTTGTAGGTACACTCGGACGACACGACCTGCAAGTGTCTCGGTGAACCCAGTGCTCTCCCTACAGCCTAGTTAACTTGCAGGATTTTTGGAAGCATAATGTAGGAAAGTGACATTGGATATGTGGTTAACTGCTCTGTACACAAGGACAGATGGGCAGACAGAAAGATGATTGATTGATTGATTGAATGATTGATAGACAGATAGATAAATATAGGTTCATATCGATTAACACAAAGCTATTGCTCATAACCATGAGAGCAATGGTTGAAGCACATAGCGAAACTACAAACAAAAAAGAAGAATAAAATCCAGTTTAAAAAGTGCAATAAGCAGCCATAAGAAGAAAACAAATCCTATCATTGGCAATAACTTGGATGGACCTAGAGGGTATTATGCTCAGTGAAAAAGGCCAGTCGGAGAAATACATGTACCAAATCATTTAACTCATGTGTGGAGTACGATAACAAAGAAAAACTGAAGGAAGAAACAGCAGCATATACACAGTACCCGAGAGTGGACTAACAGTTACCAAAGAGAAAGGGACTGGTTAGTGTTTGTGGGAAGGGATTGATAAGGGCGGGAAAAAGAATGAGGGCATTAGGATTAGCATGAATAATGTGTAGGGTGAATGGTCATTAGGAGGGCTATACAACACAGAGAAGACAAGTAGTGATTCTAGAGCATCTTACGACACGCTGACGGACAGCGACTAAAACTGGGATTTGGCGATGACTTGGTGAAGGGATTAGACTAGTAAACATATTGTTCTGCATGTGGTTGTATATTAATGAGAATAAAAAAAATTTCAAAGTGCTGTAAGAGCCTAGCTACCAAATATCAGAAAAAAAGTACAGGCTTTCACTGCTCCAATCAAAAGACACAGGGTTAGAAGGACGGATGAAAACTTAAGATCACCTAAGTGCTCCCTTACTGGAGACTCACTTGTGATCCAAGGACACAGACAAACTACAAGCTGAAGGGGCGGGGACAGGTAACCTATACAAGTGAATCTTTGAAACAAAGAAACAAATGGATTCTGTTTGAGTCCCCAGAGACAGTCACTAGAAAATAGTCCTACCTAGCCACCGTGAATTCCTTTTGTTTGGTATCAGCAGTGCCCAGGTATAGATTTAGTGGTACTGCAATGTCCTTCTCATTTTTCTCACATCAACAAAAGAATTGCTGTAATAATATGCGTCTGGGCTTTTGAAATCACTGGGTTTTATGATATCCACGATTGTAAAGAAGTAATAACCACATAAAGAGGGAAGTTTGGACACTCAACCAAACACGTCTCTCCACAACACACACTTTGCTCCCAAATGCTCCTGTCTAGAAATAGGTTTTCCTTTTTATTTGTCCCTCCTCCTATCAGTGGTGAACATGCCATTGTCCCTCAAACATGGTGGTGAGTAAAGCACCAAGTATACTTTTCTGTCTACAACAGGCCCAGAGGAAGTATAATTGGGGTCTTCAGTGAGGACTTAGTCAATGAATGTGGCTAAATACAGTTAGCAAGCGAGAAGGAGGTTTAAGAGGACAGAGGACAGAGATACGGGTTCAAGTCCCTGCACCACCATTTACTGGTTTTGTAAGCACACGCGGCTGATTCGATCTGCAATTGTCTCAGTGAGCCCAGTGCTCTCCCTACGGCCTAGTGACCTTGCAATGTTTTTGAAAGCATAATGTAGGGAAGTGACATAGGTGATGTAGTTAACTGTTCTGTACATAAGGATAGATGGACAGACAGAAAGAAGGTTGTTTCATAGATAGACAGATAGATAGATGACAGATGATCGATAGATTATACACATGATAGAAGACAGGAAGCTAGATAGATGGATAGATAAATAGAGAGGATAGAGAGATAGAAAGAAGGATATATAGAAAGTTAGATAGATATACAGACAGACAGAGCGATAGATAGATACAGATACATATCGATTGACACAAAGCTGTTGCTCATAACCAGGAGATGAATGGTGAAATCACATAGCTAAACTACAAACAAAAAGGAAGAATGAAATCCAGTTTGCAAAGTGCAGTAAGCAGCCATAAGAAGAAAACAATTCCTACCATTTGCAATGACGTGGATGGAGCTAGACAGTAGTATGTTCAGAAAAATAGGTCAGGCGGAGAAAGACAATATCAAGTGATATCACTCATGTGTGGAGTATAACAACAAAGAGAAACTGAAGGAAAAAAACAGCAGAATACTCACAGAACCCGAGAGTTGACTTAAAGTTGCCAAAGGGAAAAGGACTGCACAGGGTGGTTCTGAAGGGAGGGATAAGTGTGGGGAGAAAGATTGGGGGCATTAGGATTACCATGTATATTGCGTGGGGTCACGCGGCACATGGGGAGTGCTGTACAACACAGAGAAGACTAGTAGAGGTTATATAGCATCTTACTACTCCATGATTGATAGCGACTGTATCGGTGTCTTTGAAGGAGTACATGCTAAAGGGGTTTAAAGCATCCAACTATGCTGATGGACAGGGACTTTAAGAGGTTTTTAATGGTGGACTTGGATAAGGGGGAGCATAGTAAACATAATGTTCTTCATGTGATTGTAGATTAATGATAACAAAAAAATTTTTTTAAGTGCAATAAGGGCACAGCACAGAATCATCAGCATAAAAGGTCAGGCTCTGACTGCTGCAAACAAAAGACACAGGGTTAAAAGAACGGATGAAAACTCAAGAAACCTACGTGCTTCCTTACAGGAGACTCACTTGAGATCCAAGGACACAGACAAACTACAAGCTGAAGGTGTGGTGACAAGTACCCTACACGAGTGAAACTGAAAAACAAACAATCAAACAAATGGATTCTGTTTGAGCCCCCAGAGACAGTCAGTAGAAAATAGCACTATCTGGCCACCGTGAATTCTTTTTGTTTGTTTTCAGCAAGTCCCAGCCATAGATTTAGTGGTGGAGCAACGTCCTTCTCATTTTCTCTCACCTCAACAACTGAGTTGCTGAAATAATAAGAATCTGGGCCTTTGAAATCTGTGGGTTTTATGATCTTCACGAATGTGAAGTAATAACCAAATAAAGAGGGAAGTTTGGACACTCAAGTAAACATGTCACTCCAAAACACACTCTTAGCTCCCAAATGCTCCTGTCTAGAAATTGGTGTTCCTTTTTATTTGACCCTCCATCCTATCAGTGGTGTTCACATAGACGTCCTTCAAACATGGTGGTGAGCAAAGCAACAATTTTACGTTTCTGTCGACCACATGCCCAGAGGAAGGATACTTGTGGTCTTCAGGGAGCACTTAGTGAATGAATGTGGCTAAATACAGACAGGAAGTGAGAAGGAGATGAAAGAGGACAGAGATGAGAGTCACGGGTTCAAGTCCCTGCACAACCATTTCCTGGTTTTGTAGGTACACTCGGACGACACGACCTGCAAGTGTCTCGGTGAACCCAGTGCTCTCCCTACAGCCTAGTTAACTTGCAGGATTTTTGGAAGCATAATGTAGGAAAGTGACATTGGATATGTGGTTAACTGCTCTGTACACAAGGACAGATGGGCAGACAGAAAGATGATTGATTGATTGATTGAATGATTGATAGACAGATAGATAAATATAGGTTCATATCGATTAACACAAAGCTATTGCTCATAACCATGAGAGCAATGGTTGAAGCACATAGCGAAACTACAAACAAAAAAGAAGAATAAAATCCAGTTTAAAAAGTGCAATAAGCAGCCATAAGAAGAAAACAAATCCTATCATTGGCAATAACTTGGATGGACCTAGAGGGTATTATGCTCAGTGAAAAAGGCCAGTCGGAGAAATACATGTACCAAATCATTTAACTCATGTGTGGAGTACGATAACAAAGAAAAACTGAAGGAAGAAACAGCAGCATATACACAGTACCCGAGAGTGGACTAACAGTTACCAAAGAGAAAGGGACTGGTTAGTGTTTGTGGGAAGGGATTGATAAGGGCGGGGAAAAAGAATGAGGGCATTAGGATTAGCATGAATAATGTGTAGGGTGAATGGTCATTAGGAGGGCTATACAACACAGAGAAGACAAGTAGTGATTCTAGAGCATCTTACGACACGCTGACGGACAGCGACTAAAACTGGGATTTGGCGATGACTTGGTGAAGGGATTAGACTAGTAAACATATTGTTCTGCATGTGGTTGTATATTAATGAGAATAAAAAAAATTTCAAAGTGCTGTAAGAGCCTAGCTACCAAATATCAGAAAAAAAGTACAGGCTTTCACTGCTCCAATCAAAAGACACAGGGTTAGAAGGACGGATGAAAACTTAAGATCACCTAAGTGCTCCCTTACTGGAGACTCACTTGTGATCCAAGGACACAGACAAACTACAAGCTGAAGGGGCGGGGACAGGTAACCTATACAAGTGAATCTTTGAAACAAAGAAACAAATGGATTCTGTTTGAGTCCCCAGAGACAGTCACTAGAAAATAGTCCTACCTAGCCACCGTGAATTCCTTTTGTTTGGTATCAGCAGTGCCCAGGTATAGATTTAGTGGTACTGCAATGTCCTTCTCATTTTTCTCACATCAACAAAAGAATTGCTGTAATAATATGCGTCTGGGCTTTTGAAATCACTGGGTTTTATGATATCCACGATTGTAAAGAAGTAATAACCACATAAAGAGGGAAGTTTGGACACTCAACCAAACACGTCTCTCCACAACACACACTTTGCTCCCAAATGCTCCTGTCTAGAAATAGGTTTTCCTTTTTATTTGTCCCTCCTCCTATCAGTGGTGAACATGCCATTGTCCCTCAAACATGGTGGTGAGTAAAGCACCAAGTATACTTTTCTGTCTACAACAGGCCCAGAGGAAGTATAATTGGGGTCTTCAGTGAGGACTTAGTCAATGAATGTGGCTAAATACAGTTAGCAAGCGAGAAGGAGGTTTAAGAGGACAGAGGACAGAGATACGGGTTC
Organism: Manis pentadactyla; assembly: GCF_030020395.1. NCBI lineage: Eukaryota > Metazoa > Chordata > Mammalia > Pholidota > Manidae > Manis > Manis pentadactyla. The sequence goes on from NW_026645060.1 coordinate 396,883, forward strand.
AAGTCCCTGCACCACCATTTACTGGTTTTGTAAGCACACGCGGCTGATTCGATCTGCAATTGTCTCAGTGAGCCCAGTGCTCTCCCTACGGCCTAGTGACCTTGCAATGTTTTTGAAAGCATAATGTAGGGAAGTGACATAGGTGATGTAGTTAACTGTTCTGTACATAAGGATAGATGGACAGACAGAAAGAAGGTTGTTTCATAGATAGACAGATAGATAGATGACAGATGATCGATAGATTATACACATGATAGAAGACAGGAAGCTAGATAGATGGATAGATAAATAGAGAGGATAGAGAGATAGAAAGAAGGATATATAGAAAGTTAGATAGATATACAGACAGACAGAGCGATAGATAGATACAGATACATATCGATTGACACAAAGCTGTTGCTCATAACCAGGAGATGAATGGTGAAATCACATAGCTAAACTACAAACAAAAAGGAAGAATGAAATCCAGTTTGCAAAGTGCAGTAAGCAGCCATAAGAAGAAAACAATTCCTACCATTTGCAATGACGTGGATGGAGCTAGACAGTAGTATGTTCAGAAAAATAGGTCAGGCGGAGAAAGACAATATCAAGTGATATCACTCATGTGTGGAGTATAACAACAAAGAGAAACTGAAGGAAAAAAACAGCAGAATACTCACAGAACCCGAGAGTTGACTTAAAGTTGCCAAAGGGAAAAGGACTGCACAGGGTGGTTCTGAAGGGAGGGATAAGTGTGGGGAGAAAGATTGGGGGCATTAGGATTACCATGTATATTGCGTGGGGTCACGCGGCACATGGGGAGTGCTGTACAACACAGAGAAGACTAGTAGAGGTTATATAGCATCTTACTACTCCATGATTGTTAGCGACTGTATCGGTGTCTTTGAAGGGGTACATGCTAAAGGGGTTTAAAGCATCCAACTATGCTGATGGACAGGGACTTTAAGAGGTTTTTGATGGTGGACTTGGATAAGGGGGAGCATAGTAAACATAATGTTCTTCATGTGATTGTAGATTAATGATAACAAAAAAATTTTTTTAAGTGCAATAAGGGCACAGCACAGAATCATCAGCATAAAAGGTCAGGCTCTGACTGCTGCAAACAAAAGACACAGGGTTAAAAGAACGGATGAAAACTCAAGAAACCTACGTGCTTCCTTACAGGAGACTCACTTGAGATCCAAGGACACAGACAAACTACAAGCTGAAGGTGTGGTGACAAGTACCCTACACGAGTGAAACTGAAAAACAAACAATCAAACAAATGGATTCTGTTTGAGCCCCCAGAGACAGTCAGTAGAAAATAGCACTATCTGGCCACCGTGAATTCTTTTTGTTTGTTTTCAGCAAGTCCCAGCCATAGATTTAGTGGTGGAGCAACGTCCTTCTCATTTTCTCTCACCTCAACAACTGAGTTGCTGAAATAATAAGAATCTGGGCCTTTGAAATCTGTGGGTTTTATGATCTTCACGAATGTGAAGTAATAACCAAATAAAGAGGGAAGTTTGGACACTCAAGTAAACATGTCACTCCAAAACACACTCTTAGCTCCCAAATGCTCCTGTCTAGAAATTGGTGTTCCTTTTTATTTGACCCTCCATCCTATCAGTGGTGTTCACATAGACGTCCTTCAAACATGGTGGTGAGCAAAGCAACAATTTTACGTTTCTGTCGACCACATGCCCAGAGGAAGGATACTTGTGGTCTTCAGGGAGCACTTAGTGAATGAATGTGGCTAAATACAGACAGGAAGTGAGAAGGAGATGAAAGAGGACAGAGATGAGAGTCACGGGTTCAAGTCCCTGCACAACCATTTCCTGGTTTTGTAGGTACACTCGGACGACACGACCTGCAAGTGTCTCGGTGAACCCAGTGCTCTCCCTACAGCCTAGTTAACTTGCAGGATTTTTGGAAGCATAATGTAGGAAAGTGACATTGGATATGGGGATAACTGCTCTGTACACAAGGACAGATGGGCAGACAGAAAGATGATTGATTGATTGATTGAATGATTGATAGACAGATAGATAAATATAGGTTCATATCGATTAACACAAAGCTATTGCTCATAACCATGAGAGCAATGGTTGAAGCACATAGCGAAACTACAAACAAAAAAGAAGAATAAAATCCAGTTTAAAAAGTGCAATAAGCAGCCATAAGAAGAAAACAAATCCTATCATTGGCAATAACTTGGATGGACCTAGAGGGTATTATGCTCAGTGAAAAAGGCCAGTCGGAGAAATACATGTACCAAATCATTTAACTCATGTGTGGAGTACGATAACAAAGAAAAACTGAAGGAAGAAACAGCAGCATATACACAGTACCCGAGAGTGGACTAACAGTTACCAAAGAGAAAGGGACTGGTTAGTGTTTGTGGGAAGGGTTTGATAAGGGCGGGGAAAAAGAATGAGGGCATTAGGATTAGCATGAATAATGTGTAGGGTGAATGGTCATTAGGAGGGCTATACAACACAGAGAAGACAAGTAGTGATTCTAGAGCATCTTACGACACGCTGACGGACAGCGACTAAAACTGGGATTTGGCGATGACTTGGTGAAGGGATTAGACTAGTAAACATATTGTTCTGCATGTGGTTGTATATTAATGAGAATAAAAAAAATTTCAAGGTGCTGTAAGAGCCTAGCTATCAAATATCAGAAAAAAAGTACAGGCTTTCACTGCTCCAATCAAAAGACACAGGGTTAGAAGGACGGATGAAAACTTAAGATCACCTAAGTGCTCCCTTACTGGAGACTCACTTGTGATCCAAGGACACAGACAAACTACAAGCTGAAGGGGCGGGGACAGGTAACCTATACAAGTGAATCTTTGAAACAAAGAAACAAATGGATTCTGTTTGAGTCCCCAGAGACAGTCACTAGAAAATAGTCCTACCTAGCCACCATGAATTCCTTTTGTTTGGTATCAGCAGTGCCCAGGTATAGATTTAGTGGTACTGCAATGTCCTTCTCATTTTTCTCACATCAACAAAAGAATTGCTGTAATAATATGCGTCTGGGCTTTTGAAATCACTGGGTTTTATGATATCCACGATTGTAAAGAAGTAATAACCACATAAAGAGGGAAGTTTGGACACTCAACCAAACACGTCTCTCCACAACACACACTTTGCTCCCAAATGCTCCTGTCTAGAAATAGGTTTTCCTTTTTATTTGTCCCTCCTCCTATCAGTGGTGAACATGCCATTGTCCCTCAAACATGGTGGTGAGTAAAGCACCAAGTATACTTTTCTGTCTACAACAGGCCCAGAGGAAGTATAATTGGGGTCTTCAGTGAGGACTTAGTCAATGAATGTGGCTAAATACAGTTAGCAAGCGAGAAGGAGGTTTAAGAGGACAGAGGACAGAGATACGGGTTCAAGTCCCTGCACCACCATTTACTGGTTTTGTAAGCACACGCGGCTGATTCGATCTGCAATTGTCTCAGTGAGCCCAGTGCTCTCCCTACGGCCTAGTGACCTTGCAATGTTTTTGAAAGCATAATGTAGGGAAGTGACATAGGTGATGTAGTTAACTGTTCTGTACATAAGGATAGATGGACAGACAGAAAGAAGGTTGTTTCAGAGATAGACAGATAGATAGATGACAGATGATCGATAGATTATACACATGATAGAAGACAGGAAGCTAGATAGATGGATAGATAAATAGAGAGGATAGAGAGATAGAAAGAAGGATATATAGAAAGTTAGATAGATATACAGACAGACAGAGCGATAGATAGATACAGATACATATCGATTGACACAAAGCTGTTGCTCATAACCAGGAGATGAATGGTGAAATCACATAGCTAAACTACAAACAAAAAGGAAGAATGAAATCCAGTTTGCAAAGTGCAGTAAGCAGCCATAAGAAGAAAACAATTCCTACCATTTGCAATGACGTGGATGGAGCTAGACAGTAGTATGTTCAGAAAAATAGGTCAGGCGGAGAAAGACAATATCAAGTGATATCACTCATGTGTGGAGTATAACAACAAAGAGAAACTGAAGGAAAAAAACAGCAGAATACTCACAGAACCCGAGAGTTGACTTAAAGTTGCCAAAGGGAAAAGGACTGCACAGGGTGGTTCTGAAGGGAGGGATAAGTGTGGGGAGAAAGATTGGGGGCATTAGGATTACCATGTATATTGCGTGGGGTCACGCGGCACATGGGGAGTGCTGTACAACACAGAGAAGACTAGTAGAGGTTATATAGCATCTTACTACTCCATGATTGATAGCGACTGTATCGGTGTCTTTGAAGGGGTACATGCTAAAGGGGTTTAAAGCATCCAACTATGCTGATGGACAGGGACTTTAAGAGGTTTTTGATGGTGGACTTGGATAAGGGGGAGCATAGTAAACATAATGTTCTTCATGTGATTGTAGATTAATGATAACAAAAAAATTTTTTTAAGTGCAATAAGGGCACAGCACAGAATCATCAGCATAAAAGGTCAGGCTCTGAGTGCTGCAAACAAAAGACACAGGGTTAAAAGAACGGATGAAAACTCAAGAAACCTACGTGCTTCCTTACAGGAGACTCACTTGAGATCCAAGGACACAGACAAACTACAAGCTGAAGGTGTGGTGACAAGTACCCTACACGAGTGAAACTGAAAAACAAACAATCAAACAAATGGATTCTGTTTGAGCCCCCAGAGACAGTCAGTAGAAAATAGCACTATCTGGCCACCGTGAATTCTTTTTGTTTGTTTTCAGCAAGTCCCAGCCATAGATTTAGTGGTGGAGCAACGTCCTTCTCATTTTCTCTCACCTCAACAACTGAGTTGCTGAAATAATAAGAATCTGGGCCTTTGAAATCTGTGGGTTTTATGATCTTCACGAATGTGAAGTAATAACCAAATAAAGAGGGAAGTTTGGACACTCAAGTAAACATGTCACTCCAAAACACACTCTTAGCTCCCAAATGCTCCTGTCTAGAAATTGGTGTTCCTTTTTATTTGACCCTCCATCCTATCAGTGGTGTTCACATAGACGTCCTTCAAACATGGTGGTGAGCAAAGCAACAATTTTACGTTTCTGTCGACCACATGCCCAGAGGAAGGATACTTGTGGTCTTCAGGGAGCACTTAGTGAATGAATGTGGCTAAATACAGACAGGAAGTGAGAAGGAGATGAACGAGGACAGAGATGAGAGTCACGGGTTCAAGTCCCTGCACAACCATTTCCTGGTTTTGTAGGTACACTCGGACGACACGACCTGCAAGTGTCTCGGTGAACCCAGTGCTCTCCCTACAGCCTAGTTAACTTGCAGGATTTTTGGAAGCGTAATGTAGGAAAGTGACATTGGATATGTGGTTAACTGCTCTGTACACAAGGACAGATGGGCAGACAGAAAGATGATTGATTGATTGATTGAATGATTGATAGACAGATAGATAAATATAGGTTCATATCGATTAACACAAAGCTATTGCTCATAACCATGAGAGCAATGGTTGAAGCACATAGCGAAACTACAAACAAAAAAGAAGAATAAAATCCAGTTTAAAAAGTGCAATAAGCAGCCATAAGAAGAAAACAAATCCTATCATTGGCAATAACTTGGATGGACCTAGAGGGTATTATGCTCAGTGAAAAAGGCCAGTCGGAGAAATACATGTACCAAATCATTTAACTCATGTGTGGAGTACGATAACAAAGAAAAACTGAAGGAAGAAACAGCAGCATATACACAGTACCCGAGAGTGGACTAACAGTTACCAAAGAGAAAGGGACTGGTTAGTGTTTGTGGGAAGGGATTGATAAGGGCGGGGAAAAAGAATGAGGGCATTAGGATTAGCATGAATAATGTGTAGGGTGAATGGTCATTAGGAGGGCTATACAACACAGAGAAGACAAGTAGTGATTCTAGAGCATCTTACGACACGCTGACGGACAGCGACTAAAACTGGGATTTGGCGATGACTTGGTGAAGGGATTAGACTAGTAAACATATTGCTCTGCATGTGGTTGTATATTAATGAGAATAAAAAAAATTTCAAAGTGCTGTAAGAGCCTAGCTATCAAATATCAGAAAAAAAGTACAGGCTTTCACTGCTCCAATCAAAAGACACAGGGTTAGAAGGACGGATGAAAACTTAAGATCACCTAAGTGCTCCCTTACTGGAGACTCACTTGTGATCCAAGGACACAGACAAACTAAAAGCTGAAGGGGCGGGGACAGGTAACCTATACAAGTGAATCTTTGAAACAAAGAAACAAATGGATTCTGTTTGAGTCCCCAGAGACAGTCACTAGAAAATAGTCCTACCTAGCCACCGTGAATTCCTTTTGTTTGGTATCAGCAGTGCCCAGGTATAGATTTAGTGGTACTGCAATGTCCTTCTCATTTTTCTCACATCAACAAAAGAATTGCTGTAATAATATGCGTCTGGGCTTTTGAAATCACTGGGTTTTATGATATCCACGATTGTAAAGAAGTAATAACCACATAAAGAGGGAAGTTTGGACACTCAACCAAACACGTCTCTCCACAACACACACTTTGCTCCCAAATGCTCCTGTCTAGAAATAGGTTTTCCTTTATATTTGTCCCTCCTCCTATCAGTGGTGAACATGCCAATGTCCCTCAAACATGGTGGTGAGTAAAGCACCAAGTATACTTTTCTGTCTACAACAGGCCCAGAGGAAGTATAATTGGGGTCTTCAGTGAGGACTTAGTCAATGAATGTGGCTAAATACAGTTAGCAAGCGAGAAGGAGGTTTAAGAGGACAGAGGACAGAGATACGGGTTCAAGTCCCTGCACCACCATTTACTGGTTTTGTAAGCACACGCGGCTGATTCGATCTGCAATTGTCTCAGTGAGCCCAGTGCTCTCCCTACGGCCTAGTGACCTTGCAATGTTTTTGAAAGCATAATGTAGGGAAGTGACATAGGTGATGTAGTTAACTGTTCTGTACATAAGGATAGATGGACAGACAGAAAGAAGGTTGTTTCATAGATAGACAGATAGATAGATGACAGATGATCGATAGATTATACACATGATAGAAGACAGGAAGCTAGATAGATGGATAGATAAATAGAGAGGATAGAGAGATAGAAAGAAGGATATATAGAAAGTTAGATAGATATACAGACAGACAGAGCGATAGATAGATACAGATACATATCGATTGAAACAAAGCTGTTGCTCATAACCAGGAGATGAATGGTGAAATCACATAGCTAAACTACAAACAAAAAGGAAGAATGAAATCCAGTTTGCAAAGTGCAGTAAGCAGCCATAAGAAGAAAACAAATCCTACCATTTGCAATGACGTGGATGGAGCTAGACAGTAGTATGTTCAGAAAAGTAGGTCAGGCGGAGAAAGACAATATCAAGTGATATCACTCATGTGTGGAGTATAACAACAAAGAGAAACTGAAGGAAAAAAACAGCAGAATACTCACAGAACCCGAGAGTTGACTTAAAGTTGCCAAAGGGAAAAGGACTGCACAGGGTGGTTCTGAAGGGAGGGATAAGTGTGGCGAGAAAGATTGGGGGCATTAGGATTACCATGTATATTGCGTGGGGTCACGCGGGACATGGGGAGTGCTGTACAACGCAGAGAAGACTAGTAGAGGTTATATAGCATCTTACTACTCCATGATTGATAGCGACTGTATCGGTGTCTTTGAAGGGGTACATGCTAAAGGGGTTTAAAGCATCCAACTATGCTGATGGACAGGGACTTTAAGAGGTTTTTGATGGTGGACTTGGATAAGGGGGAGCATAGTAAACATAATGTTCTTCATGTGATTGTAGATTAATGATAACAAAAAAATTTTTTTAAGTGCAATAAGGGCACAGCACAGAATCATCAGCATAAAAGGTCAGGCTCTGAGTGCTGCAAACAAAAGACACAGGGTTAAAAGAACGGATGAAAACTCAAGAAACCTACGTGCTTCCTTACAGGAGACTCACTTGAGATCCAAGGACACAGACAAACTACAAGCTGAAGGTGTGGTGACAAGTACCCTACACGAGTGAAACTGAAAAACAAACAATCAAACAAATGGATTCTGTTTGAGCCCCCAGAGACAGTCAGTAGAAAATAGCACTATCTGGCCACCGTGAATTCTTTTTGTTTGTTTTCAGCAAGTCCCAGCCATAGATTTAGTGGTGGAGCAACGTCCTTCTCATTTTCTCTCACCTCAACAACTGAGTTGCTGAAATAATAAGAATCTGGGCCTTTGAAATCTGTGGGTTTTATGATCTTCACGAATGTGAAGTAATAACCAAATAAAGAGGGAAGTTTGGACACTCAAGTAAACATGTCACTCCAAAACACACTCTTAGCTCCCAAATGCTCCTGTCTAGAAATTGGTGTTCCTTTTTATTTGACCCTCCATCCTATCAGTGGTGTTCACATAGACGTCCTTCAAACATGGTGGTGAGCAAAGCAACAATTTTACGTTTCTGTCGACCACATGCCCAGAGGAAGGATACTTGTGGTCTTCAGGGAGCACTTAGTGAATGAATGTGGCTAAATACAGACAGGAAGTGAGAAGGAGATGAACGAGGACAGAGATGAGAGTCACGGGTTCAAGTCCCTGCACAACCATTTCCTGGTTTTGTAGGTACACTCGGACGACACGACCTGCAAGTGTCTCGGTGAACCCAGTGCTCTCCCTACAGCCTAGTTAACTTGCAGGATTTTTGGAAGCATAATGTAGGAAAGTGACATTGGATATGTGGTTAACTGCTCTGTACACAAGGACAGATGGGCAGACAGAAAGATGATTGATTGATTGATTGAATGATTGATAGACAGATAGATAAATATAGGTTCATATCGATTAACACAAAGCTATTGCTCATAACCATGAGAGCAATGGTTGAAGCACATAGCGAAACTACAAACAAAAAAGAAGAATAAAATCCAGTTTAAAAAGTGCAATAAGCAGCCATAAGAAGAAAACAAATCCTATCATTGGCAATAACTTGGATGGACCTAGAGGGTATTATGCTCAGTGAAAAAGGCCAGTCGGAGAAATACATGTACCAAATCATTTAACTCATGTGTGGAGTACGATAACAAAGAAAAACTGAAGGAAGAAACAGCAGCATATACACAGTACCCGAGAGTGGACTAACAGTTACCAAAGAGAAAGGGACTGGTTAGTGTTTGTGGGAAGGGATTGATAAGGGCGGGGAAAAAGAATGAGGGCATTAGGATTAGCATGAATAATGTGTAGGGTGAATGGTCATTAGGAGGGCTATACAACACAGAGAAGACAAGTAGTGATTCTAGAGCATCTTACGACACGCTGACGGACAGCGACTAAAACTGGGATTTGGCGATGACTTGGTGAAGGGATTAGACTAGTAAACATATTGTTCTGCATGTGGTTGTATATTAATGAGAATAAAAAAAATTTCAAAGTGCTGTAAGAGCCTAGCTATCAAATATCAGAAAAAAAGTACAGGCTTTCACTGCTCCAATCAAAAGACACAGGGTTAGAAGGACGGATGAAAACTTAAGATCACCTAAGTGCTCCCTTACTGGAGACTCACTTGTGATCCAAGGACACAGACAAACTACAAGCTGAAGGGGCGGGGACAGGTAACCTATACAAGTGAATCTTTGAAACAAAGAAACAAATGGATTCTGTTTGAGTCCCCAGAGACAGTCACTAGAAAATAGTCCTACCTAGCCACCGTGAATTCCTTTTGTTTGGTATCAGCAGTGCCCAGGTATAGATTTAGTGGTACTGCAATGTCCTTCTCATTTTTCTCACATCAACAAAAGAATTGCTGTAATAATATGCGTCTGGGCTTTTGAAATCACTGGTTTTTATGATATCCACGATAGTAAAGAAGTAATAACCACATAAAGAGGGAAGTTTGGACACTCAACCAAACACGTCTCTCCACAACACACACTTTGCTCCCAAATGCTCCTGTCTAGAAATAGGTTTTCCTTTTTATTTGTCCCTCCTCCTATCAGTGGTGAACATGCCAATGTCCCTCAAACATGGTGGTGAGTAAAGCACCAAGTATACTTTTCTGTCTACAACAGGCCCAGAGGAAGTATAATTGGGGTCTTCAGTGAGGACTTAGTCAATGAATGTGGCTAAATACAGTTAGCAAGCGAGAAGGAGGTTTAAGAGGACAGAGGACAGAGATACGGGTTCAAGTCCCTGCACCACCATTTACTGGTTTTGTATGCACACGCGGCTGATTCGATCTGCAATTGTCTCAGTGAGCCCAGTGCTCTCCCTACGGCCTAGTGACCTTGCAATGTTTTTGAAAGCATAATGTAGGGAAGTGACATAGGTGATGTAGTTAACTGTTCTGTACATAAGGATAGATGGACAGACAGAAAGAAGGTTGTTTCATAGATAGACAGATAGATAGATGACAGATGATCGATAGATTATACACATGATAGAAGACAGGAAGCTAGATAGATGGATAGATAAATAGAGAGGATAGAGAGATAGAAAGAAGGATATATAGAAAGTTAGATAGATATACAGACAGACAGAGCGATAGATAGATACAGATACATATCGATTGACACAAAGCTGTTGCTCATAACCAGGAGATGAATGGTGAAATCACATAGCTAAACTACAAACAAAAAGGAAGAATGAAATCCAGTTTGCAAAGTGCAGTAAGCAGCCATAAGAAGAAAACAAATCCTACCATTTGCAATGACGTGGATGGAGCTAGACAGTAGTATGTTCAGAAAAGTAGGTCAGGCGGAGAAAGACAATATCAAGTGATATCACTCATGTGTGGAGTATAACAACAAAGAGAAACTGAAGGAAAAAAACAGCAGAATACTCACAGAACCCGAGAGTTGACTTAAAGTTGCCAAAGGGAAAAGGACTGCACAGGGTGGTTCTGAAGGGAGGGATAAGTGTGGGGAGAAAGATTGGGGGCATTAGGATTACCATGTATATTGCGTGGGGTCACGCGGGACATGGGGAGTGCTGTACAACGCAGAGAAGACTAGTAGAGGTTATATAGCATCTTACTACTCCATGATTGATAGCGACTGTATCGGTGTCTTTGAAGGGGTACATGCTAAAGGGGTTTAAAGCATCCAACTATGCTGATGGACAGGGACTTTAAGAGGTTTTTGATGGTGGACTTGGATAAGGGGGAGCATAGTAAACATAATGTTCTTCATGTGATTGTAGATTAATGATAACAAAAAAATTTTTTTAAGTGCAATAAGGGCACAGCACAGAATCATCAGCATAAAAGGTCAGGCTCTGAGTGCTGCAAACAAAAGACACAGGGTTAAAAGAACGGATGAAAACTCAAGAAACCTACGTGCTTCCTTACAGGAGACTCACTTGAGATCCAAGGACACAGACAAACTACAAGCTGAAGGTGTGGTGACAAGTACCCTACACGAGTGAAACTGAAAAACAAACAATCAAACAAATGGATTCTGTTTGAGCCCCCAGAGACAGTCAGTAGAAAATAGCACTATCTGGCCACCGTGAATTCTTTTTGTTTGTTTTCAGCAAGTCCCAGCCATAGATTTAGTGGTGGAGCAACGTCCTTCTCATTTTCTCTCACCTCAACAACTGAGTTGCTGAAATAATAAGAATCTGGGCCTTTGAAATCTGTGGGTTTTATGATCTTCACGAATGTGAAGTAATAACCAAATAAAGAGGGAAGTTTGGACACTCAAGTAAACATGTCACTCCAAAACACACTCTTAGCTCCCAAATGCTCCTGTCTAGAAATTGGTGTTCCTTTTTATTTGACCCTCCATCCTATCAGTGGTGTTCACATAGACGTCCTTCAAACATGGTGGTGAGCAAAGCAACAATTTTACGTTTCTGTCGACCACATGCCCAGAGGAAGGATACTTGTGGTCTTCAGGGAGCACTTAGTGAATGAATGTGGCTAAATACAGACAGGAAGTGAGAAGGAGATGAACGAGGACAGAGATGAGAGTCACGGGTTCAAGTCCCTGCACAACCATTTCCTGGTTTTGTAGGTACACTCGGACGACACGACCTGCAAGTGTCTCGGTGAACCCAGTGCTCTCCCTACAGCCTAGTTAACTTGCAGGATTTTTGGAAGCATAATGTAGGAAAGTGACATTGGATATGTGGTTAACTGCTCTGTACACAAGGACAGATGGGCAGACAGAAAGATGATTGATTGATTGATTGAATGATTGATAGACAGATAGATAAATATAGGTTCATATCGATTAACACAAAGCTATTGCTCATAACCATGAGAGCAATGGTTGAAGCACATAGCGAAACTACAAACAAAAAAGAAGAATAAAATCCAGTTTAAAAAGTGCAATAAGCAGCCATAAGAAGAAAACAAATCCTATCATTGGCAATAACTTGGATGGACCTAGAGGGTATTATGCTCAGTGAAAAAGGCCAGTCGGAGAAATACATGTACCAAATCATTTAACTCATGTGTGGAGTACGATAACAAAGAAAAACTGAAGGAAGAAACAGCAGCATATACACAGTACCCGAGAGTGGACTAACAGTTACCAAAGAGAAAGGGACTGGTTAGTGTTTGTGGGAAGGGATTGATAAGGGCGGGGAAAAAGAATGAGGGCATTAGGATTAGCATGAATAATGTGTAGGGTGAATGGTCATTAGGAGGGCTATACAACACAGAGAAGACAAGTAGTGATTCTAGAGCATCTTACGACACGCTGACGGACAGCGACTAAAACTGGGATTTGGCGATGACTTGGTGAAGGGATTAGACTAGTAAACATATTGTTCTGCATGTGGTTGTATATTAATGAGAATAAAAAAAATTTCAAAGTGCTGTAAGAGCCTAGCTATCAAATATCAGAAAAAAAGTACAGGCTTTCACTGCTCCAATCAAAAGACACAGGGTTAGAAGGACGGATGAAAACTTAAGATCACCTAAGTGCTCCCTTACTGGAGACTCACTTGTGATCCAAGGACACAGACAAACTACAAGCTGAAGGGGCGGGGACAGGTAACCTATACAAGTGAATCTTTGAAACAAAGAAACAAATGGATTCTGTTTGAGTCCCCAGAGACAGTCACTAGAAAATAGTCCTACCTAGCCACCGTGAATTCCTTTTGTTTGGTATCAGCAGTGCCCAGGTATAGATTTAGTGGTACTGCAATGTCCTTCTCATTTTTCTCACATCAACAAAAGAATTGCTGTAATAATATGCGTCTGGGCTTTTGAAATCACTGGTTTTTATGATATCCACGATAGTAAAGAAGTAATAACCACATAAAGAGGGAAGTTTGGACACTCAACCAAACACGTCTCTCCACAACACACACTTTGCTCCCAAATGCTCCTGTCTAGAAATAGGTTTTCCTTTTTATTTGTCCCTCCTCCTATCAGTGGTGAACATGCCAATGTCCCTCAAACATGGTGGTGAGTAAAGCACCAAGTATACTTTTCTGTCTACAACAGGCCCAGAGGAAGTATAATTGGGGTCTTCAGTGAGGACTTAGTCAATGAATGTGGCTAAATACAGTTAGCAAGCGAGAAGGAGGTTTAAGAGGACAGAGGACAGAGATACGGGTTCAAGTCCCTGCACCACCATTTACTGGTTTTGTATGCACACGCGGCTGATTCGATCTGCAATTGTATCAGTGAGCCCAGTGCTCTCCCTACGGCCTAGTGACCTTGCAATGTTTTTGAAAGCATAATGTAGGGAAGTGACATAGGTGATGTAGTTAACTGTTCTGTACATAAGGATAGATGGACAGACAGAAAGAAGGTTGTTTCATAGATAGACAGATAGATAGATGACAGATGATCGATAGATTATACACATGATAGAAGACAGGAAGCTAGATAGATGGATAGATAAATAGAGAGGATAGAGAGATAGAAAGAAGGATATATAGAAAGTTAGATAGATATACAGACAGACAGAGCGATAGATAGATACAGATACATATCGATTGACACAAAGCTGTTGCTCATAACCAGGAGATGAATGGTGAAATCACATAGCTAAACTACAAACAAAAAGGAAGAATGAAATCCAGTTTGCAAAGTGCAGTAAGCAGCCATAAGAAGAAAACAAATCCTACCATTTGCAATGACGTGGATGGAGCTAGACAGTAGTATGTTCAGAAAAGTAGGTCAGGCGGAGAAAGACAATATCAAGTGATATCACTCATGTGTGGAGTATAACAACAAAGAGAAACTGAAGGAAAAAAACAGCAGAATACTCACAGAACCCGAGAGTTGACTTAAAGTTGCCAAAGGGAAAAGGACTGCACAGGGTGGTTCTGAAGGGAGGGATAAGTGTGGGGAGAAAGATTGGGGGCATTAGGATTACCATGTATATTGCGTGGGGTCACGCGGCACATGGGGAGTGCTGTACAACACAGAGAAGACTAGTAGAGGTTATATAGCATCTTACTACTCCATGATTGATAGCGACTGTATCGGTGTCTTTGAAGGGGTACATGCTAAAGGGGTTTAAAGCATCCAACTATGCTGATGGACAGGGACTTTAAGAGGTTTTTGATGGTGGACTTGGATAAGGGGGAGCATAGTAAACATAATGTTCTTCATGTGATTGTAGATTAATGATAACAAAAAAATTTTTTTAAGTGCAATAAGGGCACAGCACAGAATCATCAGCATAAAAGGTCAGGCTCTGAGTGCTGCAAACAAAAGACACAGGGTTAAAAGAACGGATGAAAACTCAAGAAACCTACGTGCTTCCTTACAGGAGACTCACTTGAGATCCAAGGACACAGACAAACTACAAGCTGAAGGTGTGGTGACAAGTACCCTACACGAGTGAAACTGAAAAACAAACAATCAAACAAATGGATTCTGTTTGAGCCCCCAGAGACAGTCAGTAGAAAATAGCACTATCTGGCCACCGTGAATTCTTTTTGTTTGTTTTCAGCAAGTCCCAGCCATAGATTTAGTGGTGGAGCAACGTCCTTCTCATTTTCTCTCACCTCAACAACTGAGTTGCTGAAATAATAAGAATCTGGGCCTTTGAAATCTGTGGGTTTTATGATCTTCACGAATGTGAAGTAATAACCAAATAAAGAGGGAAGTTTGGACACTCAAGTAAACATGTCACTCCAAAACACACTCTTAGCTCCCAAATGCTCCTGTCTAGAAATTGGTGTTCCTTTTTATTTGACCCTCCATCCTATCAGTGGTGTTCACATAGACGTCCTTCAAACATGGTGGTGAGCAAAGCAACAATTTTACGTTTCTGTCGACCACATGCCCAGAGGAAGGATACTTGTGGTCTTCAGGGAGCACTTAGTGAATGAATGTGGCTAAATACAGACAGGAAGTGAGAAGGAGATGAACGAGGACAGAGATGAGAGTCACGGGTTCAAGTCCCTGCACAACCATTTCCTGGTTTTGTAGGTACACTCGGACGACACGACCTGCAAGTGTCTCGGTGAACCCAGTGCTCTCCCTACAGCCTAGTTAACTTGCAGGATTTTTGGAAGCATAATGTAGGAAAGTGACATTGGATATGTGGTTAACTGCTCTGTACACAAGGACAGATGGGCAGACAGAAAGATGATTGATTGATTGATTGAATGATTGATAGACAGATAGATAAATATAGGTTCATATCGATTAACACAAAGCTATTGCTCATAACCATGAGAGCAATGGTTGAAGCACATAGCGAAACTACAAACAAAAAAGAAGAATAAAATCCAGTTTAAAAAGTGCAATAAGCAGCCATAAGAAGAAAACAAATCCTATCATTGGCAATAACTTGGATGGACCTAGAGGGTATTATGCTCAGTGAAAAAGGCCAGTCGGAGAAATACATGTACCAAATCATTTAACTCATGTGTGGAGTACGATAACAAAGAAAAACTGAAGGAAGAAACAGCAGCATATACACAGTACCCGAGAGTGGACTAACAGTTACCAAAGAGAAAGGGACTGGTTAGTGTTTGTGGGAAGGGATTGATAAGGGCGGGGAAAAAGAATGAGGGCATTAGGATTAGCATGAATAATGTGTAGGGTGAATGGTCATTAGGAGGGCTATACAACACAGAGAAGACAAGTAGTGATTCTAGAGCATCTTACGACACGCTGACGGACAGCGACTAAAACTGGGATTTGGCGATGACTTGGTGAAGGGATTAGACTAGTAAACATATTGTTCTGCATGTGGTTGTATATTAATGAGAATAAAAAAAATTTCAAAGTGCTGTAAGAGCCTAGCTATCAAATATCAGAAAAAAAGTACAGGCTTTCACTGCTCCAATCAAAAGACACAGGGTTAGAAGGACGGATGAAAACTTAAGATCACCTAAGTGCTCCCTTACTGGAGACTCACTTGTGATCCAAGGACACAGACAAACTACAAGCTGAAGGGGCGGGGACAGGTAACCTATACAAGTGAATCTTTGAAACAAAGAAACAAATGGATTCTGTTTGAGTCCCCAGAGACAGTCACTAGAAAATAGTCCTACCTAGCCACCGTGAATTCCTTTTGTTTGGTATCAGCAGTGCCCAGGTATAGATTTAGTGGTACTGCAATGTCCTTCTCATTTTTCTCACATCAACAAAAGAATTGCTGTAATAATATGCGTCTGGGCTTTTGAAATCACTGGTTTTTATGATATCCACGATAGTAAAGAAGTAATAACCACATAAAGAGGGAAGTTTGGACACTCAACCAAACACGTCTCTCCACAACACACACTTTGCTCCCAAATGCTCCTGTCTAGAAATAGGTTTTCCTTTTTATTTGTCCCTCCTCCTATCAGTGGTGAACATGCCAATGTCCCTCAAACATGGTGGTGAGTAAAGCACCAAGTATACTTTTCTGTCTACAACAGGCCCAGAGGAAGTATAATTGGGGTCTTCAGTGAGGACTTAGTCAATGAATGTGGCTAAATACAGTTAGCAAGCGAGAAGGAGGTTTAAGAGGACAGAGGACAGAGATACGGGTTCAAGTCCCTGCACCACCATTTACTGGTTTTGTATGCACACGCGGCTGATTCGATCTGCAATTGTCTCAGTGAGCCCAGTGCTCTCCCTACGGCCTAGTGACCTTGCAATGTTTTTGAAAGCATAATGTAGGGAAGTGACATAGGTGATGTAGTTAACTGTTCTGTACATAAGGATAGATGGACAGACAGAAAGAAGGTTGTTTCATAGATAGACAGATAGATAGATGACAGATGATCGATAGATTATACACATGATAGAAGACAGGAAGCTAGATAGATGGATAGATAAATAGAGAGGATAGAGAGATAGAAAGAAGGATATATAGAAAGTTAGATAGATATACAGACAGACAGAGCGATAGATAGATACAGATACATATCGATTGACACAAAGCTGTTGCTCATAACCAGGAGATGAATGGTGAAATCACATAGCTAAACTACAAACAAAAAGGAAGAATGAAATCCAGTTTGCAAAGTGCAGTAAGCAGCCATAAGAAGAAAACAAATCCTACCATTTGCAATGACGTGGATGGAGCTAGACAGTAGTATGTTCAGAAAAGTAGGTCAGGCGGAGAAAGACAATATCAAGTGATATCACTCATGTGTGGAGTATAACAACAAAGAGAAACTGAAGGAAAAAAACAGCAGAATACTCACAGAACCCGAGAGTTGACTTAAAGTTGCCAAAGGGAAAAGGACTGCACAGGGTGGTTCTGAAGGGAGGGATAAGTGTGGGGAGAAAGATTGGGGGCATTAGGATTACCATGTATATTGCGTGGGGTCACGCGGCACATGGGGAGTGCTGTACAACACAGAGAAGACTAGTAGAGGTTATATAGCATCTTACTACTCCATGATTGATAGCGACTGTATCGGTGTCTTTGAAGGGGTACATGCTAAAGGGGTTTAAAGCATCCAACTATGCTGATGGACAGGGACTTTAAGAGGTTTTTGATGGTGGACTTGGATAAGGGGGAGCATAGTAAACATAATGTTCTTCATGTGATTGTAGATTAATGATAACAAAAAAATTTTTTTAAGTGCAATAAGGGCACAGCACAGAATCATCAGCATAAAAGGTCAGGCTCTGAGTGCTGCAAACAAAAGACACAGGGTTAAAAGAACGGATGAAAACTCAAGAAACCTACGTGCTTCCTTACAGGAGACTCACTTGAGATCCAAGGACACAGACAAACTACAAGCTGAAGGTGTGGTGACAAGTACCCTACACGAGTGAAACTGAAAAACAAACAATCAAACAAATGGATTCTGTTTGAGCCCCCAGAGACAGTCAGTAGAAAATAGCACTATCTGGCCACCGTGAATTCTTTTTGTTTGTTTTCAGCAAGTCCCAGCCATAGATTTAGTGGTGGAGCAACGTCCTTCTCATTTTCTCTCACCTCAACAACTGAGTTGCTGAAATAATAAGAATCTGGGCCTTTGAAATCTGTGGGTTTTATGATCTTCACGAATGTGAAGTAATAACCAAATAAAGAGGGAAGTTTGGACACTCAAGTAAACATGTCACTCCAAAACACACTCTTAGCTCCCAAATGCTCCTGTCTAGAAATTGGTGTTCCTTTTTATTTGACCCTCCATCCTATCAGTGGTGTTCACATAGACGTCCTTCAAACATGGTGGTGAGCAAAGCAACAATTTTACGTTTCTGTCGACCACATGCCCAGAGGAAGGATACTTGTGGTCTTCAGGGAGCACTTAGTGAATGAATGTGGCTAAATACAGACAGGAAGTGAGAAGGAGATGAACGAGGACAGAGATGAGAGTCACGGGTTCAAGTCCCTGCACAACCATTTCCTGGTTTTGTAGGTACACTCGGACGACACGACCTGCAAGTGTCTCGGTGAACCCAGTGCTCTCCCTACAGCCTAGTTAACTTGCAGGATTTTTGGAAGCATAATGTAGGAAAGTGACATTGGATATGTGGTTAACTGCTCTGTACACAAGGACAGATGGGCAGACAGAAAGATGATTGATTGATTGATTGAATGATTGATAGACAGATAGATAAATATAGGTTCATATCGATTAACACAAAGCTATTGCTCATAACCATGAGAGCAATGGTTGAAGCACATAGCGAAACTACAAACAAAAAAGAAGAATAAAATCCAGTTTAAAAAGTGCAATAAGCAGCCATAAGAAGAAAACAAATCCTATCATTGGCAATAACTTGGATGGACCTAGAGGGTATTATGCTCAGTGAAAAAGGCCAGTCGGAGAAATACATGTACCAAATCATTTAACTCATGTGTGGAGTACGATAACAAAGAAAAACTGAAGGAAGAAACAGCAGCATATACACAGTACCCGAGAGTGGACTAACAGTTACCAAAGAGAAAGGGACTGGTTAGTGTTTGTGGGAAGGGATTGATAAGGGCGGGGAAAAAGAATGAGGGCATTAGGATTAGCATGAATAATGTGTAGGGTGAATGGTCATTAGGAGGGCTATACAACACAGAGAAGACAAGTAGTGATTCTAGAGCATCTTACGACACGCTGACGGACAGCGACTAAAACTGGGATTTGGCGATGACTTGGTGAAGGGATTAGACTAGTAAACATATTGTTCTGCATGTGGTTGTATATTAATGAGAATAAAAAAAATTTCAAAGTGCTGTAAGAGCCTAGCTATCAAATATCAGAAAAAAAGTACAGGCTTTCACTGCTCCAATCAAAAGACACAGGGTTAGAAGGACGGATGAAAACTTAAGATCACCTAAGTGCTCCCTTACTGGAGACTCACTTGTGATCCAAGGACACAGACAAACTACAAGCTGAAGGGGCGGGGACAGGTAACCTATACAAGTGAATCTTTGAAACAAAGAAACAAATGGATTCTGTTTGAGTCCCCAGAGACAGTCACTAGAAAATAGTCCTACCTAGCCACCGTGAATTCCTTTTGTTTGGTATCAGCAGTGCCCAGGTATAGATTTAGTGGTACTGCAATGTCCTTCTCATTTTTCTCACATCAACAAAAGAATTGCTGTAATAATATGCGCCTGGGCTTTTGAAATCACTGGTTTTTATGATATCCACGATAGTAAAGAAGTAATAACCACATAAAGAGGGAAGTTTGGACACTCAACCAAACACGTCTCTCCACAACACACACTTTGCTCCCAAATGCTCCTGTCTAGAAATAGGTTTTCCTTTTTATTTGTCCCTCCTCCTATCAGTGGTGAACATGCCATTGTCCTCAAACATGGTGGTGAGTAAAGCACCAAGTATACTTTTCTGTCTACAACAGGCCCAGAGGAAGTATAATTGGGGTCTTCAGTGAGGACTTAGTCAATGAATGTGGCTAAATACAGTTAGCAAGCGAGAAGGAGGTTTAAGAGGACAGAGGACAGAGATACGGGTTCAAGTCCCTGCACCACCATTTACTGGTTTTGTAAGCACACGCGGCTGATTCGATCTGCAATTGTCTCAGTGAGCCCAGTGCTCTCCCTACGGCCTAGTGACCTTGCAATGTTTTTGAAAGCATAATGTAGGGAAGTGACATAGGTGATGTAGTTAACTGTTCTGTACATAAGGATAGATGGACAGACAGAAAGAAGGTTGTTTCATAGATAGACAGATAGATAGATGACAGATGATCGATAGATTATACACATGATAGAAGACAGGAAGCTAGATAGATGGATAGATAAATAGAGAGGATAGAGAGATAGAAAGAAGGATATATAGAAAGTTAGATAGATATACAGACAGACAGAGCGATAGATAGATACAGATACATATCGATTGACACAAAGCTGTTGCTCATAACCAGGAGATGAATGGTGAAATCACATAGCTAAACTACAAACAAAAAGGAAGAATGAAATCCAGTTTGCAAAGTGCAGTAAGCAGCCATAAGAAGAAAACAATTCCTACCATTTGCAATGACGTGGATGGAGCTAGACAGTAGTATGTTCAGAAAAATAGGTCAGGCGGAGAAAGACAATATCAAGTGATATCACTCATGTGTGGAGTATAACAACAAAGAGAAACTGAAGGAAAAAAACAGCAGAATACTCACAGAACCCGAGAGTTGACTTAAAGTTGCCAAAGGGAAAAGGACTGCACAGGGTGGTTCTGAAGGGAGGGATAAGTGTGGGGAGAAAGATTTGGGGCATTAGGATTACCATGTATATTGCGTGGGGTCACGCGGCACATGGGGAGTGCTGTACAACACAGAGAAGACTAGTAGAGGTTATATAGCATCTTACTACTCCATGATTGATAGCGACTGTATCGGTGTCTTTGAAGGGGTACATGCTAAAGGGGTTTAAAGCATCCAACTATGCTGATGGACAGGGACTTTAAGAGGTTTTTGATGGTGGACTTGGATAAGGGGGAGCATAGTAAACATAATGTTCTTCATGTGATTGTAGATTAATGATAACAAAAAAATTTTTTTAAGTGCAATAAGGGCACAGCACAGAATCATCAGCATAAAAGGTCAGGCTCTGAGTGCTGCAAACAAAAGACACAGGGTTAAAAGAACGGATGAAAACTCAAGAAACCTACGTGCTTCCTTACAGGAGACTCACTTGAGATCCAAGGACACAGACAAACTACAAGCTGAAGGTGTGGTGACAAGTACCCTACACGAGTGAAACTGAAAAACAAACAATCAAACAAATGGATTCTGTTTGAGCCCCCAGAGACAGTCAGTAGAAAATAGCACTATCTGGCCACCGTGAATTCTTTTTGTTTGTTTTCAGCAAGTCCCAGCCATAGATTTAGTGGTGGAGCAACGTCCTTCTCATTTTCTCTCACCTCAACAACTGAGTTGCTGAAATAATAAGAATCTGGGCCTTTGAAATCTGTGGGTTTTATGATCTTCACGAATGTGAAGTAATAACCAAATAAAGAGGGAAGTTTGGACACTCAAGTAAACATGTCACTCCAAAACACACTCTTAGCTCCCAAATGCTCCTGTCTAGAAATTGGTGTTCCTTTTTATTTGACCCTCCATCCTATCAGTGGTGTTCACATAGACGTCCTTCAAACATGGTGGTGAGCAAAGCAACAATTTTACGTTTCTGTCGACCACATGCCCAGAGGAAGGATACTTGTGGTCTTCAGGGAGCACTTAGTGAATGAATGTGGCTAAATACAGACAGGAAGTGAGAAGGAGATGAACGAGGACAGAGATGAGAGTCACGGGTTCAAGTCCCTGCACAACCATTTCCTGGTTTTGTAGGTACACTCGGACGACACGACCTGCAAGTGTCTCGGTGAACCCAGTGCTCTCCCTACAGCCTAGTTAACTTGCAGGATTTTTGGAAGCATAATGTAGGAAAGTGACATTG
Source organism: Manis pentadactyla (assembly GCF_030020395.1). NCBI lineage: Eukaryota > Metazoa > Chordata > Mammalia > Pholidota > Manidae > Manis > Manis pentadactyla. The sequence continues at coordinate 419,136 of NW_026645060.1, forward strand.
GATATGTGGTTAACTGCTCTGTACACAAGGACAGATGGGCAGACAGAAAGATGATTGATTGATTGATTGAATGATTGATAGACAGATAGATAAATATAGGTTCATATCGATTAACACAAAGCTATTGCTCATAACCATGAGAGCAATGGTTGAAGCACATAGCGAAACTACAAACAAAAAAGAAGAATAAAATCCAGTTTAAAAAGTGCAATAAGCAGCCATAAGAAGAAAACAAATCCTATCATTGGCAATAACTTGGATGGACCTAGAGGGTATTATGCTCAGTGAAAAAGGCCAGTCGGAGAAATACATGTACCAAATCATTTAACTCATGTGTGGAGTACGATAACAAAGAAAAACTGAAGGAAGAAACAGCAGCATATACACAGTACCCGAGAGTGGACTAACAGTTACCAAAGAGAAAGGGACTGGTTAGTGTTTGTGGGAAGGGATTGATAAGGGCGGGGAAAAAGAATGAGGGCATTAGGATTAGCATGAATAATGTGTAGGGTGAATGGTCATTAGGAGGGCTATACAACACAGAGAAGACAAGTAGTGATTCTAGAGCATCTTACGACACGCTGACGGACAGCGACTAAAACTGGGATTTGGCGATGACTTGGTGAAGGGATTAGACTAGTAAACATATTGTTCTGCATGTGGTTGTATATTAATGAGAATAAAAAAAATTTCAAAGTGCTGTAAGAGCCTAGCTATCAAATATCAGAAAAAAAGTACAGGCTTTCACTGCTCCAATCAAAAGACACAGGGTTAGAAGGACGGATGAAAACTTAAGATCACCTAAGTGCTCCCTTACTGGAGACTCACTTGTGATCCAAGGACACAGACAAACTACAAGCTGAAGGGGCGGGGACAGGTAACCTATACAAGTGAATCTTTGAAACAAAGAAACAAATGGATTCTGTTTGAGTCCCCAGAGACAGTCACTAGAAAATAGTCCTACCTAGCCACCGTGAATTCCTTTTGTTTGGTATCAGCAGTGCCCAGGTATAGATTTAGTGGTACTGCAATGTCCTTCTCATTTTTCTCACATCAACAAAAGAATTGCTGTAATAATATGCGTCTGGGCTTTTGAAATCACTGGTTTTTATGATATCCACGATAGTAAAGAAGTAATAACCACATAAAGAGGGAAGTTTGGACACTCAACCAAACACGTCTCTCCACAACACACACTTTGCTCCCAAATGCTCCTGTCTAGAAATAGGTTTTCCTTTTTATTTGTCCCTCCTCCTATCAGTGGTGAACATGCCAATGTCCCTCAAACATGGTGGTGAGTAAAGCACCAAGTATACTTTTCTGTCTACAACAGGCCCAGAGGAAGTATAATTGGGGTCTTCAGTGAGGACTTAGTCAATGAATGTGGCTAAATACAGTTAGCAAGCGAGAAGGAGGTTTAAGAGGACAGAGGACAGAGATACGGGTTCAAGTCCCTGCACCACCATTTACTGGTTTTGTATGCACACGCGGCTGATTCGATCTGCAATTGTCTCAGTGAGCCCAGTGCTCTCCCTACGGCCTAGTGACCTTGCAATGTTTTTGAAAGCATAATGTAGGGAAGTGACATAGGTGATGTAGTTAACTGTTCTGTACATAAGGATAGATGGACAGACAGAAAGAAGGTTGTTTCATAGATAGACAGATAGATAGATGACAGATGATCGATAGATTATACACATGATAGAAGACAGGAAGCTAGATAGATGGATAGATAAATAGAGAGGATAGAGAGATAGAAAGAAGGATATATAGAAAGTTAGATAGATATACAGACAGACAGAGCGATAGATAGATACAGATACATATCGATTGACACAAAGCTGTTGCTCATAACCAGGAGATGAATGGTGAAATCACATAGCTAAACTACAAACAAAAAGGAAGAATGAAATCCAGTTTGCAAAGTGCAGTAAGCAGCCATAAGAAGAAAACAAATCCTACCATTTGCAATGACGTGGATGGAGCTAGACAGTAGTATGTTCAGAAAAGTAGGTCAGGCGGAGAAAGACAATATCAAGTGATATCACTCATGTGTGGAGTATAACAACAAAGAGAAACTGAAGGAAAAAAACAGCAGAATACTCACAGAACCCGAGAGTTGACTTAAAGTTGCCAAAGGGAAAAGGACTGCACAGGGTGGTTCTGAAGGGAGGGATAAGTGTGGGGAGAAAGATTGGGGGCATTAGGATTACCATGTATATTGCGTGGGGTCACGCGGCACATGGGGAGTGCTGTACAACACAGAGAAGACTAGTAGAGGTTATATAGCATCTTACTACTCCATGATTGATAGCGACTGTATCGGTGTCTTTGAAGGGGTACATGCTAAAGGGGTTTAAAGCATCCAACTATGCTGATGGACAGGGACTTTAAGAGGTTTTTGATGGTGGACTTGGATAAGGGGGAGCATAGTAAACATAATGTTCTTCATGTGATTGTAGATTAATGATAACAAAAAAATTTTTTTAAGTGCAATAAGGGCACAGCACAGAATCATCAGCATAAAAGGTCAGGCTCTGAGTGCTGCAAACAAAAGACACAGGGTTAAAAGAACGGATGAAAACTCAAGAAACCTACGTGCTTCCTTACAGGAGACTCACTTGAGATCCAAGGACACAGACAAACTACAAGCTGAAGGTGTGGTGACAAGTACCCTACACGAGTGAAACTGAAAAACAAACAATCAAACAAATGGATTCTGTTTGAGCCCCCAGAGACAGTCAGTAGAAAATAGCACTATCTGGCCACCGTGAATTCTTTTTGTTTGTTTTCAGCAAGTCCCAGCCATAGATTTAGTGGTGGAGCAACGTCCTTCTCATTTTCTCTCACCTCAACAACTGAGTTGCTGAAATAATAAGAATCTGGGCCTTTGAAATCTGTGGGTTTTATGATCTTCACGAATGTGAAGTAATAACCAAATAAAGAGGGAAGTTTGGACACTCAAGTAAACATGTCACTCCAAAACACACTCTTAGCTCCCAAATGCTCCTGTCTAGAAATTGGTGTTCCTTTTTATTTGACCCTCCATCCTATCAGTGGTGTTCACATAGACGTCCTTCAAACATGGTGGTGAGCAAAGCAACAATTTTACGTTTCTGTCGACCACATGCCCAGAGGAAGGATACTTGTGGTCTTCAGGGAGCACTTAGTGAATGAATGTGGCTAAATACAGACAGGAAGTGAGAAGGAGATGAACGAGGACAGAGATGAGAGTCACGGGTTCAAGTCCCTGCACAACCATTTCCTGGTTTTGTAGGTACACTCGGACGACACGACCTGCAAGTGTCTCGGTGAACCCAGTGCTCTCCCTACAGCCTAGTTAACTTGCAGGATTTTTGGAAGCATAATGTAGGAAAGTGACATTGGATATGTGGTTAACTGCTCTGTACACAAGGACAGATGGGCAGACAGAAAGATGATTGATTGATTGATTGAATGATTGATAGACAGATAGATAAATATAGGTTCATATCGATTAACACAAAGCTATTGCTCATAACCATGAGAGCAATGGTTGAAGCACATAGCGAAACTACAAACAAAAAAGAAGAATAAAATCCAGTTTAAAAAGTGCAATAAGCAGCCATAAGAAGAAAACAAATCCTATCATTGGCAATAACTTGGATGGACCTAGAGGGTATTATGCTCAGTGAAAAAGGCCAGTCGGAGAAATACATGTACCAAATCATTTAACTCATGTGTGGAGTACGATAACAAAGAAAAACTGAAGGAAGAAACAGCAGCATATACACAGTACCCGAGAGTGGACTAACAGTTACCAAAGAGAAAGGGACTGGTTAGTGTTTGTGGGAAGGGATTGATAAGGGCGGGGAAAAAGAATGAGGGCATTAGGATTAGCATGAATAATGTGTAGGGTGAATGGTCATTAGGAGGGCTATACAACACAGAGAAGACAAGTAGTGATTCTAGAGCATCTTACGACACGCTGACGGACAGCGACTAAAACTGGGATTTGGCGATGACTTGGTGAAGGGATTAGACTAGTAAACATATTGTTCTGCATGTGGTTGTATATTAATGAGAATAAAAAAAATTTCAAAGTGCTGTAAGAGCCTAGCTATCAAATATCAGAAAAAAAGTACAGGCTTTCACTGCTCCAATCAAAAGACACAGGGTTAGAAGGACGGATGAAAACTTAAGATCACCTAAGTGCTCCCTTACTGGAGACTCACTTGTGATCCAAGGACACAGACAAACTACAAGCTGAAGGGGCGGGGACAGGTAACCTATACAAGTGAATCTTTGAAACAAAGAAACAAATGGATTCTGTTTGAGTCCCCAGAGACAGTCACTAGAAAATAGTCCTACCTAGCCACCGTGAATTCCTTTTGTTTGGTATCAGCAGTGCCCAGGTATAGATTTAGTGGTACTGCAATGTCCTTCTCATTTTTCTCACATCAACAAAAGAATTGCTGTAATAATATGCGCCTGGGCTTTTGAAATCACTGGTTTTTATGATATCCACGATAGTAAAGAAGTAATAACCACATAAAGAGGGAAGTTTGGACACTCAACCAAACACGTCTCTCCACAACACACACTTTGCTCCCAAATGCTCCTGTCTAGAAATAGGTTTTCCTTTTTATTTGTCCCTCCTCCTATCAGTGGTGAACATGCCATTGTCCTCAAACATGGTGGTGAGTAAAGCACCAAGTATACTTTTCTGTCTACAACAGGCCCAGAGGAAGTATAATTGGGGTCTTCAGTGAGGACTTAGTCAATGAATGTGGCTAAATACAGTTAGCAAGCGAGAAGGAGGTTTAAGAGGACAGAGGACAGAGATACGGGTTCAAGTCCCTGCACCACCATTTACTGGTTTTGTAAGCACACGCGGCTGATTCGATCTGCAATTGTCTCAGTGAGCCCAGTGCTCTCCCTACGGCCTAGTGACCTTGCAATGTTTTTGAAAGCATAATGTAGGGAAGTGACATAGGTGATGTAGTTAACTGTTCTGTACATAAGGATAGATGGACAGACAGAAAGAAGGTTGTTTCATAGATAGACAGATAGATAGATGACAGATGATCGATAGATTATACACATGATAGAAGACAGGAAGCTAGATAGATGGATAGATAAATAGAGAGGATAGAGAGATAGAAAGAAGGATATATAGAAAGTTAGATAGATATACAGACAGACAGAGCGATAGATAGATACAGATACATATCGATTGACACAAAGCTGTTGCTCATAACCAGGAGATGAATGGTGAAATCACATAGCTAAACTACAAACAAAAAGGAAGAATGAAATCCAGTTTGCAAAGTGCAGTAAGCAGCCATAAGAAGAAAACAATTCCTACCATTTGCAATGACGTGGATGGAGCTAGACAGTAGTATGTTCAGAAAAATAGGTCAGGCGGAGAAAGACAATATCAAGTGATATCACTCATGTGTGGAGTATAACAACAAAGAGAAACTGAAGGAAAAAAACAGCAGAATACTCACAGAACCCGAGAGTTGACTTAAAGTTGCCAAAGGGAAAAGGACTGCACAGGGTGGTTCTGAAGGGAGGGATAAGTGTGGGGAGAAAGATTTGGGGCATTAGGATTACCATGTATATTGCGTGGGGTCACGCGGCACATGGGGAGTGCTGTACAACACAGAGAAGACTAGTAGAGGTTATATAGCATCTTACTACTCCATGATTGATAGCGACTGTATCGGTGTCTTTGAAGGGGTACATGCTAAAGGGGTTTAAAGCATCCAACTATGCTGATGGACAGGGACTTTAAGAGGTTTTTGATGGTGGACTTGGATAAGGGGGAGCATAGTAAACATAATGTTCTTCATGTGATTGTAGATTAATGATAACAAAAAAATTTTTTTAAGTGCAATAAGGGCACAGCACAGAATCATCAGCATAAAAGGTCAGGCTCTGAGTGCTGCAAACAAAAGACACAGGGTTAAAAGAACGGATGAAAACTCAAGAAACCTACGTGCTTCCTTACAGGAGACTCACTTGAGATCCAAGGACACAGACAAACTACAAGCTGAAGGTGTGGTGACAAGTACCCTACACGAGTGAAACTGAAAAACAAACAATCAAACAAATGGATTCTGTTTGAGCCCCCAGAGACAGTCAGTAGAAAATAGCACTATCTGGCCACCGTGAATTCTTTTTGTTTGTTTTCAGCAAGTCCCAGCCATAGATTTAGTGGTGGAGCAACGTCCTTCTCATTTTCTCTCACCTCAACAACTGAGTTGCTGAAATAATAAGAATCTGGGCCTTTGAAATCTGTGGGTTTTATGATCTTCACGAATGTGAAGTAATAACCAAATAAAGAGGGAAGTTTGGACACTCAAGTAAACATGTCACTCCAAAACACACTCTTAGCTCCCAAATGCTCCTGTCTAGAAATTGGTGTTCCTTTTTATTTGACCCTCCATCCTATCAGTGGTGTTCACATAGACGTCCTTCAAACATGGTGGTGAGCAAAGCAACAATTTTACGTTTCTGTCGACCACATGCCCAGAGGAAGGATACTTGTGGTCTTCAGGGAGCACTTAGTGAATGAATGTGGCTAAATACAGACAGGAAGTGAGAAGGAGATGAACGAGGACAGAGATGAGAGTCACGGGTTCAAGTCCCTGCACAACCATTTCCTGGTTTTGTAGGTACACTCGGACGACACGACCTGCAAGTGTCTCGGTGAACCCAGTGCTCTCCCTACAGCCTAGTTAACTTGCAGGATTTTTGGAAGCATAATGTAGGAAAGTGACATTGGATATGTGGTTAACTGCTCTGTACACAAGGACAGATGGGCAGACAGAAAGATGATTGATTGATTGATTGAATGATTGATAGACAGATAGATAAATATAGGTTCATATCGATTAACACAAAGCTATTGCTCATAACCATGAGAGCAATGGTTGAAGCACATAGCGAAACTACAAACAAAAAAGAAGAATAAAATCCAGTTTAAAAAGTGCAATAAGCAGCCATAAGAAGAAAACAAATCCTATCATTGGCAATAACTTGGATGGACCTAGAGGGTATTATGCTCAGTGAAAAAGGCCAGTCGGAGAAATACATGTACCAAATCATTTAACTCATGTGTGGAGTACGATAACAAAGAAAAACTGAAGGAAGAAACAGCAGCATATACACAGTACCCGAGAGTGGACTAACAGTTACCAAAGAGAAAGGGACTGGTTAGTGTTTGTGGGAAGGGATTGATAAGGGCGGGGAAAAAGAATGAGGGCATTAGGATTAGCATGAATAATGTGTAGGGTGAATGGTCATTAGGAGGGCTATACAACACAGAGAAGACAAGTAGTGATTCTAGAGCATCTTACGACACGCTGACGGACAGCGACTAAAACTGGGATTTGGCGATGACTTGGTGAAGGGATTAGACTAGTAAACATATTGTTCTGCATGTGGTTGTATATTAATGAGAATAAAAAAAATTTCAAAGTGCTGTAAGAGCCTAGCTATCAAATATCAGAAAAAAAGTACAGGCTTTCACTGCTCCAATCAAAAGACACAGGGTTAGAAGGACGGATGAAAACTTAAGATCACCTAAGTGCTCCCTTACTGGAGACTCACTTGTGATCCAAGGACACAGACAAACTACAAGCTGAAGGGGCGGGGACAGGTAACCTATACAAGTGAATCTTTGAAACAAAGAAACAAATGGATTCTGTTTGAGTCCCCAGAGACAGTCACTAGAAAATAGTCCTACCTAGCCACCGTGAATTCCTTTTGTTTGGTATCAGCAGTGCCCAGGTATAGATTTAGTGGTACTGCAATGTCCTTCTCATTTTTCTCACATCAACAAAAGAATTGCTGTAATAATATGCGTCTGGGCTTTTGAAATCACTGGTTTTTATGATATCCACGATAGTAAAGAAGTAATAACCACATAAAGAGGGAAGTTTGGACACTCAACCAAACACGTCTCTCCACAACACACACTTTGCTCCCAAATGCTCCTGTCTAGAAATAGGTTTTCCTTTTTATTTGTCCCTCCTCCTATCAGTGGTGAACATGCCAATGTCCCTCAAACATGGTGGTGAGTAAAGCACCAAGTATACTTTTCTGTCTACAACAGGCCCAGAGGAAGTATAATTGGGGTCTTCAGTGAGGACTTAGTCAATGAATGTGGCTAAATACAGTTAGCAAGCGAGAAGGAGGTTTAAGAGGACAGAGGACAGAGATACGGGTTCAAGTCCCTGCACCACCATTTACTGGTTTTGTATGCACACGCGGCTGATTCGATCTGCAATTGTCTCAGTGAGCCCAGTGCTCTCCCTACGGCCTAGTGACCTTGCAATGTTTTTGAAAGCATAATGTAGGGAAGTGACATAGGTGATGTAGTTAACTGTTCTGTACATAAGGATAGATGGACAGACAGAAAGAAGGTTGTTTCATAGATAGACAGATAGATAGATGACAGATGATCGATAGATTATACACATGATAGAAGACAGGAAGCTAGATAGATGGATAGATAAATAGAGAGGATAGAGAGATAGAAAGAAGGATATATAGAAAGTTAGATAGATATACAGACAGACAGAGCGATAGATAGATACAGATACATATCGATTGACACAAAGCTGTTGCTCATAACCAGGAGATGAATGGTGAAATCACATAGCTAAACTACAAACAAAAAGGAAGAATGAAATCCAGTTTGCAAAGTGCAGTAAGCAGCCATAAGAAGAAAACAAATCCTACCATTTGCAATGACGTGGATGGAGCTAGACAGTAGTATGTTCAGAAAAGTAGGTCAGGCGGAGAAAGACAATATCAAGTGATATCACTCATGTGTGGAGTATAACAACAAAGAGAAACTGAAGGAAAAAAACAGCAGAATACTCACAGAACCCGAGAGTTGACTTAAAGTTGCCAAAGGGAAAAGGACTGCACAGGGTGGTTCTGAAGGGAGGGATAAGTGTGGGGAGAAAGATTGGGGGCATTAGGATTACCATGTATATTGCGTGGGGTCACGCGGCACATGGGGAGTGCTGTACAACACAGAGAAGACTAGTAGAGGTTATATAGCATCTTACTACTCCATGATTGATAGCGACTGTATCGGTGTCTTTGAAGGGGTACATGCTAAAGGGGTTTAAAGCATCCAACTATGCTGATGGACAGGGACTTTAAGAGGTTTTTGATGGTGGACTTGGATAAGGGGGAGCATAGTAAACATAATGTTCTTCATGTGATTGTAGATTAATGATAACAAAAAAATTTTTTTAAGTGCAATAAGGGCACAGCACAGAATCATCAGCATAAAAGGTCAGGCTCTGGGTGCTGCAAACAAAAGACACAGGGTTAAAAGAACGGATGAAAACTCAAGAAACCTACGTGCTTCCTTACAGGAGACTCACTTGAGATCCAAGGACACAGACAAACTACAAGCTGAAGGTGTGGTGACAAGTACCCTACACGAGTGAAACTGAAAAACAAACAATCAAACAAATGGATTCTGTTTGAGCCCCCAGAGACAGTCAGTAGAAAATAGCACTATCTGGCCACCGTGAATTCTTTTTGTTTGTTTTCAGCAAGTCCCAGCCATAGATTTAGTGGTGGAGCAACGTCCTTCTCATTTTCTCTCACCTCAACAACTGAGTTGCTGAAATAATAAGAATCTGGGCCTTTGAAATCTGTGGGTTTTATGATCTTCACGAATGTGAAGTAATAACCAAATAAAGAGGGAAGTTTGGACACTCAAGTAAACATGTCACTCCAAAACACACTCTTAGCTCCCAAATGCTCCTCTCTAGAAATTGGTGTTCCTTTTTATTTGACCCTCCATCCTATCAGTGGTGTTCACATAGACGTCCTTCAAACATGGTGGTGAGCAAAGCAACAATTTTACGTTTCTGTCGACCACATGCCCAGAGGAAGGATACTTGTGGTCTTCAGGGAGCACTTAGTGAATGAATGTGGCTAAATACAGACAGGAAGTGAGAAGGAGATGAACGAGGACAGAGATGAGAGTCACGGGTTCAAGTCCCTGCACAACCATTTCCTGGTTTTGTAGGTACACTCGGACGACACGACCTGCAAGTGTCTCGGTGAACCCAGTGCTCTCCCTACAGCCTAGTTAACTTGCAGGATTTTTGGAAGCATAATGTAGGAAAGTGACATTGGATATGTGGTTAACTGCTCTGTACACAAGGACAGATGGGCAGACAGAAAGATGATTGATTGATTGATTGAATGATTGATAGACAGATAGATAAATATAGGTTCATATCGATTAACACAAAGCTATTGCTCATAACCATGAGAGCAATGGTTGAAGCACATAGCGAAACTACAAACAAAAAAGAAGAATAAAATCCAGTTTAAAAAGTGCAATAAGCAGCCATAAGAAGAAAACAAATCCTATCATTGGCAATAACTTGGATGGACCTAGAGGGTATTATGCTCAGTGAAAAAGGCCAGTCGGAGAAATACATGTACCAAATCATTTAACTCATGTGTGGAGTACGATAACAAAGAAAAACTGAAGGAAGAAACAGCAGCATATACACAGTACCCGAGAGTGGACTAACAGTTACCAAAGAGAAAGGGACTGGTTAGTGTTTGTGGGAAGGGATTGATAAGGGCGGGGAAAAAGAATGAGGGCATTAGGATTAGCATGAATAATGTGTAGGGTGAATGGTCATTAGGAGGGCTATACAACACAGAGAAGACAAGTAGTGATTCTAGAGCATCTTACGACACGCTGACGGACAGCGACTAAAACTGGGATTTGGCGATGACTTGGTGAAGGGATTAGACTAGTAAACATATTGTTCTGCATGTGGTTGTATATTAATGAGAATAAAAAAAATTTCAAAGTGCTGTAAGAGCCTAGCTATCAAATATCAGAAAAAAAGTACAGGCTTTCACTGCTCCAATCAAAAGACACAGGGTTAGAAGGACGGATGAAAACTTAAGATCACCTAAGTGCTCCCTTACTGGAGACTCACTTGTGATCCAAGGACACAGACAAACTACAAGCTGAAGGGGCGGGGACAGGTAACCTATACAAGTGAATCTTTGAAACAAAGAAACAAATGGATTCTGTTTGAGTCCCCAGAGACAGTCACTAGAAAATAGTCCTACCTAGCCACCGTGAATTCCTTTTGTTTGGTATCAGCAGTGCCCAGGTATAGATTTAGTGGTACTGCAATGTCCTTCTCATTTTTCTCACATCAACAAAAGAATTGCTGTAATAATATGCGTCTGGGCTTTTGAAATCACTGGTTTTTATGATATCCACGATAGTAAAGAAGTAATAACCACATAAAGAGGGAAGTTTGGACACTCAACCAAACACGTCTCTCCACAACACACACTTTGCTCCCAAATGCTCCTGTCTAGAAATAGGTTTTCCTTTTTATTTGTCCCTCCTCCTATCAGTGGTGAACATGCCAATGTCCCTCAAACATGGTGGTGAGTAAAGCACCAAGTATACTTTTCTGTCTACAACAGGCCCAGAGGAAGTATAATTGGGGTCTTCAGTGAGGACTTAGTCAATGAATGTGGCTAAATACAGTTAGCAAGCGAGAAGGAGGTTTAAGAGGACAGAGGACAGAGATACGGGTTCAAGTCCCTGCACCACCATTTACTGGTTTTGTATGCACACGCGGCTGATTCGATCTGCAATTGTCTCAGTGAGCCCAGTGCTCTCCCTACGGCCTAGTGACCTTGCAATGTTTTTGAAAGCATAATGTAGGGAAGTGACATAGGTGATGTAGTTAACTGTTCTGTACATAAGGATAGATGGACAGACAGAAAGAAGGTTGTTTCATAGATAGACAGATAGATAGATGACAGATGATCGATAGATTATACACATGATAGAAGACAGGAAGCTAGATAGATGGATAGATAAATAGAGAGGATAGAGAGATAGAAAGAAGGATATATAGAAAGTTAGATAGATATACAGACAGACAGAGCGATAGATAGATACAGATACATATCGATTGACACAAAGCTGTTGCTCATAACCAGGAGATGAATGGTGAAATCACATAGCTAAACTACAAACAAAAAGGAAGAATGAAATCCAGTTTGCAAAGTGCAGTAAGCAGCCATAAGAAGAAAACAAATCCTACCATTTGCAATGACGTGGATGGAGCTAGACAGTAGTATGTTCAGAAAAGTAGGTCAGGCGGAGAAAGACAATATCAAGTGATATCACTCATGTGTGGAGTATAACAACAAAGAGAAACTGAAGGAAAAAAACAGCAGAATACTCACAGAACCCGAGAGTTGACTTAAAGTTGCCAAAGGGAAAAGGACTGCACAGGGTGGTTCTGAAGGGAGGGATAAGTGTGGGGAGAAAGATTGGGGGCATTAGGATTACCATGTATATTGCGTGGGGTCACGCGGCACATGGGGAGTGCTGTACAACACAGAGAAGACTAGTAGAGGTTATATAGCATCTTACTACTCCATGATTGATAGCGACTGTATCGGTGTCTTTGAAGGGGTACATGCTAAAGGGGTTTAAAGCATCCAACTATGCTGATGGACAGGGACTTTAAGAGGTTTTTGATGGTGGACTTGGATAAGGGGGAGCATAGTAAACATAATGTTCTTCATGTGATTGTAGATTAATGATAACAAAAAAATTTTTTTAAGTGCAATAAGGGCACAGCACAGAATCATCAGCATAAAAGGTCAGGCTCTGAGTGCTGCAAACAAAAGACACAGGGTTAAAAGAACGGATGAAAACTCAAGAAACCTACGTGCTTCCTTACAGGAGACTCACTTGAGATCCAAGGACACAGACAAACTACAAGCTGAAGGTGTGGTGACAAGTACCCTACACGAGTGAAACTGAAAAACAAACAATCAAACAAATGGATTCTGTTTGAGCCCCCAGAGACAGTCAGTAGAAAATAGCACTATCTGGCCACCGTGAATTCTTTTTGTTTGTTTTCAGCAAGTCCCAGCCATAGATTTAGTGGTGGAGCAACGTCCTTCTCATTTTCTCTCACCTCAACAACTGAGTTGCTGAAATAATAAGAATCTGGGCCTTTGAAATCTGTGGGTTTTATGATCTTCACGAATGTGAAGTAATAACCAAATAAAGAGGGAAGTTTGGACACTCAAGTAAACATGTCACTCCAAAACACACTCTTAGCTCCCAAATGCTCCTGTCTAGAAATTGGTGTTCCTTTTTATTTGACCCTCCATCCTATCAGTGGTGTTCACATAGACGTCCTTCAAACATGGTGGTGAGCAAAGCAACAATTTTACGTTTCTGTCGACCACATGCCCAGAGGAAGGATACTTGTGGTCTTCAGGGAGCACTTAGTGAATGAATGTGGCTAAATACAGACAGGAAGTGAGAAGGAGATGAACGAGGACAGAGATGAGAGTCACGGGTTCAAGTCCCTGCACAACCATTTCCTGGTTTTGTAGGTACACTCGGACGACACGACCTGCAAGTGTCTCGGTGAACCCAGTGCTCTCCCTACAGCCTAGTTAACTTGCAGGATTTTTGGAAGCATAATGTAGGAAAGTGACATTGGATATGTGGTTAACTGCTCTGTACACAAGGACAGATGGGCAGACAGAAAGATGATTGATTGATTGATTGAATGATTGATAGACAGATAGATAAATATAGGTTCATATCGATTAACACAAAGCTATTGCTCATAACCATGAGAGCAATGGTTGAAGCACATAGCGAAACTACAAACAAAAAAGAAGAATAAAATCCAGTTTAAAAAGTGCAATAAGCAGCCATAAGAAGAAAACAAATCCTATCATTGGCAATAACTTGGATGGACCTAGAGGGTATTATGCTCAGTGAAAAAGGCCAGTCGGAGAAATACATGTACCAAATCATTTAACTCATGTGTGGAGTACGATAACAAAGAAAAACTGAAGGAAGAAACAGCAGCATATACACAGTACCCGAGAGTGGACTAACAGTTACCAAAGAGAAAGGGACTGGTTAGTGTTTGTGGGAAGGGATTGATAAGGGCGGGGAAAAAGAATGAGGGCATTAGGATTAGCATGAATAATGTGTAGGGTGAATGGTCATTAGGAGGGCTATACAACACAGAGAAGACAAGTAGTGATTCTAGAGCATCTTACGACACGCTGACGGACAGCGACTAAAACTGGGATTTGGCGATGACTTGGTGAAGGGATTAGACTAGTAAACATATTGTTCTGCATGTGGTTGTATATTAATGAGAATAAAAAAAATTTCAAAGTGCTGTAAGAGCCTAGCTATCAAATATCAGAAAAAAAGTACAGGCTTTCACTGCTCCAATCAAAAGACACAGGGTTAGAAGGACGGATGAAAACTTAAGATCACCTAAGTGCTCCCTTACTGGAGACTCACTTGTGATCCAAGGACACAGACAAACTACAAGCTGAAGGGGCGGGGACAGGTAACCTATACAAGTGAATCTTTGAAACAAAGAAACAAATGGATTCTGTTTGAGTCCCCAGAGACAGTCACTAGAAAATAGTCCTACCTAGCCACCGTGAATTCCTTTTGTTTGGTATCAGCAGTGCCCAGGTATAGATTTAGTGGTACTGCAATGTCCTTCTCATTTTTCTCACATCAACAAAAGAATTGCTGTAATAATATGCGTCTGGGCTTTTGAAATCACTGGTTTTTATGATATCCACGATAGTAAAGAAGTAATAACCACATAAAGAGGGAAGTTTGGACACTCAACCAAACACGTCTCTCCACAACACACACTTTGCTCCCAAATGCTCCTGTCTAGAAATAGGTTTTCCTTTTTATTTGTCCCTCCTCCTATCAGTGGTGAACATGCCAATGTCCCTCAAACATGGTGGTGAGTAAAGCACCAAGTATACTTTTCTGTCTACAACAGGCCCAGAGGAAGTATAATTGGGGTCTTCAGTGAGGACTTAGTCAATGAATGTGGCTAAATACAGTTAGCAAGCGAGAAGGAGGTTTAAGAGGACAGAGGACAGAGATACGGGTTCAAGTCCCTGCACCACCATTTACTGGTTTTGTATGCACACGCGGCTGATTCGATCTGCAATTGTCTCAGTGAGCCCAGTGCTCTCCCTACGGCCTAGTGACCTTGCAATGTTTTTGAAAGCATAATGTAGGGAAGTGACATAGGTGATGTAGTTAACTGTTCTGTACATAAGGATAGATGGACAGACAGAAAGAAGGTTGTTTCATAGATAGACAGATAGATAGATGACAGATGATCGATAGATTATACACATGATAGAAGACAGGAAGCTAGATAGATGGATAGATAAATAGAGAGGATAGAGAGATAGAAAGAAGGATATATAGAAAGTTAGATAGATATACAGACAGACAGAGCGATAGATAGATACAGATACATATCGATTGACACAAAGCTGTTGCTCATAACCAGGAGATGAATGGTGAAATCACATAGCTAAACTACAAACAAAAAGGAAGAATGAAATCCAGTTTGCAAAGTGCAGTAAGCAGCCATAAGAAGAAAACAAATCCTACCATTTGCAATGACGTGGATGGAGCTAGACAGTAGTATGTTCAGAAAAGTAGGTCAGGCGGAGAAAGACAATATCAAGTGATATCACTCATGTGTGGAGTATAACAACAAAGAGAAACTGAAGGAAAAAAACAGCAGAATACTCACAGAACCCGAGAGTTGACTTAAAGTTGCCAAAGGGAAAAGGACTGCACAGGGTGGTTCTGAAGGGAGGGATAAGTGTGGGGAGAAAGATTGGGGGCATTAGGATTACCATGTATATTGCGTGGGGTCACGCGGCACATGGGGAGTGCTGTACAACACAGAGAAGACTAGTAGAGGTTATATAGCATCTTACTACTCCATGATTGATAGCGACTGTATCGGTGTCTTTGAAGGGGTACATGCTAAAGGGGTTTAAAGCATCCAACTATGCTGATGGACAGGGACTTTAAGAGGTTTTTGATGGTGGACTTGGATAAGGGGGAGCATAGTAAACATAATGTTCTTCATGTGATTGTAGATTAATGATAACAAAAAAATTTTTTTAAGTGCAATAAGGGCACAGCACAGAATCATCAGCATAAAAGGTCAGGCTCTGAGTGCTGCAAACAAAAGACACAGGGTTAAAAGAACGGATGAAAACTCAAGAAACCTACGTGCTTCCTTACAGGAGACTCACTTGAGATCCAAGGACACAGACAAACTACAAGCTGAAGGTGTGGTGACAAGTACCCTACACGAGTGAAACTGAAAAACAAACAATCAAACAAATGGATTCTGTTTGAGCCCCCAGAGACAGTCAGTAGAAAATAGCACTATCTGGCCACCGTGAATTCTTTTTGTTTGTTTTCAGCAAGTCCCAGCCATAGATTTAGTGGTGGAGCAACGTCCTTCTCATTTTCTCTCACCTCAACAACTGAGTTGCTGAAATAATAAGAATCTGGGCCTTTGAAATCTGTGGGTTTTATGATCTTCACGAATGTGAAGTAATAACCAAATAAAGAGGGAAGTTTGGACACTCAAGTAAACATGTCACTCCAAAACACACTCTTAGCTCCCAAATGCTCCTGTCTAGAAATTGGTGTTCCTTTTTATTTGACCCTCCATCCTATCAGTGGTGTTCACATAGACGTCCTTCAAACATGGTGGTGAGCAAAGCAACAATTTTACGTTTCTGTCGACCACATGCCCAGAGGAAGGATACTTGTGGTCTTCAGGGAGCACTTAGTGAATGAATGTGGCTAAATACAGACAGGAAGTGAGAAGGAGATGAACGAGGACAGAGATGAGAGTCACGGGTTCAAGTCCCTGCACAACCATTTCCTGGTTTTGTAGGTACACTCGGACGACACGACCTGCAAGTGTCTCGGTGAACCCAGTGCTCTCCCTACAGCCTAGTTAACTTGCAGGATTTTTGGAAGCATAATGTAGGAAAGTGACATTGGATATGTGGTTAACTGCTCTGTACACAAGGACAGATGGGCAGACAGAAAGATGATTGATTGATTGATTGAATGATTGATAGACAGATAGATAAATATAGGTTCATATCGATTAACACAAAGCTATTGCTCATAACCATGAGAGCAATGGTTGAAGCACATAGCGAAACTACAAACAAAAAAGAAGAATAAAATCCAGTTTAAAAAGTGCAATAAGCAGCCATAAGAAGAAAACAAATCCTATCATTGGCAATAACTTGGATGGACCTAGAGGGTATTATGCTCAGTGAAAAAGGCCAGTCGGAGAAATACATGTACCAAATCATTTAACTCATGTGTGGAGTACGATAACAAAGAAAAACTGAAGGAAGAAACAGCAGCATATACACAGTACCCGAGAGTGGACTAACAGTTACCAAAGAGAAAGGGACTGGTTAGTGTTTGTGGGAAGGGATTGATAAGGGCGGGGAAAAAGAATGAGGGCATTAGGATTAGCATGAATAATGTGTAGGGTGAATGGTCATTAGGAGGGCTATACAACACAGAGAAGACAAGTAGTGATTCTAGAGCATCTTACGACACGCTGACGGACAGCGACTAAAACTGGGATTTGGCGATGACTTGGTGAAGGGATTAGACTAGTAAACATATTGTTCTGCATGTGGTTGTATATTAATGAGAATAAAAAAAATTTCAAAGTGCTGTAAGAGCCTAGCTATCAAATATCAGAAAAAAAGTACAGGCTTTCACTGCTCCAATCAAAAGACACAGGGTTAGAAGGACGGATGAAAACTTAAGATCACCTAAGTGCTCCCTTACTGGAGACTCACTTGTGATCCAAGGACACAGACAAACTACAAGCTGAAGGGGCGGGGACAGGTAACCTATACAAGTGAATCTTTGAAACAAAGAAACAAATGGATTCTGTTTGAGTCCCCAGAGACAGTCACTAGAAAATAGTCCTACCTAGCCACCGTGAATTCCTTTTGTTTGGTATCAGCAGTGCCCAGGTATAGATTTAGTGGTACTGCAATGTCCTTCTCATTTTTCTCACATCAACAAAAGAATTGCTGTAATAATATGCGTCTGGGCTTTTGAAATCACTGGTTTTTATGATATCCACGATAGTAAAGAAGTAATAACCACATAAAGAGGGAAGTTTGGACACTCAACCAAACACGTCTCTCCACAACACACACTTTGCTCCCAAATGCTCCTGTCTAGAAATAGGTTTTCCTTTTTATTTGTCCCTCCTCCTATCAGTGGTGAACATGCCAATGTCCCTCAAACATGGTGGTGAGTAAAGCACCAAGTATACTTTTCTGTCTACAACAGGCCCAGAGGAAGTATAATTGGGGTCTTCAGTGAGGACTTAGTCAATGAATGTGGCTAAATACAGTTAGCAAGCGAGAAGGAGGTTTAAGAGGACAGAGGACAGAGATACGGGTTCAAGTCCCTGCACCACCATTTACTGGTTTTGTATGCACACGCGGCTGATTCGATCTGCAATTGTCTCAGTGAGCCCAGTGCTCTCCCTACGGCCTAGTGACCTTGCAATGTTTTTGAAAGCATAATGTAGGGAAGTGACATAGGTGATGTAGTTAACTGTTCTGTACATAAGGATAGATGGACAGACAGAAAGAAGGTTGTTTCATAGATAGACAGATAGATAGATGACAGATGATCGATAGATTATACACATGATAGAAGACAGGAAGCTAGATAGATGGATAGATAAATAGAGAGGATAGAGAGATAGAAAGAAGGATATATAGAAAGTTAGATAGATATACAGACAGACAGAGCGATAGATAGATACAGATACATATCGATTGACACAAAGCTGTTGCTCATAACCAGGAGATGAATGGTGAAATCACATAGCTAAACTACAAACAAAAAGGAAGAATGAAATCCAGTTTGCAAAGTGCAGTAAGCAGCCATAAGAAGAAAACAAATCCTACCATTTGCAATGACGTGGATGGAGCTAGACAGTAGTATGTTCAGAAAAGTAGGTCAGGCGGAGAAAGACAATATCAAGTGATATCACTCATGTGTGGAGTATAACAACAAAGAGAAACTGAAGGAAAAAAACAGCAGAATACTCACAGAACCCGAGAGTTGACTTAAAGTTGCCAAAGGGAAAAGGACTGCACAGGGTGGTTCTGAAGGGAGGGATAAGTGTGGGGAGAAAGATTGGGGGCATTAGGATTACCATGTATATTGCGTGGGGTCACGCGGCACATGGGGAGTGCTGTACAACACAGAGAAGACTAGTAGAGGTTATATAGCATCTTACTACTCCATGATTGATAGCGACTGTATCGGTGTCTTTGAAGGGGTACATGCTAAAGGGGTTTAAAGCATCCAACTATGCTGATGGACAGGGACTTTAAGAGGTTTTTGATGGTGGACTTGGATAAGGGGGAGCATAGTAAACATAATGTTCTTCATGTGATTGTAGATTAATGATAACAAAAAAATTTTTTTAAGTGCAATAAGGGCACAGCACAGAATCATCAGCATAAAAGGTCAGGCTCTGAGTGCTGCAAACAAAAGACACAGGGTTAAAAGAACGGATGAAAACTCAAGAAACCTACGTGCTTCCTTACAGGAGACTCACTTGAGATCCAAGGACACAGACAAACTACAAGCTGAAGGTGTGGTGACAAGTACCCTACACGAGTGAAACTGAAAAACAAACAATCAAACAAATGGATTCTGTTTGAGCCCCCAGAGACAGTCAGTAGAAAATAGCACTATCTGGCCACCGTGAATTCTTTTTGTTTGTTTTCAGCAAGTCCCAGCCATAGATTTAGTGGTGGAGCAACGTCCTTCTCATTTTCTCTCACCTCAACAACTGAGTTGCTGAAATAATAAGAATCTGGGCCTTTGAAATCTGTGGGTTTTATGATCTTCACGAATGTGAAGTAATAACCAAATAAAGAGGGAAGTTTGGACACTCAAGTAAACATGTCACTCCAAAACACACTCTTAGCTCCCAAATGCTCCTGTCTAGAAATTGGTGTTCCTTTTTATTTGACCCTCCATCCTATCAGTGGTGTTCACATAGACGTCCTTCAAACATGGTGGTGAGCAAAGCAACAATTTTACGTTTCTGTCGACCACATGCCCAGAGGAAGGATACTTGTGGTCTTCAGGGAGCACTTAGTGAATGAATGTGGCTAAATACAGACAGGAAGTGAGAAGGAGATGAACGAGGACAGAGATGAGAGTCACGGGTTCAAGTCCCTGCACAACCATTTCCTGGTTTTGTAGGTACACTCGGACGACACGACCTGCAAGTGTCTCGGTGAACCCAGTGCTCTCCCTACAGCCTAGTTAACTTGCAGGATTTTTGGAAGCATAATGTAGGAAAGTGACATTGGATATGTGGTTAACTGCTCTGTACACAAGGACAGATGGGCAGACAGAAAGATGATTGATTGATTGATTGAATGATTGATAGACAGATAGATAAATATAGGTTCATATCGATTAACACAAAGCTATTGCTCATAACCATGAGAGCAATGGTTGAAGCACATAGCGAAACTACAAACAAAAAAGAAGAATAAAATCCAGTTTAAAAAGTGCAATAAGCAGCCATAAGAAGAAAACAAATCCTATCATTGGCAATAACTTGGATGGACCTAGAGGGTATTATGCTCAGTGAAAAAGGCCAGTCGGAGAAATACATGTACCAAATCATTTAACTCATGTGTGGAGTACGATAACAAAGAAAAACTGAAGGAAGAAACAGCAGCATATACACAGTACCCGAGAGTGGACTAACAGTTACCAAAGAGAAAGGGACTGGTTAGTGTTTGTGGGAAGGGATTGATAAGGGCGGGGAAAAAGAATGAGGGCATTAGGATTAGCATGAATAATGTGTAGGGTGAATGGTCATTAGGAGGGCTATACAACACAGAGAAGACAAGTAGTGATTCTAGAGCATCTTACGACACGCTGACGGACAGCGACTAAAACTGGGATTTGGCGATGACTTGGTGAAGGGATTAGACTAGTAAACATATTGTTCTGCATGTGGTTGTATATTAATGAGAATAAAAAAAATTTCAAAGTGCTGTAAGAGCCTAGCTATCAAATATCAGAAAAAAAGTACAGGCTTTCACTGCTCCAATCAAAAGACACAGGGTTAGAAGGACGGATGAAAACTTAAGATCACCTAAGTGCTCCCTTACTGGAGACTCACTTGTGATCCAAGGACACAGACAAACTACAAGCTGAAGGGGCGGGGACAGGTAACCTATACAAGTGAATCTTTGAAACAAAGAAACAAATGGATTCTGTTTGAGTCCCCAGAGACAGTCACTAGAAAATAGTCCTACCTAGCCACCGTGAATTCCTTTTGTTTGGTATCAGCAGTGCCCAGGTATAGATTTAGTGGTACTGCAATGTCCTTCTCATTTTTCTCACATCAACAAAAGAATTGCTGTAATAATATGCGTCTGGGCTTTTGAAATCACTGGTTTTTATGATATCCACGATAGTAAAGAAGTAATAACCACATAAAGAGGGAAGTTTGGACACTCAACCAAACACGTCTCTCCACAACACACACTTTGCTCCCAAATGCTCCTGTCTAGAAATAGGTTTTCCTTTTTATTTGTCCCTCCTCCTATCAGTGGTGAACATGCCAATGTCCCTCAAACATGGTGGTGAGTAAAGCACCAAGTATACTTTTCTGTCTACAACAGGCCCAGAGGAAGTATAATTGGGGTCTTCAGTGAGGACTTAGTCAATGAATGTGGCTAAATACAGTTAGCAAGCGAGAAGGAGGTTTAAGAGGACAGAGGACAGAGATACGGGTTCAAGTCCCTGCACCACCATTTACTGGTTTTGTATGCACACGCGGCTGATTCGATCTGCAATTGTCTCAGTGAGCCCAGTGCTCTCCCTACGGCCTAGTGACCTTGCAATGTTTTTGAAAGCATAATGTAGGGAAGTGACATAGGTGATGTAGTTAACTGTTCTGTACATAAGGATAGATGGACAGACAGAAAGAAGGTTGTTTCATAGATAGACAGATAGATAGATGACAGATGATCGATAGATTATACACATGATAGAAGACAGGAAGCTAGATAGATGGATAGATAAATAGAGAGGATAGAGAGATAGAAAGAAGGATATATAGAAAGTTAGATAGATATACAGACAGACAGAGCGATAGATAGATACAGATACATATCGATTGACACAAAGCTGTTGCTCATAACCAGGAGATGAATGGTGAAATCACATAGCTAAACTACAAACAAAAAGGAAGAATGAAATCCAGTTTGCAAAGTGCAGTAAGCAGCCATAAGAAGAAAACAAATCCTACCATTTGCAATGACGTGGATGGAGCTAGACAGTAGTATGTTCAGAAAAGTAGGTCAGGCGGAGAAAGACAATATCAAGTGATATCACTCATGTGTGGAGTATAACAACAAAGAGAAACTGAAGGAAAAAAACAGCAGAATACTCACAGAACCCGAGAGTTGACTTAAAGTTGCCAAAGGGAAAAGGACTGCACAGGGTGGTTCTGAAGGGAGGGATAAGTGTGGGGAGAAAGATTGGGGGCATTAGGATTACCATGTATATTGCGTGGGGTCACGCGGCACATGGGGAGTGCTGTACAACACAGAGAAGACTAGTAGAGGTTATATAGCATCTTACTACTCCATGATTGATAGCGACTGTATCGGTGTCTTTGAAGGGGTACATGCTAAAGGGGTTTAAAGCATCCAACTATGCTGATGGACAGGGACTTTAAGAGGTTTTTGATGGTGGACTTGGATAAGGGGGAGCATAGTAAACATAATGTTCTTCATGTGATTGTAGATTAATGATAACAAAAAAATTTTTTTAAGTGCAATAAGGGCACAGCACAGAATCATCAGCATAAAAGGTCAGGCTCTGAGTGCTGCAAACAAAAGACACAGGGTTAAAAGAACGGATGAAAACTCAAGAAACCTACGTGCTTCCTTACAGGAGACTCACTTGAGATCCAAGGACACAGACAAACTACAAGCTGAAGGTGTGGTGACAAGTACCCTACACGAGTGAAACTGAAAAACAAACAATCAAACAAATGGATTCTGTTTGAGCCCCCAGAGACAGTCAGTAGAAAATAGCACTATCTGGCCACCGTGAATTCTTTTTGTTTGTTTTCAGCAAGTCCCAGCCATAGATTTAGTGGTGGAGCAACGTCCTTCTCATTTTCTCTCACCTCAACAACTGAGTTGCTGAAATAATAAGAATCTGGGCCTTTGAAATCTGTGGGTTTTATGATCTTCACGAATGTGAAGTAATAACCAAATAAAGAGGGAAGTTTGGACACTCAAGTAAACATGTCACTCCAAAACACACTCTTAGCTCCCAAATGCTCCTGTCTAGAAATTGGTGTTCCTTTTTATTTGACCCTCCATCCTATCAGTGGTGTTCACATAGACGTCCTTCAAACATGGTGGTGAGCAAAGCAACAATTTTACGTTTCTGTCGACCACATGCCCAGAGGAAGGATACTTGTGGTCTTCAGGGAGCACTTAGTGAATGAATGTGGCTAAATACAGACAGGAAGTGAGAAGGAGATGAACGAGGACAGAGATGAGAGTCACGGGTTCAAGTCCCTGCACAACCATTTCCTGGTTTTGTAGGTACACTCGGACGACACGACCTGCAAGTGTCTCGGTGAACCCAGTGCTCTCCCTACAGCCTAGTTAACTTGCAGGATTTTTGGAAGCATAATGTAGGAAAGTGACATTGGATATGTGGTTAACTGCTCTGTACACAAGGACAGATGGGCAGACAGAAAGATGATTGATTGATTGATTGAATGATTGATAGACAGATAGATAAATATAGGTTCATATCGATTAACACAAAGCTATTGCTCATAACCATGAGAGCAATGGTTGAAGCACATAGCGAAACTACAAACAAAAAAGAAGAATAAAATCCAGTTTAAAAAGTGCAATAAGCAGCCATAAGAAGAAAACAAATCCTATCATTGGCAATAACTTGGATGGACCTAGAGGGTATTATGCTCAGTGAAAAAGGCCAGTCGGAGAAATACATGTACCAAATCATTTAACTCATGTGTGGAGTACGATAACAAAGAAAAACTGAAGGAAGAAACAGCAGCATATACACAGTACCCGAGAGTGGACTAACAGTTACCAAAGAGAAAGGGACTGGTTAGTGTTTGTGGGAAGGGATTGATAAGGGCGGGGAAAAAGAATGAGGGCATTAGGATTAGCATGAATAATGTGTAGGGTGAATGGTCATTAGGAGGGCTATACAACACAGAGAAGACAAGTAGTGATTCTAGAGCATCTTACGACACGCTGACGGACAGCGACTAAAACTGGGATTTGGCGATGACTTGGTGAAGGGATTAGACTAGTAAACATATTGTTCTGCATGTGGTTGTATATTAATGAGAATAAAAAAAATTTCAAAGTGCTGTAAGAGCCTAGCTATCAAATATCAGAAAAAAAGTACAGGCTTTCACTGCTCCAATCAAAAGACACAGGGTTAGAAGGACGGATGAAAACTTAAGATCACCTAAGTGCTCCCTTACTGGAGACTCACTTGTGATCCAAGGACACAGACAAACTACAAGCTGAAGGGGCGGGGACAGGTAACCTATACAAGTGAATCTTTGAAACAAAGAAACAAATGGATTCTGTTTGAGTCCCCAGAGACAGTCACTAGAAAATAGTCCTACCTAGCCACCGTGAATTCCTTTTGTTTGGTATCAGCAGTGCCCAGGTATAGATTTAGTGGTACTGCAATGTCCTTCTCATTTTTCTCACATCAACAAAAGAATTGCTGTAATAATATGCGTCTGGGCTTTTGAAATCACTGGTTTTTATGATATCCACGATTGTAAAGAAGTAATAACCACATAAAGAGGGAAGTTTGGACACTCAACCAAACACGTCTCTCCACAACACACACTTTGCTCCCAAATGCTCCTGTCTAGAAATAGGTTTTCCTTTATATTTGTCCCTCCTCCTATCAGTGGTGAACATGCCAATGTCCCTCAAACATGGTGGTGAGTAAAGCACCAAGTATACTTTTCTGTCTACAACAGGCCCAGAGGAAGTATAATTGGGGTCTTCAGTGAGGACTTAGTCAATGAATGTGGCTAAATACAGTTAGCAAGCGAGAAGGAGGTTTAAGAGGACAGAGGACAGAGATACGGGTTCAAGTCCCTGCACCACCATTTACTGGTTTTGTAAGCACACGCGGCTGATTCGATCTGCAATTGTCTCAGTGAGCCCAGTGCTCTCCCTACGGCCTAGTGACCTTGCAATGTTTTTGAAAGTATAATGTAGGGAAGTGACATAGGTGATGTAGTTAACTGTTCTGTACATAAGGATAGATGGACAGACAGAAAGAAGGTTGTTTCATAGATAGACAGATAGATAGATGACAGATGATCGATAGATTATACACATGATAGAAGACAGGAAGCTAGATAGATGGATAGATAAATAGAGAGGATAGAGAGATAGAAAGAAGGATATATAGAAAGTTAGATAGATATACAGACAGACAGAGCGATAGATAGATACAGATACATATCGATTGACACAAAGCTGTTGCTCATAACCAGGAGATGAATGGTGAAATCACATAGCTAAACTACAAACAAAAAGGAAGAATGAAATCCAGTTTGCAAAGTGCAGTAAGCAGCCATAAGAAGAAAACAAATCCTACCATTTGCAATGACGTGGATGGAGCTAGACAGTAGTATGTTCAGAAAAGTAGGTCAGGCGGAGAAAGACAATATCAAGTGATATCACTCATGTGTGGAGTATAACAACAAAGAGAAACTGAAGGAAAAAAACAGCAGAATACTCACAGAACCCGAGAGTTGACTTAAAGTTGCCAAAGGGAAAAGGACTGCACAGGGTGGTTCTGAAGGGAGGGATAAGTGTGGCGAGAAAGATTGGGGGCATTAGGATTACCATGTATATTGCGTGGGGTCACGCGGGACATGGGGAGTGCTGTACAACGCAGAGAAGACTAGTAGAGGTTATATAGCATCTTACTACTCCATGATTGATAGCGACTGTATCGGTGTCTTTGAAGGGGTACATGCTAAAGGGGTTTAAAGCATCCAACTATGCTGATGGACAGGGACTTTAAGAGGTTTTTGATGGTGGACTTGGATAAGGGGGAGCATAGTAAACATAATGTTCTTCATGTGATTGTAGATTAATGATAACAAAAAAATTTTTTTAAGTGCAATAAGGGCACAGCACAGAATCATCAGCATAAAAGGTCAGGCTCTGAGTGCTGCAAACAAAAGACACAGGGTTAAAAGAACGGATGAAAACTCAAGAAACCTACGTGCTTCCTTACAGGAGACTCACTTGAGATCCAAGGACACAGACAAACTACAAGCTGAAGGTGTGGTGACAAGTACCCTACACGAGTGAAACTGAAAAACAAACAATCAAACAAATGGATTCTGTTTGAGCCCCCAGAGACAGTCAGTAGAAAATAGCACTATCTGGCCACCGTGAATTCTTTTTGTTTGTTTTCAGCAAGTCCCAGCCATAGATTTAGTGGTGGAGCAACGTCCTTCTCATTTTCTCTCACCTCAACAACTGAGTTGCTGAAATAATAAGAATCTGGGCCTTTGAAATCTGTGGGTTTTATGATCTTCACGAATGTGAAGTAATAACCAAATAAAGAGGGAAGTTTGGACACTCAAGTAAACATGTCACTCCAAAACACACTCTTAGCTCCCAAATGCTCCTGTCTAGAAATTGGTGTTCCTTTTTATTTGACCCTCCATCCTATCAGTGGTGTTCACATAGACGTCCTTCAAACATGGTGGTGAGCAAAGCAACAATTTTACGTTTCTGTCGACCACATGCCCAGAGGAAGGATACTTGTGGTCTTCAGGGAGCACTTAGTGAATGAATGTGGCTAAATACAGACAGGAAGTGAGAAGGAGATGAACGAGGACAGAGATGAGAGTCACGGGTTCAAGTCCCTGCACAACCATTTCCTGGTTTTGTAGGTACACTCGGACGACACGACCTGCAAGTGTCTCGGTGAACCCAGTGCTCTCCCTACAGCCTAGTTAACTTGCAGGATTTTTGGAAGCATAATGTAGGAAAGTGACATTGGATATGTGGTTAACTGCTCTGTACACAAGGACAGATGGGCAGACAGAAAGATGATTGATTGATTGATTGAATGATTGATAGACAGATAGATAAATATAGGTTCATATCGATTAACACAAAGCTATTGCTCATAACCATGAGAGCAATGGTTGAAGCACATAGCGAAACTACAAACAAAAAAGAAGAATAAAATCCAGTTTAAAAAGTGCAATAAGCAGCCATAAGAAGAAAACAAATCCTATCATTGGCAATAACTTGGATGGACCTAGAGGGTATTATGCTCAGTGAAAAAGGCCAGTCGGAGAAATACATGTACCAAATCATTTAACTCATGTGTGGAGTACGATAACAAAGAAAAACTGAAGGAAGAAACAGCAGCATATACACAGTACCCGAGAGTGGACTAACAGTTACCAAAGAGAAAGGGACTGGTTAGTGTTTGTGGGAAGGGATTGATAAGGGCGGGGAAAAAGAATGAGGGCATTAGGATTAGCATGAATAATGTGTAGGGTGAATGGTCATTAGGAGGGCTATACAACACAGAGAAGACAAGTAGTGATTCTAGAGCATCTTACGACACGCTGACGGACAGCGACTAAAACTGGGATTTGGCGATGACTTGGTGAAGGGATTAGACTAGTAAACATATTGTTCTGCATGTGGTTGTATATTAATGAGAATAAAAAAAATTTCAAAGTGCTGTAAGAGCCTAGCTATCAAATATCAGAAAAAAAGTACAGGCTTTCACTGCTCCAATCAAAAGACACAGGGTTAGAAGGACGGATGAAAACTTAAGATCACCTAAGTGCTCCCTTACTGGAGACTCACTTGTGATCCAAGGACACAGACAAACTACAAGCTGAAGGGGCGGGGACAGGTAACCTATACAAGTGAATCTTTGAAACAAAGAAACAAATGGATTCTGTTTGAGTCCCCAGAGACAGTCACTAGAAAATAGTCCTACCTAGCCACCGTGAATTCCTTTTGTTTGGTATCAGCAGTGCCCAGGTATAGATTTAGTGGTACTGCAATGTCCTTCTCATTTTTCTCACATCAACAAAAGAATTGCTGTAATAATATGCGTCTGGGCTTTTGAAATCACTGGTTTTTATGATATCCACGATTGTAAAGAAGTAATAACCACATAAAGAGGGAAGTTTGGACACTCAACCAAACACGTCTCTCCACAACACACACTTTGCTCCCAAATGCTCCTGTCTAGAAATAGGTTTTCCTTTATATTTGTCCCTCCTCCTATCAGTGGTGAACATGCCAATGTCCCTCAAACATGGTGGTGAGTAAAGCACCAAGTATACTTTTCTGTCTACAACAGGCCCAGAGGAAGTATAATTGGGGTCTTCAGTGAGGACTTAGTCAATGAATGTGGCTAAATACAGTTAGCAAGCGAGAAGGAGGTTTAAGAGGACAGAGGACAGAGATACGGGTTCAAGTCCCTGCACCACCATTTACTGGTTTTGTAAGCACACGCGGCTGATTCGATCTGCAATTGTCTCAGTGAGCCCAGTGCTCTCCCTACGGCCTAGTGACCTTGCAATGTTTTTGAAAGCATAATGTAGGGAAGTGACATAGGTGATGTAGTTAACTGTTCTGTACATAAGGATAGATGGACAGACAGAAAGAAGGTTGTTTCATAGATAGACAGATAGATAGATGACAGATGATCGATAGATTATACACATGATAGAAGACAGGAAGCTAGATAGATGGATAGATAAATAGAGAGGATAGAGAGATAGAAAGAAGGATATATAGAAAGTTAGATAGATATACAGACAGACAGAGCGATAGATAGATACAGATACATATCGATTGACACAAAGCTGTTGCTCATAACCAGGAGATGAATGGTGAAATCACATAGCTAAACTACAAACAAAAAGGAAGAATGAAATCCAGTTTGCAAAGTGCAGTAAGCAGCCATAAGAAGAAAACAAATCCTACCATTTGCAATGACGTGGATGGAGCTAGACAGTAGTATGTTCAGAAAAGTAGGTCAGGCGGAGAAAGACAATATCAAGTGATATCACTCATGTGTGGAGTATAACAACAAAGAGAAACTGAAGGAAAAAAACAGCAGAATACTCACAGAACCCGAGAGTTGACTTAAAGTTGCCAAAGGGAAAAGGACTGCACAGGGTGGTTCTGAAGGGAGGGATAAGTGTGGGGAGAAAGATTGGGGGCATTAGGATTACCATGTATATTGCGTGGGGTCACGCGGGACATGGGGAGTGCTGTACAACGCAGAGAAGACTAGTAGAGGTTATATAGCATCTTACTACTCCATGATTGATAGCGACTGTATCGGTGTCTTTGAAGGGGTACATGCTAAAGGGGTTTAAAGCATCCAACTATGCTGATGGACAGGGACTTTAAGAGGTTTTTGATGGTGGACTTGGATAAGGGGGAGCATAGTAAACATAATGTTCTTCATGTGATTGTAGATTAATGATAACAAAAAAATTTTTTTAAGTGCAATAAGGGCACAGCACAGAATCATCAGCATAAAAGGTCAGGCTCTGAGTGCTGCAAACAAAAGACACAGGGTTAAAAGAACGGATGAAAACTCAAGAAACCTACGTGCTTCCTTACAGGAGACTCACTTGAGATCCAAGGACACAGACAAACTACAAGCTGAAGGTGTGGTGACAAGTACCCTACACGAGTGAAACTGAAAAACAAACAATCAAACAAATGGATTCTGTTTGAGCCCCCAGAGACAGTCAGTAGAAAATAGCACTATCTGGCCACCGTGAATTCTTTTTGTTTGTTTTCAGCAAGTCCCAGCCATAGATTTAGTGGTGGAGCAACGTCCTTCTCATTTTCTCTCACCTCAACAACTGAGTTGCTGAAATAATAAGAATCTGGGCCTTTGAAATCTGTGGGTTTTATGATCTTCACGAATGTGAAGTAATAACCAAATAAAGAGGGAAGTTTGGACACTCAAGTAAACATGTCACTCCAAAACACACTCTTAGCTCCCAAATGCTCCTGTCTAGAAATTGGTGTTCCTTTTTATTTGACCCTCCATCCTATCAGTGGTGTTCACATAGACGTCCTTCAAACATGGTGGTGAGCAAAGCAACAATTTTACGTTTCTGTCGACCACATGCCCAGAGGAAGGATACTTGTGGTCTTCAGGGAGCACTTAGTGAATGAATGTGGCTAAATACAGACAGGAAGTGAGAAGGAGATGAACGAGGACAGAGATGAGAGTCACGGGTTCAAGTCCCTGCACAACCATTTCCTGGTTTTGTAGGTACACTCGGACGACACGACCTGCAAGTGTCTCGGTGAACCCAGTGCTCTCCCTACAGCCTAGTTAACTTGCAGGATTTTTGGAAGCATAATGTAGGAAAGTGACATTGGATATGTGGTTAACTGCTCTGTACACAAGGACAGATGGGCAGACAGAAAGATGATTGATTGATTGATTGAATGATTGATAGACAGATAGATAAATATAGGTTCATATCGATTAACACAAAGCTATTGCTCATAACCATGAGAGCAATGGTTGAAGCACATAGCGAAACTACAAACAAAAAAGAAGAATAAAATCCAGTTTAAAAAGTGCAATAAGCAGCCATAAGAAGAAAACAAATCCTATCATTGGCAATAACTTGGATGGACCTAGAGGGTATTATGCTCAGTGAAAAAGGCCAGTCGGAGAAATACATGTACCAAATCATTTAACTCATGTGTGGAGTACGATAACAAAGAAAAACTGAAGGAAGAAACAGCAGCATATACACAGTACCCGAGAGTGGACTAACAGTTACCAAAGAGAAAGGGACTGGTTAGTGTTTGTGGGAAGGGATTGATAAGGGCGGGGAAAAAGAATGAGGGCATTAGGATTAGCATGAATAATGTGTAGGGTGAATGGTCATTAGGAGGGCTATACAACACAGAGAAGACAAGTAGTGATTCTAGAGCATCTTACGACACGCTGACGGACAGCGACTAAAACTGGGATTTGGCGATGACTTGGTGAAGGGATTAGACTAGTAAACATATTGTTCTGCATGTGGTTGTATATTAATGAGAATAAAAAAAATTTCAAAGTGCTGTAAGAGCCTAGCTATCAAATATCAGAAAAAAAGTACAGGCTTTCACTGCTCCAATCAAAAGACACAGGGTTAGAAGGACGGATGAAAACTTAAGATCACCTAAGTGCTCCCTTACTGGAGACTCACTTGTGATCCAAGGACACAGACAAACTACAAGCTGAAGGGGCGGGGACAGGTAACCTATACAAGTGAATCTTTGAAACAAAGAAACAAATGGATTCTGTTTGAGTCCCCAGAGACAGTCACTAGAAAATAGTCCTACCTAGCCACCGTGAATTCCTTTTGTTTGGTATCAGCAGTGCCCAGGTATAGATTTAGTGGTACTGCAATGTCCTTCTCATTTTTCTCACATCAACAAAAGAATTGCTGTAATAATATGCGTCTGGGCTTTTGAAATCACTGGTTTTTATGATATCCACGATTGTAAAGAAGTAATAACCACATAAAGAGGGAAGTTTGGACACTCAACCAAACACGTCTCTCCACAACACACACTTTGCTCCCAAATGCTCCTGTCTAGAAATAGGTTTTCCTTTATATTTGTCCCTCCTCCTATCAGTGGTGAACATGCCAATGTCCCTCAAACATGGTGGTGAGTAAAGCACCAAGTATACTTTTCTGTCTACAACAGGCCCAGAGGAAGTATAATTGGGGTCTTCAGTGAGGACTTAGTCAATGAATGTGGCTAAATACAGTTAGCAAGCGAGAAGGAGGTTTAAGAGGACAGAGGACAGAGATACGGGTTCAAGTCCCTGCACCACCATTTACTGGTTTTGTAAGCACACGCGGCTGATTCGATCTGCAATTGTCTCAGTGAGCCCAGTGCTCTCCCTACGGCCTAGTGACCTTGCAATGTTTTTGAAAGCATAATGTAGGGAAGTGACATAGGTGATGTAGTTAACTGTTCTGTACATAAGGATAGATGGACAGACAGAAAGAAGGTTGTTTCATAGATAGACAGATAGATAGATGACAGATGATCGATAGATTATACACATGATAGAAGACAGGAAGCTAGATAGATGGATAGATAAATAGAGAGGATAGAGAGATAGAAAGAAGGATATATAGAAAGTTAGATAGATATACAGACAGACAGAGCGATAGATAGATACAGATACATATCGATTGACACAAAGCTGTTGCTCATAACCAGGAGATGAATGGTGAAATCACATAGCTAAACTACAAACAAAAAGGAAGAATGAAATCCAGTTTGCAAAGTGCAGTAAGCAGCCATAAGAAGAAAACAAATCCTACCATTTGCAATGACGTGGATGGAGCTAGACAGTAGTATGTTCAGAAAAGTAGGTCAGGCGGAGAAAGACAATATCAAGTGATATCACTCATGTGTGGAGTATAACAACAAAGAGAAACTGAAGGAAAAAAACAGCAGAATACTCACAGAACCCGAGAGTTGACTTAAAGTTGCCAAAGGGAAAAGGACTGCACAGGGTGGTTCTGAAGGGAGGGATAAGTGTGGGGAGAAAGATTGGGGGCATTAGGATTACCATGTATATTGCGTGGGGTCACGCGGGACATGGGGAGTGCTGTACAACGCAGAGAAGACTAGTAGAGGTTATATAGCATCTTACTACTCCATGATTGATAGCGACTGTATCGGTGTCTTTGAAGGGGTACATGCTAAAGGGGTTTAAAGCATCCAACTATGCTGATGGACAGGGACTTTAAGAGGTTTTTGATGGTGGACTTGGATAAGGGGGAGCATAGTAAACATAATGTTCTTCATGTGATTGTAGATTAATGATAACAAAAAAATTTTTTTAAGTGCAATAAGGGCACAGCACAGAATCATCAGCATAAAAGGTCAGGCTCTGAGTGCTGCAAACAAAAGACACAGGGTTAAAAGAACGGATGAAAACTCAAGAAACCTACGTGCTTCCTTACAGGAGACTCACTTGAGATCCAAGGACACAGACAAACTACAAGCTGAAGGTGTGGTGACAAGTACCCTACACGAGTGAAACTGAAAAACAAACAATCAAACAAATGGATTCTGTTTGAGCCCCCAGAGACAGTCAGTAGAAAATAGCACTATCTGGCCACCGTGAATTCTTTTTGTTTGTTTTCAGCAAGTCCCAGCCATAGATTTAGTGGTGGAGCAACGTCCTTCTCATTTTCTCTCACCTCAACAACTGAGTTGCTGAAATAATAAGAATCTGGGCCTTTGAAATCTGTGGGTTTTATGATCTTCACGAATGTGAAGTAATAACCAAATAAAGAGGGAAGTTTGGACACTCAAGTAAACATGTCACTCCAAAACACACTCTTAGCTCCCAAATGCTCCTGTCTAGAAATTGGTGTTCCTTTTTATTTGACCCTCCATCCTATCAGTGGTGTTCACATAGACGTCCTTCAAACATGGTGGTGAGCAAAGCAACAATTTTACGTTTCTGTCGACCACATGCCCAGAGGAAGGATACTTGTGGTCTTCAGGGAGCACTTAGTGAATGAATGTGGCTAAATACAGACAGGAAGTGAGAAGGAGATGAACGAGGACAGAGATGAGAGTCACGGGTTCAAGTCCCTGCACAACCATTTCCTGGTTTTGTAGGTACACTCGGACGACACGACCTGCAAGTGTCTCGGTGAACCCAGTGCTCTCCCTACAGCCTAGTTAACTTGCAGGATTTTTGGAAGCATAATGTAGGAAAGTGACATTGGATATGTGGTTAACTGCTCTGTACACAAGGACAGATGGGCAGACAGAAAGATGATTGATTGATTGATTGAATGATTGATAGACAGATAGATAAATATAGGTTCATATCGATTAACACAAAGCTATTGCTCATAACCATGAGAGCAATGGTTGAAGCACATAGCGAAACTACAAACAAAAAAGAAGAATAAAATCCAGTTTAAAAAGTGCAATAAGCAGCCATAAGAAGAAAACAAATCCTATCATTGGCAATAACTTGGATGGACCTAGAGGGTATTATGCTCAGTGAAAAAGGCCAGTCGGAGAAATACATGTACCAAATCATTTAACTCATGTGTGGAGTACGATAACAAAGAAAAACTGAAGGAAGAAACAGCAGCATATACACAGTACCCGAGAGTGGACTAACAGTTACCAAAGAGAAAGGGACTGGTTAGTGTTTGTGGGAAGGGATTGATAAGGGCGGGGAAAAAGAATGAGGGCATTAGGATTAGCATGAATAATGTGTAGGGTGAATGGTCATTAGGAGGGCTATACAACACAGAGAAGACAAGTAGTGATTCTAGAGCATCTTACGACACGCTGACGGACAGCGACTAAAACTGGGATTTGGCGATGACTTGGTGAAGGGATTAGACTAGTAAACATATTGTTCTGCATGTGGTTGTATATTAATGAGAATAAAAAAAATTTCAAAGTGCTGTAAGAGCCTAGCTATCAAATATCAGAAAAAAAGTACAGGCTTTCACTGCTCCAATCAAAAGACACAGGGTTAGAAGGACGGATGAAAACTTAAGATCACCTAAGTGCTCCCTTACTGGAGACTCACTTGTGATCCAAGGACACAGACAAACTACAAGCTGAAGGGGCGGGGACAGGTAACCTATACAAGTGAATCTTTGAAACAAAGAAACAAATGGATTCTGTTTGAGTCCCCAGAGACAGTCACTAGAAAATAGTCCTACCTAGCCACCGTGAATTCCTTTTGTTTGGTATCAGCAGTGCCCAGGTATAGATTTAGTGGTACTGCAATGTCCTTCTCATTTTTCTCACATCAACAAAAGAATTGCTGTAATAATATGCGTCTGGGCTTTTGAAATCACTGGTTTTTATGATATCCACGATTGTAAAGAAGTAATAACCACATAAAGAGGGAAGTTTGGACACTCAACCAAACACGTCTCTCCACAACACACACTTTGCTCCCAAATGCTCCTGTCTAGAAATAGGTTTTCCTTTATATTTGTCCCTCCTCCTATCAGTGGTGAACATGCCAATGTCCCTCAAACATGGTGGTGAGTAAAGCACCAAGTATACTTTTCTGTCTACAACAGGCCCAGAGGAAGTATAATTGGGGTCTTCAGTGAGGACTTAGTCAATGAATGTGGCTAAATACAGTTAGCAAGCGAGAAGGAGGTTTAAGAGGACAGAGGACAGAGATACGGGTTCAAGTCCCTGCACCACCATTTACTGGTTTTGTAAGCACACGCGGCTGATTCGATCTGCAATTGTCTCAGTGAGCCCAGTGCTCTCCCTACGGCCTAGTGACCTTGCAATGTTTTTGAAAGCATAATGTAGGGAAGTGACATAGGTGATGTAGTTAACTGTTCTGTACATAAGGATAGATGGACAGACAGAAAGAAGGTTGTTTCATAGATAGACAGATAGATAGATGACAGATGATCGATAGATTATACACATGATAGAAGACAGGAAGCTAGATAGATGGATAGATAAATAGAGAGGATAGAGAGATAGAAAGAAGGATATATAGAAAGTTAGATAGATATACAGACAGACAGAGCGATAGATAGATACAGATACATATCGATTGACACAAAGCTGTTGCTCATAACCAGGAGATGAATGGTGAAATCACATAGCTAAACTACAAACAAAAAGGAAGAATGAAATCCAGTTTGCAAAGTGCAGTAAGCAGCCATAAGAAGAAAACAAATCCTACCATTTGCAATGACGTGGATGGAGCTAGACAGTAGTATGTTCAGAAAAGTAGGTCAGGCGGAGAAAGACAATATCAAGTGATATCACTCATGTGTGGAGTATAACAACAAAGAGAAACTGAAGGAAAAAAACAGCAGAATACTCACAGAACCCGAGAGTTGACTTAAAGTTGCCAAAGGGAAAAGGACTGCACAGGGTGGTTCTGAAGGGAGGGATAAGTGTGGGGAGAAAGATTGGGGGCATTAGGATTACCATGTATATTGCGTGGGGTCACGCGGGACATGGGGAGTGCTGTACAACGCAGAGAAGACTAGTAGAGGTTATATAGCATCTTACTACTCCATGATTGATAGCGACTGTATCGGTGTCTTTGAAGGGGTACATGCTAAAGGGGTTTAAAGCATCCAACTATGCTGATGGACAGGGACTTTAAGAGGTTTTTGATGGTGGACTTGGATAAGGGGGAGCATAGTAAACATAATGTTCTTCATGTGATTGTAGATTAATGATAACAAAAAAATTTTTTTAAGTGCAATAAGGGCACAGCACAGAATCATCAGAATAAAAGGTCAGGCTCTGAGTGCTGCAAACAAAAGACACAGGGTTAAAAGAACAGATGAAAACTCAAGAAACCTACGTGCTTCCTTACAGGAGACTCACTTGAGATCCAAGGACACAGACAAACTACAAGCTGAAGGTGTGGTGACAAGTACCCTACACGAGTGAAACTGAAAAACAAACAATCAAACAAATGGATTCTGTTTGAGCCCCCAGAGACAGTCAGTAGAAAATAGCACTATCTGGCCACCGTGAATTCTTTTTGTTTGTTTTCAGCAAGTCCCAGCCATAGATTTAGTGGTGGAGCAACGTCCTTCTCATTTTCTCTCACCTCAACAACTGAGTTGCTGAAATAATAAGAATCTGGGCCTTTGAAATCTGTGGGTTTTATGATCTTCACGAATGTGAAGTAATAACCAAATAAAGAGGGAAGTTTGGACACTCAAGTAAACATGTCACTCCAAAACACACTCTTAGCTCCCAAATGCTCCTGTCTAGAAATTGGTGTTCCTTTTTATTTGACCCTCCATCCTATCAGTGGTGTTCACATAGACGTCCTTCAAACATGGTGGTGAGCAAAGCAACAATTTTACGTTTCTGTCGACCACATGCCCAGAGGAAGGATACTTGTGGTCTTCAGGGAGCACTTAGTGAATGAATGTGGCTAAATACAGACAGGAAGTGAGAAGGAGATGAACGAGGACAGAGATGAGAGTCACGGGTTCAAGTCCCTGCACAACCATTTCCTGGTTTTGTAGGTACACTCGGACGACACGACCTGCAAGTGTCTCGGTGAACCCAGTGCTCTCCCTACAGCCTAGTTAACTTGCAGGATTTTTGGAAGCATAATGTAGGAAAGTGACATTGGATATGTGGTTAACTGCTCTGTACACAAGGACAGATGGGCAGACAGAAAGATGATTGATTGATTGATTGAATGATTGATAGACAGATAGATAAATATAGGTTCATATCGATTAACACAAAGCTATTGCTCATAACCATGAGAGCAATGGTTGAAGCACATAGCGAAACTACAAACAAAAAAGAAGAATAAAATCCAGTTTAAAAAGTGCAATAAGCAGCCATAAGAAGAAAACAAATCCTATCATTGGCAATAACTTGGATGGACCTAGAGGGTATTATGCTCAGTGAAAAAGGCCAGTCGGAGAAATACATGTACCAAATCATTTAACTCATGTGTGGAGTACGATAACAAAGAAAAACTGAAGGAAGAAACAGCAGCATATACACAGTACCCGAGAGTGGACTAACAGTTACCAAAGAGAAAGGGACTGGTTAGTGTTTGTGGGAAGGGATTGATAAGGGCGGGGAAAAAGAATGAGGGCATTAGGATTAGCATGAATAATGTGTAGGGTGAATGGTCATTAGGAGGGCTATACAACACAGAGAAGACAAGTAGTGATTCTAGAGCATCTTACGACACGCTGACGGACAGCGACTAAAACTGGGATTTGGCGATGACTTGGTGAAGGGATTAGACTAGTAAACATATTGTTCTGCATGTGGTTGTATATTAATGAGAATAAAAAAAATTTCAAAGTGCTGTAAGAGCCTAGCTATCAAATATCAGAAAAAAAGTACAGGCTTTCACTGCTCCAATCAAAAGACACAGGGTTAGAAGGACGGATGAAAACTTAAGATCACCTAAGTGCTCCCTTACTGGAGACTCACTTGTGATCCAAGGACACAGACAAACTACAAGCTGAAGGGGCGGGGACAGGTAACCTATACAAGTGAATCTTTGAAACAAAGAAACAAATGGATTCTGTTTGAGTCCCCAGAGACAGTCACTAGAAAATAGTCCTACCTAGCCACCGTGAATTCCTTTTGTTTGGTATCAGCAGTGCCCAGGTATAGATTTAGTGGTACTGCAATGTCCTTCTCATTTTTCTCACATCAACAAAAGAATTGCTGTAATAATATGCGTCTGGGCTTTTGAAATCACTGGTTTTTATGATATCCACGATAGTAAAGAAGTAATAACCACATAAAGAGGGAAGTTTGGACACTCAACCAAACACGTCTCTCCACAACACACACTTTGCTCCCAAATGCTCCTGTCTAGAAATAGGTTTTCCTTTTTATTTGTCCCTCCTCCTATCAGTGGTGAACATGCCAATGTCCCTCAAACATGGTGGTGAGTAAAGCACCAAGTATACTTTTCTGTCTACAACAGGCCCAGAGGAAGTATAATTGGGGTCTTCAGTGAGGACTTAGTCAATGAATGTGGCTAAATACAGTTAGCAAGCGAGAAGGAGGTTTAAGAGGACAGAGGACAGAGATACGGGTTCAAGTCCCTGCACCACCATTTACTGGTTTTGTATGCACACGCGGCTGATTCGATCTGCAATTGTCTCAGTGAGCCCAGTGCTCTCCCTACGGCCTAGTGACCTTGCAATGTTTTTGAAAGCATAATGTAGGGAAGTGACATAGGTGATGTAGTTAACTGTTCTGTACATAAGGATAGATGGACAGACAGAAAGAAGGTTGTTTCATAGATAGACAGATAGATAGATGACAGATGATCGATAGATTATACACATGATAGAAGACAGGAAGCTAGATAGATGGATAGATAAATAGAGAGGATAGAGAGATAGAAAGAAGGATATATAGAAAGTTAGATAGATATACAGACAGACAGAGCGATAGATAGATACAGATACATATCGATTGACACAAAGCTGTTGCTCATAACCAGGAGATGAATGGTGAAATCACATAGCTAAACTACAAACAAAAAGGAAGAATGAAATCCAGTTTGCAAAGTGCAGTAAGCAGCCATAAGAAGAAAACAAATCCTACCATTTGCAATGACGTGGATGGAGCTAGACAGTAGTATGTTCAGAAAAGTAGGTCAGGCGGAGAAAGACAATATCAAGTGATATCACTCATGTGTGGAGTATAACAACAAAGAGAAACTGAAGGAAAAAAACAGCAGAATACTCACAGAACCCGAGAGTTGACTTAAAGTTGCCAAAGGGAAAAGGACTGCACAGGGTGGTTCTGAAGGGAGGGATAAGTGTGGGGAGAAAGATTGGGGGCATTAGGATTACCATGTATATTGCGTGGGGTCACGCGGGACATGGGGAGTGCTGTACAACACAGAGAAGACTAGTAGAGGTTATATAGCATCTTACTACTCCATGATTGATAGCGACTGTATCGGTGTCTTTGAAGGGGTACATGCTAAAGGGGTTTAAAGCATCCAACTATGCTGATGGACAGGGACTTTAAGAGGTTTTTGATGGTGGACTTGGATAAGGGGGAGCATAGTAAACATAATGTTCTTCACGTGATTGTAGATTAATGATAACAAAAAAATTTTTTTAAGTGCAATAAGGGCACAGCACAGAATCATCAGCATAAAAGGTCAGGCTCTGAGTGCTGCAAACAAAAGACACAGGGTTAAAAGAACGGATGAAACCTCAAGAAACCTACGTGCTTCCTTACAGGAGACTCACTTGAGATCCAAGGACACAGACAAACTACAAGCTGAAGGTGTGGTGACAAGTACCCTACACGAGTGAAACTGAAAAACAAACAATCAAACAAATGGATTCTGTTTGAGCCCCCAGAGACAGTCAGTAGAAAATAGCACTATCTGGCCACCGTGAATTCTTTTTGTTTGTTTTCAGCAAGTCCCAGCCATAGATTTAGTGGTGGAGCAACGTCCTTCTCATTTTCTCTCACCTCAACAACTGAGTTGCTGAAATAATAAGAATCTGGGCCTTTGAAATCTGTGGGTTTTATGATCTTCACGAATGTGAAGTAATAACCAAATAAAGAGGGAAGTTTGGACACTCAAGTAAACATGTCACTCCAAAACACACTCTTAGCTCCCAAATGCTCCTGTCTAGAAATTGGTGTTCCTTTTTATTTGACCCTCCATCCTATCAGTGGTGTTCACATAGACGTCCTTCAAACATGGTGGTGAGCAAAGCAACAATTTTACGTTTCTGTCGACCACATGCCCAGAGGAAGGATACTTGTGGTCTTCAGGGAGCACTTAGTGAATGAATGTGGCTAAATACAGACAGGAAGTGAGAAGGAGATGAAAGAGGACAGAGATGAGAGTCACGGGTTCAAGTCCCTGCACAACCATTTCCTGGTTTTGTAGGTACACTCGGACGACACGACCTGCAAGTGTCTCGGTGAACCCAGTGCTCTCCCTACAGCCTAGTTAACTTGCAGGATTTTTGGAAGCATAATGTAGGAAAGTGACATTGGATATGTGGTTAACTGCTCTGTACACAAGGACAGATGGGCAGACAGAAAGATGATTGATTGATTGATTGAATGATTGATAGACAGATAGATAAATATAGGTTCATATCGATTAACACAAAGCTATTGCTCATAACCATGAGAGCAATGGTTGAAGCACATAGCGAAACTACAAACAAAAAAGAAGAATAAAATCCAGTTTAAAAAGTGCAATAAGCAGCCATAAGAAGAAAACAAATCCTATCATTGGCAATAACTTGGATGGACCTAGAGGGTATTATGCTCAGTGAAAAAGGCCAGTCGGAGAAATACATGTACCAAATCATTTAACTCATGTGTGGAGTACGATAACAAAGAAAAAC
Source organism: Manis pentadactyla (assembly GCF_030020395.1). NCBI lineage: Eukaryota > Metazoa > Chordata > Mammalia > Pholidota > Manidae > Manis > Manis pentadactyla. The sequence goes on from NW_026645060.1 coordinate 460,127, forward strand.
TGAAGGAAGAAACAGCAGCATATACACAGTACCCGAGAGTGGACTAACAGTTACCAAAGAGAAAGGGACTGGTTAGTGTTTGTGGGAAGGGATTGATAAGGGCGGGGAAAAAGAATGAGGGCATTAGGATTAGCATGAATAATGTGTAGGGTGAATGGTCATTAGGAGGGCTATACAACACAGAGAAGACAAGTAGTGATTCTAGAGCATCTTACGACACGCTGACGGACAGCGACTAAAACTGGGATTTGGCGATGACTTGGTGAAGGGATTAGACTAGTAAACATATTGTTCTGCATGTGGTTGTATATTAATGAGAATAAAAAAAATTTCAAAGTGCTGTAAGAGCCTAGCTATCAAATATCAGAAAAAAAGTACAGGCTTTCACTGCTCCAATCAAAAGACACAGGGTTAGAAGGACGGATGAAAACTTAAGATCACCTAAGTGCTCCCTTACTGGAGACTCACTTGTGATCCAAGGACACAGACAAACTACAAGCTGAAGGGGCGGGGACAGGTAACCTATACAAGTGAATCTTTGAAACAAAGAAACAAATGGATTCTGTTTGAGTCCCCAGAGACAGTCACTAGAAAATAGTCCTACCTAGCCACCGTGAATTCCTTTTGTTTGGTATCAGCAGTGCCCAGGTATAGATTTAGTGGTACTGCAATGTCCTTCTCATTTTTCTCACATCAACAAAAGAATTGCTGTAATAATATGCGTCTGGGCTTTTGAAATCACTGGTTTTTATGATATCCACGATAGTAAAGAAGTAATAACCACATAAAGAGGGAAGTTTGGACACTCAACCAAACACGTCTCTCCACAACACACACTTTGCTCCCAAATGCTCCTGTCTAGAAATAGGTTTTCCTTTTTATTTGTCCCTCCTCCTATCAGTGGTGAACATGCCAATGTCCCTCAAACATGGTGGTGAGTAAAGCACCAAGTATACTTTTCTGTCTACAACAGGCCCAGAGGAAGTATAATTGGGGTCTTCAGTGAGGACTTAGTCAATGAATGTGGCTAAATACAGTTAGCAAGCGAGAAGGAGGTTTAAGAGGACAGAGGACAGAGATACGGGTTCAAGTCCCTGCACCACCATTTACTGGTTTTGTATGCACACGCGGCTGATTCGATCTGCAATTGTCTCAGTGAGCCCAGTGCTCTCCCTACGGCCTAGTGACCTTGCAATGTTTTTGAAAGCATAATGTAGGGAAGTGACATAGGTGATGTAGTTAACTGTTCTGTACATAAGGATAGATGGACAGACAGAAAGAAGGTTGTTTCATAGATAGACAGATAGATAGATGACAGATGATCGATAGATTATACACATGATAGAAGACAGGAAGCTAGATAGATGGATAGATAAATAGAGAGGATAGAGAGATAGAAAGAAGGATATATAGAAAGTTAGATAGATATACAGACAGACAGAGCGATAGATAGATACAGATACATATCGATTGACACAAAGCTGTTGCTCATAACCAGGAGATGAATGGTGAAATCACATAGCTAAACTACAAACAAAAAGGAAGAATGAAATCCAGTTTGCAAAGTGCAGTAAGCAGCCATAAGAAGAAAACAAATCCTACCATTTGCAATGACGTGGATGGAGCTAGACAGTAGTATGTTCAGAAAAGTAGGTCAGGCGGAGAAAGACAATATCAAGTGATATCACTCATGTGTGGAGTATAACAACAAAGAGAAACTGAAGGAAAAAAACAGCAGAATACTCACAGAACCCGAGAGTTGACTTAAAGTTGCCAAAGGGAAAAGGACTGCACAGGGTGGTTCTGAAGGGAGGGATAAGTGTGGGGAGAAAGATTGGGGGCATTAGGATTACCATGTATATTGCGTGGGGTCACGCGGGACATGGGGAGTGCTGTACAACACAGAGAAGACTAGTAGAGGTTATATAGCATCTTACTACTCCATGATTGATAGCGACTGTATCGGTGTCTTTGAAGGGGTACATGCTAAAGGGGTTTAAAGCATCCAACTATGCTGATGGACAGGGACTTTAAGAGGTTTTTGATGGTGGACTTGGATAAGGGGGAGCATAGTAAACATAATGTTCTTCATGTGATTGTAGATTAATGATAACAAAAAAATTTTTTTAAGTGCAATAAGGGCACAGCACAGAATCATCAGCATAAAAGGTCAGGCTCTGAGTGCTGCAAACAAAAGACACAGGGTTAAAAGAACGGATGAAAACTCAAGAAACCTACGTGCTTCCTTACAGGAGACTCACTTGAGATCCAAGGACACAGACAAACTACAAGCTGAAGGTGTGGTGACAAGTACCCTACACGAGTGAAACTGAAAAACAAACAATCAAACAAATGGATTCTGTTTGAGCCCCCAGAGACAGTCAGTAGAAAATAGCACTATCTGGCCACCGTGAATTCTTTTTGTTTGTTTTCAGCAAGTCCCAGCCATAGATTTAGTGGTGGAGCAACGTCCTTCTCATTTTCTCTCACCTCAACAACTGAGTTGCTGAAATAATAAGAATCTGGGCCTTTGAAATCTGTGGGTTTTATGATCTTCACGAATGTGAAGTAATAACCAAATAAAGAGGGAAGTTTGGACACTCAAGTAAACATGTCACTCCAAAACACACTCTTAGCTCCCAAATGCTCCTGTCTAGAAATTGGTGTTCCTTTTTATTTGACCCTCCATCCTATCAGTGGTGTTCACATAGACGTCCTTCAAACATGGTGGTGAGCAAAGCAACAATTTTACGTTTCTGTCGACCACATGCCCAGAGGAAGGATACTTGTGGTCTTCAGGGAGCACTTAGTGAATGAATGTGGCTAAATACAGACAGGAAGTGAGAAGGTGATGAACGAGGACAGAGATGAGAGTCACGGGTTCAAGTCCCTGCACAACCATTTCCTGGTTTTGTAGGTACACTTGGACGACACGACCTGCAAGTGTCTCGGTGAACCCAGTGCTCTCCCTACAGCCTAGTTAACTTGCAGGATTTTTGGAAGCATAATGTAGGAAAGTGACATTGGATATGTGGTTAACTGCTCTGTACACAAGGACAGATGGGCAGACAGAAAGATGATTGATTGATTGATTGAATGATTGATAGACAGATAGATAAATATAGGTTCATATCGATTAACACAAAGCTATTGCTCATAACCATGAGAGCAATGGTTGAAGCACATAGCGAAACTACAAACAAAAAAGAAGAATAAAATCCAGTTTAAAAAGTGCAATAAGCAGCCATAAGAAGAAAACAAATCCTATCATTGGCAATAACTTGGATGGACCTAGAGGGTATTATGCTCAGTGAAAAAGGCCAGTCGGAGAAATACATGTACCAAATCATTTAACTCATGTGTGGAGTACGATAACAAAGAAAAACTGAAGGAAGAAACAGCAGCATATACACAGTACCCGAGAGTGGACTAACAGTTACCAAAGAGAAAGGGACTGGTTAGTGTTTGTGGGAAGGGATTGATAAGGGCGGGGAAAAAGAATGAGGGCATTAGGATTAGCATGAATAATGTGTAGGGTGAATGGTCATTAGGAGGGCTATACAACACAGAGAAGACAAGTAGTGATTCTAGAGCATCTTACGACACGCTGACGGACAGCGACTAAAACTGGGATTTGGCGATGACTTGGTGAAGGGATTAGACTAGTAAACATATTGTTCTGCATGTGGTTGTATATTAATGAGAATAAAAAAAATTTCAAATTGCTGTAAGAGGCTAGCTACCAAATATCAGAAAAAAAGTACAGGCTTTCACTGCTCCAATCAAAAGACACAGGGTAAGAAGGACGGATGAAAACTTAAGATCACCTAAGTGCTCCCTTACTGGAGACTCACTTGTGATCCAAGGACACAGACAAACTACAAGCTGAAGGGGCGGGGACAGGTAACCTATACAAGTGAATCTTTGAAACAAAGAAACAAATGGATTCTGTTTGAGTCCCCAGAGACAGTCACTAGAAAATAGTCCTACCTAGCCACCGTGAATTCCTTTTGTTTGGTATCAGCAGTGCCCAGGTATAGATTTAGTGGTACTGCAATGTCCTTCTCATTTTTCTCACATCAACAAAAGAATTGCTGTAATAATATGCGTCTGGGCTTTTGTAATCACTGGGTTTTATGATATCCACGATTGTAAAGAAGTAATAACCACATAAAGAGGGAAGTTTGGACACTCAACCAAACACGTCTCTCCACAACACACACTTTGCTCCCAAATGCTCCTGTCTAGAAATAGGTTTTCCTTTTTATTTGTCCCTCCTCCTATCAGTGATGAACATGCCAATGTCCCTCAAACATGGTGGTGAGTAAAGCACCAAGTATACTTTTCTGTCTACAACAGGCCCAGAGGAAGTATAATTGGGGTCTTCAGTGAGGACTTAGTCAATGAATGTGGCTAAATACAGTTAGCAAGCGAGAAGGAGGTTTAAGAGGACAGAGGACAGAGATACGGGTTCAAGTCCCTGCACCACCATTTACTGGTTTTGTAAGCACACGCGGCTGATTCGATCTGCAATTGTCTCAGTGAGCCCAGTGCTCTCCCTACGGCCTAGTGACCTTGCAATGTTTTTGAAAGCATAATGTAGGGAAGTGACATAGGTGATGTAGTTAACTGTTCTGTACATAAGGATAGATGGACAGACAGAAAGAAGGTTGTTTCATAGATAGACAGATAGATAGATGACAGATGATCGATAGATTATACACATGATAGAAGACAGGAAGCTAGATAGATGGATAGATAAATAGAGAGGATAGAGAGATAGAAAGAAGGATATATAGAAAGTTAGATAGATATACAGACAGACAGAGCGATAGATAGATACAGATACATATCGATTGACACAAAGCTGTTGCTCATAACCAGGAGATGAATGGTGAAATCACATAGCTAAACTACAAACAAAAAGGAAGAATGAAATCCAGTTTGCAAAGTGCAGTAAGCAGCCATAAGAAGAAAACAAATCCTACCATTTGCAATGACGTGGATGGAGCTAGACAGTAGTATGTTCAGAAAAGTAGGTCAGGCGGAGAAAGACAATATCAAGTGATATCACTCATGTGTGGAGTATAACAACAAAGAGAAACTGAAGGAAAAAAACAGCAGAATACTCACAGAACCCGAGAGTTGACTTAAAGTTGCCAAAGGGAAAAGGACTGCACAGGGTGGTTCTGAAGGGAGGGATAAGTGTGGGGAGAAAGATTGGGGGTATTAGGATTACCATGTATATTGCATGGGGTCACGCGGGACATGGGGAGTGCTGTACAACACAGAGAAGACTAGTAGAGTTTATATAGCATCTTACTACTCCATGATTGATAGCGACTGTATCGGTGTCTTTGAAGGGGTACATGCTAAAGGGGTTTAAAGCATCCAACTATGCTGATGGACAGGGACTTTAAGAGGTTTTTGATGGTGGACTTGGATAAGGGGGAGCATAGTAAACATAATGTTCTTCATGTGATTGTAGATTAATGATAACAAAAAAATTTTTTTAAGTGCAATAAGGGCACAGCACAGAATCATCAGCATAAAAGGTCAGGCTCTGAGTGCTGCAAACAAAAGACACAGGGTTAAAAGAACGGATGAAACCTCAAGAAACCTACGTGCTTCCTTACAGGAGACTCACTTGAGATCCAAGGACACAGACAAACTACAAGCTGAAGGTGTGGTGACAAGTACCCTACACGAGTGAAACTGAAAAACAAACAATCAAACAAATGGATTCTGTTTGAGCCCCCAGAGACAGTCAGTAGAAAATAGCACTATCTGGCCACCGTGAATTCTTTTTGTTTGTTTTCAGCAAGTCCCAGCCATAGATTTAGTGGTGGAGCAACGTCCTTCTCATTTTCTCTCACCTCAACAACTGAGTTGCTGAAATAATAAGAATCTGGGCCTTTGAAATCTGTGGGTTTTATGATCTTCACGAATGTGAAGTATTAACCAAATAAAGAGGGAAGTTTGGACACTCAAGTAAACATGTCACTCCAAAACACACTCTTAGCTCCCAAATGCTCCTGTCTAGAAAATTGGTGTTCCTTTTTATTTGACCCTCCATCCTATCAGTGGTGTTCACATAGACGTCCTTCAAACATGGTGGTGAGCAAAGCAACAATTTTACGTTTCTGTCGACCACATGCCCAGAGGAAGGATACTTGTGGTCTTCAGGGAGCACTTAGTGAATGAATGTGGCTAAATACAGACAGGAAGTGAGAAGGAGATGAAAGAGGACAGAGATGAGAGTCACGGGTTCAAGTCCCTGCACAACCATTTCCTGGTTTTGTAGGTACACTCGGACGACACGACCTGCAAGTGTCTCGGTGAACCCAGTGCTCTCCCTACAGCCTAGTTAACTTGCAGGATTTTTGGAAGCATAATGTAGGAAAGTGACATTGGATATGTGGTTAACTGCTCTGTACACAAGGACAGATGGGCAGACAGAAAGATGATTGATTGATTGATTGAATGATTGATAGACAGATAGATAAATATAGGTTCATATCGATTAACACAAAGCTATTGCTCATAACCATGAGAGCAATGGTTGAAGCACATAGCGAAACTACAAACAAAAAAGAAGAATAAAATCCAGTTTAAAAAGTGCAATAAGCAGCCATAAGAAGAAAACAAATCCTATCATTGGCAATAACTTGGATGGACCTAGAGGGTATTATGCTCAGTGAAAAAGGCCAGTCGGAGAAATACATGTACCAAATCATTTAACTCATGTGTGGAGTACGATAACAAAGAAAAACTGAAGGAAGAAACAGCAGCATATACACAGTACCCGAGAGTGGACTAACAGTTACCAAAGAGAAAGGGACTGGTTAGTGTTTGTGGGAAGGGATTGATAAGGGCGGGGAAAAAGAATGAGGGCATTAGGATTAGCATGAATAATGTGTAGGGTGAATGGTCATTAGGAGGGCTATACAACACAGAGAAGACAAGTAGTGATTCTAGAGCATCTTACGACACGCTGACGGACAGCGACTAAAACTGGGATTTGGCGATGACTTGGTGAAGGGATTAGACTAGTAAACATATTGTTCTGCATGTGGTTGTATATTAATGAGAATAAAAAAAATTTCAAAGTGCTGTAAGAGCCTAGCTATCAAATATCAGAAAAAAAGTACAGGCTTTCACTGCTCCAATCAAAAGACACAGGGTAAGAAGGACGGATGAAAACTTAAGATCACCTAAGTGCTCCCTTACTGGAGACTCACTTGTGATCCAAGGACACAGACAAACTACAAGCTGAAGGGGCGGGGACAGGTAACCTATACAAGTGAATCTTTGAAACAAAGAAACAAATGGATTCTGTTTGAGTCCCCAGAGACAGTCACTAGAAAATAGTCCTACCTAGCCACCGTGAATTCCTTTTGTTTGGTATCAGCAGTGCCCAGGTATAGATTTAGTGGTACTGCAATGTCCTTCTCATTTTTCTCACATCAACAAAAGAATTGCTGTAATAATATGCGTCTGGGCTTTTGAAATCACTGGTTTTTATGATATCCACGATAGTAAAGAAGTAATAACCACATAAAGAGGGAAGTTTGGACACTCAACCAAACACGTCTCTCCACAACACACACTTTGCTCCCAAATGCTCCTGTCTAGAAATAGGTTTTCCTTTTTATTTGTCCCTCCTCCTATCAGTGGTGAACATGCCAATGTCCCTCAAACATGGTGGTGAGTAAAGCACCAAGTATACTTTTCTGTCTACAACAGGCCCAGAGGAAGTATAATTGGGGTCTTCAGTGAGGACTTAGTCAATGAATGTGGCTAAATACAGTTAGCAAGCGAGAAGGAGGTTTAAGAGGACAGAGGACAGAGATACGGGTTCAAGTCCCTGCACCACCATTTACTGGTTTTGTATGCACACGCGGCTGATTCGATCTGCAATTGTCTCAGTGAGCCCAGTGCTCTCCCTACGGCCTAGTGACCTTGCAATGTTTTTGAAAGCATAATGTAGGGAAGTGACATAGGTGATGTAGTTAACTGTTCTGTACATAAGGATAGATGGACAGACAGAAAGAAGGTTGTTTCATAGATAGACAGATAGATAGATGACAGATGATCGATAGATTATACACATGATAGAAGACAGGAAGCTAGATAGATGGATAGATAAATAGAGAGGATAGAGAGATAGAAAGAAGGATATATAGAAAGTTAGATAGATATACAGACAGACAGAGCGATAGATAGATACAGATACATATCGATTGACACAAAGCTGTTGCTCATAACCAGGAGATGAATGGTGAAATCACATAGCTAAACTACAAACAAAAAGGAAGAATGAAATCCAGTTTGCAAAGTGCAGTAAGCAGCCATAAGAAGAAAACAAATCCTACCATTTGCAATGACGTGGATGGAGCTAGACAGTAGTATGTTCAGAAAAGTAGGTCAGGCGGAGAAAGACAATATCAAGTGATATCACTCATGTGTGGAGTATAACAACAAAGAGAAACTGAAGGAAAAAAACAGCAGAATACTCACAGAACCCGAGAGTTGACTTAAAGTTGCCAAAGGGAAAAGGACTGCACAGGGTGGTTCTGAAGGGAGGGATAAGTGTGGGGAGAAAGATTGGGGGCATTAGGATTACCATGTATATTGCGTGGGGTCACGCGGGACATGGGGAGTGCTGTACAACACAGAGAAGACTAGTAGAGGTTATATAGCATCTTACTACTCCATGATTGATAGCGACTGTATCGGTGTCTTTGAAGGGGTACATGCTAAAGGGGTTTAAAGCATCCAACTATGCTGATGGACAGGGACTTTAAGAGGTTTTTGATGGTGGACTTGGATAAGGGGGAGCATAGTAAACATAATGTTCTTCACGTGATTGTAGATTAATGATAACAAAAAAATTTTTTTAAGTGCAATAAGGGCACAGCACAGAATCATCAGCATAAAAGGTCAGGCTCTGAGTGCTGCAAACAAAAGACACAGGGTTAAAAGAACGGATGAAACCTCAAGAAACCTACGTGCTTCCTTACAGGAGACTCACTTGAGATCCAAGGACACAGACAAACTACAAGCTGAAGGTGTGGTGACAAGTACCCTACACGAGTGAAACTGAAAAACAAACAATCAAACAAATGGATTCTGTTTGAGCCCCCAGAGACAGTCAGTAGAAAATAGCACTATCTGGCCACCGTGAATTCTTTTTGTTTGTTTTCAGCAAGTCCCAGCCATAGATTTAGTGGTGGAGCAACGTCCTTCTCATTTTCTCTCACCTCAACAACTGAGTTGCTGAAATAATAAGAATCTGGGCCTTTGAAATCTGTGGGTTTTATGATCTTCACGAATGTGAAGTAATAACCAAATAAAGAGGGAAGTTTGGACACTCAAGTAAACATGTCACTCCAAAACACACTCTTAGCTCCCAAATGCTCCTGTCTAGAAATTGGTGTTCCTTTTTATTTGACCCTCCATCCTATCAGTGGTGTTCACATAGACGTCCTTCAAACATGGTGGTGAGCAAAGCAACAATTTTACGTTTCTGTCGACCACATGCCCAGAGGAAGGATACTTGTGGTCTTCAGGGAGCACTTAGTGAATGAATGTGGCTAAATACAGACAGGAAGTGAGAAGGAGATGAAAGAGGACAGAGATGAGAGTCACGGGTTCAAGTCCCTGCACAACCATTTCCTGGTTTTGTAGGTACACTCGGACGACACGACCTGCAAGTGTCTCGGTGAACCCAGTGCTCTCCCTACAGCCTAGTTAACTTGCAGGATTTTTGGAAGCATAATGTAGGAAAGTGACATTGGATATGTGGTTAACTGCTCTGTACACAAGGACAGATGGGCAGACAGAAAGATGATTGATTGATTGATTGAATGATTGATAGACAGATAGATAAATATAGGTTCATATCGATTAACACAAAGCTATTGCTCATAACCATGAGAGCAATGGTTGAAGCACATAGCGAAACTACAAACAAAAAAGAAGAATAAAATCCAGTTTAAAAAGTGCAATAAGCAGCCATAAGAAGAAAACAAATCCTATCATTGGCAATAACTTGGATGGACCTAGAGGGTATTATGCTCAGTGAAAAAGGCCAGTCGGAGAAATACATGTACCAAATCATTTAACTCATGTGTGGAGTACGATAACAAAGAAAAACTGAAGGAAGAAACAGCAGCATATACACAGTACCCGAGAGTGGACTAACAGTTACCAAAGAGAAAGGGACTGGTTAGTGTTTGTGGGAAGGGATTGATAAGGGCGGGGAAAAAGAATGAGGGCATTAGGATTAGCATGAATAATGTGTAGGGTGAATGGTCATTAGGAGGGCTATACAACACAGAGAAGACAAGTAGTGATTCTAGAGCATCTTACGACACGCTGACGGACAGCGACTAAAACTGGGATTTGGCGATGACTTGGTGAAGGGATTAGACTAGTAAACATATTGTTCTGCATGTGGTTGTATATTAATGAGAATAAAAAAAATTTCAAAGTGCTGTAAGAGGCTAGCTACCAAATATCAGAAAAAAAGTACAGGCTTTCACTGCTCCAATCAAAAGACACAGGGTAAGAAGGACGGATGAAAACTTAAGATCACCTAAGTGCTCCCTTACTGGAGACTCACTTGTGATCCAAGGACACAGACAAACTACAAGCTGAAGGGGCGGGGACAGGTAACCTATACAAGTGAATCTTTGAAACAAAGAAACAAATGGATTCTGTTTGAGTCCCCAGAGACAGTCACTAGAAAATAGTCCTACCTAGCCACCGTGAATTCCTTTTGTTTGGTATCAGCAGTGCCCAGGTATAGATTTAGTGGTACTGCAATGTCCTTCTCATTTTTCTCACATCAACAAAAGAATTGCTGTAATAATATGCGTCTGGGCTTTTGTAATCACTGGGTTTTATGATATCCACGATTGTAAAGAAGTAATAACCACATAAAGAGGGAAGTTTGGACACTCAACCAAACACGTCTCTCCACAACACACACTTTGCTCCCAAATGCTCCTGTCTAGAAATAGGTTTTCCTTTTTATTTGTCCCTCCTCCTATCAGTGGTGAACATGCCAATGTCCTTCAAACATGGTGGTGAGTAAAGCACCAAGTATACTTTTCTGTCTACAACAGGCCCAGAGGAAGTATAATTGGGGTCTTCAGTGAGGACTTAGTCAATGAATGTGGCTAAATACAGTTAGCAAGCGAGAAGGAGGTTTAAGAGGACAGAGGACAGAGATACGGGTTCAAGTCCCTGCACCACCATTTACTGGTTTTGTAAGCACACGCGGCTGATTCGATCTGCAATTGTCTCAGTGAGCCCAGTGCTCTCCCTACGGCCTAGTGACCTTGCAATGTTTTTGAAAGCATAATGTAGGGATGTGACATAGGTGATGTAGTTAACTGTTCTGTACATAAGGATAGATGGACAGACAGAAAGAAGGTTGTTTCATAGATAGACAGATAGATAGATGACAGATGATCGATAGATTATACACATGATAGAAGACAGGAAGCTAGATAGATGGATAGATAAATAGAGAGGATAGAGAGATAGAAAGAAGGATATATAGAAAGTTAGATAGATATACAGACAGACAGAGCGATAGATAGATACAGATACATATCGATTGACACAAAGCTGTTGCTCATAACCAGGAGATGAATGGTGAAATCACATAGCTAAACTACAAACAAAAAGGAAGAATGAAATCCAGTTTGCAAAGTGCAGTAAGCAGCCATAAGAAGAAAACAAATCCTACCATTTGCAATGACGTGGATGGAGCTAGACAGTAGTATGTTCAGAAAAGTAGGTCAGGTGGAGAAAGACAATATCAAGTGATATCACTCATGTGTGGAGTATAACAACAAAGAGAAACTGAAGGAAAAAAACAGCAGAATACTCACAGAACCCGAGAGTTGACTTAAAGTTGCCAAAGGGAAAAGGACTGCACAGGGTGGTTCTGAAGGGAGGGATAAGTGTGGGGAGAAAGATTGGGGGCATTAGGATTACCATGTATATTGCATGGGGTCACGCGGGACATGGGGAGTGCTGTACAACACAGAGAAGACTAGTAGAGGTTATATAGCATCTTACTACTCCATGATTGATAGCGACTGTATCGGTGTCTTTGAAGGGGTACATGCTAAAGGGGTTTAAAGCATCCAACTATGCTGATGGACAGGGACTTTAAGAGGTTTTTGATGGTGGACTTGGATAAGGGGGAGCATAGTAAACATAATGTTCTTCATGTGATTGTAGATTAATGATAACAAAAAAATTTTTTTAAGTGCAATAAGGGCACAGCACAGAATCATCAGCATAAAAGGTCAGGCTCTGAGTGCTGCAAACAAAAGACACAGGGTTAAAAGAACGGATGAAACCTCAAGAAACCTACGTGCTTCCTTACAGGAGACTCACTTGAGATCCAAGGACACAGACAAACTACAAGCTGAAGGTGTGGTGACAAGTACCCTACACGAGTGAAACTGAAAAACAAACAATCAAACAAATGGATTCTGTTTGAGCCCCCAGAGACAGTCAGTAGAAAATAGCACTATCTGGCCACCGTGAATTCTTTTTGTTTGTTTTCAGCAAGTCCCAGCCATAGATTTAGTGGTGGAGCAACGTCCTTCTCATTTTCTCTCACCTCAACAACTGAGTTGCTGAAATAATAAGAATCTGGGCCTTTGAAATCTGTGGGTTTTATGAGCTTCACGAATGTGAAGTAATAACCAAATAAAGAGGGAAGTTTGGACACTCAAGTAAACATGTCACTCCAAAACACACTCTTAGCTCCCAAATGCTCCTGTCTAGAAATTGGTGTTCCTTTTTATTTGACCCTCCATCCTATCAGTGGTGTTCACATAGACGTCCTTCAAACATGGTGGTGAGCAAAGCAACAATTTTACGTTTCTGTCGACCACATGCCCAGAGGAAGGATACTTGTGGTCTTCAGGGAGCACTTAGTGAATGAATGTGGCTAAATACAGACAGGAAGTGAGAAGGTGATGAACGAGGACAGAGATGAGAGTCACGGGTTCAAGTCCCTGCACAACCATTTCCTGGTTTTGTAGGTACACTCGGACGACACGACCTGCAAGTGTCTCGGTGAACCCAGTGCTCTCCCTACAGCCTAGTTAACTTGCAGGATTTTTGGAAGCATAATGTAGGAAAGTGACATTGGATATGTGGTTAACTGCTCTGTACACAAGGACAGATGGGCAGACAGAAAGATGATTGATTGATTGATTGAATGATTGATAGACAGATAGATAAATATAGGTTCATATCGATTAACACAAAGCTATTGCTCATAACCATGAGAGCAATGGTTGAAGCACATAGCGAAACTACAAACAAAAAAGAAGAATAAAATCCAGTTTAAAAAGTGCAATAAGCAGCCATAAGAAGAAAACAAATCCTATCATTGGCAATAACTTGGATGGACCTAGAGGGTATTATGCTCAGTGAAAAAGGCCAGTCGGAGAAATACATGTACCAAATCATTTAACTCATGTGTGGAGTACGATAACAAAGAAAAACTGAAGGAAGAAACAGCAGCATATACACAGTACCCGAGAGTGGACTAACAGTTACCAAAGAGAAAGGGACTGGTTAGTGTTTGTGGGAAGGGATTGATAAGGGCGGGGAAAAAGAATGAGGGCATTAGGATTAGCATGAATAATGTGTAGGGTGAATGGTCATTAGGAGGGCTATACAACACAGAGAAGACAAGTAGTGATTCTAGAGCATCTTACGACACGCTGACGGACAGCGACTAAAACTGGGATTTGGCGATGACTTGGTGAAGGGATTAGACTAGTAAACATATTGTTCTGCATGTGGTTGTATATTAATGAGAATAAAAAAAATTTCAAAGTGCTGTAAGAGGCTAGCTACCAAATATCAGAAAAAAAGTACAGGCTTTCACTGCTCCAATCAAAAGACACAGGGTAAGAAGGACGGATGAAAACTTAAGATCACCTAAGTGCTCCCTTACTGGAGACTCACTTGTGATCCAAGGACACAGACAAACTACAAGCTGAAGGGGCGGGGACAGGTAACCTATACAAGTGAATCTTTGAAACAAAGAAACAAATGGATTCTGTTTGAGTCCCCAGAGACAGTCACTAGAAAATAGTCCTACCTAGCCACCGTGAATTCCTTTTGTTTGGTATCAGCAGTGCCCAGGTATAGATTTAGTGGTACTGCAATGTCCTTCTCATTTTTCTCACATCAACAAAAGAATTGCTGTAATAATATGCGTCTGGGCTTTTGTAATCACTGGGTTTTATGATATCCACGATTGTAAAGAAGTAATAACCACATAAAGAGGGAAGTTTGGACACTCAACCAAACACGTCTCTCCACAACACACACTTTGCTCCCAAATGCTCCTGTCTAGAAATAGGTTTTCCTTTTTATTTGTCCCTCCTCCTATCAGTGGTGAACATGCCAATGTCCTTCAAACATGGTGGTGAGTAAAGCACCAAGTATACTTTTCTGTCTACAACAGGCCCAGAGGAAGTATAATTGGGGTCTTCAGTGAGGACTTAGTCAATGAATGTGGCTAAATACAGTTAGCAAGCGAGAAGGAGGTTTAAGAGGACAGAGGACAGAGATACGGGTTCAAGTCCCTGCACCACCATTTACTGGTTTTGTAAGCACACGCGGCTGATTCGATCTGCAATTGTCTCAGTGAGCCCAGTGCTCTCCCTACGGCCTAGTGACCTTGCAATGTTTTTGAAAGCATAATGTAGGGATGTGACATAGGTGATGTAGTTAACTGTTCTGTACATAAGGATAGATGGACAGACAGAAAGAAGGTTGTTTCATAGATAGACAGATAGATAGATGACAGATGATCGATAGATTATACACATGATAGAAGACAGGAAGCTAGATAGATGGATAGATAAATAGAGAGGATAGAGAGATAGAAAGAAGGATATATAGAAAGTTAGATAGATATACAGACAGACAGAGCGATAGATAGATACAGATACATATCGATTGACACAAAGCTGTTGCTCATAACCAGGAGATGAATGGTGAAATCACATAGCTAAACTACAAACAAAAAGGAAGAATGAAATCCAGTTTGCAAAGTGCAGTAAGCAGCCATAAGAAGAAAACAAATCCTACCATTTGCAATGACGTGGATGGAGCTAGACAGTAGTATGTTCAGAAAAGTAGGTCAGGTGGAGAAAGACAATATCAAGTGATATCACTCATGTGTGGAGTATAACAACAAAGAGAAACTGAAGGAAAAAAACAGCAGAATACTCACAGAACCCGAGAGTTGACTTAAAGTTGCCAAAGGGAAAAGGACTGCACAGGGTGGTTCTGAAGGGAGGGATAAGTGTGGGGAGAAAGATTGGGGGCATTAGGATTACCATGTATATTGCATGGGGTCACGCGGGACATGGGGAGTGCTGTACAACACAGAGAAGACTAGTAGAGGTTATATAGCATCTTACTACTCCATGATTGATAGCGACTGTATCGGTGTCTTTGAAGGGGTACATGCTAAAGGGGTTTAAAGCATCCAACTATGCTGATGGACAGGGACTTTAAGAGGTTTTTGATGGTGGACTTGGATAAGGGGGAGCATAGTAAACATAATGTTCTTCATGTGATTGTAGATTAATGATAACAAAAAAATTTTTTTAAGTGCAATAAGGGCACAGCACAGAATCATCAGCATAAAAGGTCAGGCTCTGAGTGCTGCAAACAAAAGACACAGGGTTAAAAGAACGGATGAAACCTCAAGAAACCTACGTGCTTCCTTACAGGAGACTCACTTGAGATCCAAGGACACAGACAAACTACAAGCTGAAGGTGTGGTGACAAGTACCCTACACGAGTGAAACTGAAAAACAAACAATCAAACAAATGGATTCTGTTTGAGCCCCCAGAGACAGTCAGTAGAAAATAGCACTATCTGGCCACCGTGAATTCTTTTTGTTTGTTTTCAGCAAGTCCCAGCCATAGATTTAGTGGTGGAGCAACGTCCTTCTCATTTTCTCTCACCTCAACAACTGAGTTGCTGAAATAATAAGAATCTGGGCCTTTGAAATCTGTGGGTTTTATGATCTTCACGAATGTGAAGTATTAACCAAATAAAGAGGGAAGTTTGGACACTCAAGTAAACATGTCACTCCAAAACACACTCTTAGCTCCCAAATGCTCCTGTCTAGAAAATTGGTGTTCCTTTTTATTTGACCCTCCATCCTATCAGTGGTGTTCACATAGACGTCCTTCAAACATGGTGGTGAGCAAAGCAACAATTTTACGTTTCTGTCGACCACATGCCCAGAGGAAGGATACTTGTGGTCTTCAGGGAGCACTTAGTGAATGAATGTGGCTAAATACAGACAGGAAGTGAGAAGGAGATGAAAGAGGACAGAGATGAGAGTCACGGGTTCAAGTCCCTGCACAACCATTTCCTGGTTTTGTAGGTACACTCGGACGACACGACCTGCAAGTGTCTCGGTGAACCCAGTGCTCTCCCTACAGCCTAGTTAACTTGCAGGATTTTTGGAAGCATAATGTAGGAAAGTGACATTGGATATGTGGTTAACTGCTCTGTACACAAGGACAGATGGGCAGACAGAAAGATGATTGATTGATTGATTGAATGATTGATAGACAGATAGATAAATATAGGTTCATATCGATTAACACAAAGCTATTGCTCATAACCATGAGAGCAATGGTTGAAGCACATAGCGAAACTACAAACAAAAAAGAAGAATAAAATCCAGTTTAAAAAGTGCAATAAGCAGCCATAAGAAGAAAACAAATCCTATCATTGGCAATAACTTGGATGGACCTAGAGGGTATTATGCTCAGTGAAAAAGGCCAGTCGGAGAAATACATGTACCAAATCATTTAACTCATGTGTGGAGTACGATAACAAAGAAAAACTGAAGGAAGAAACAGCAGCATATACACAGTACCCGAGAGTGGACTAACAGTTACCAAAGAGAAAGGGACTGGTTAGTGTTTGTGGGAAGGGATTGATAAGGGCGGGGAAAAAGAATGAGGGCATTAGGATTAGCATGAATAATGTGTAGGGTGAATGGTCATTAGGAGGGCTATACAACACAGAGAAGACAAGTAGTGATTCTAGAGCATCTTACGACACGCTGACGGACAGCGACTAAAACTGGGATTTGGCGATGACTTGGTGAAGGGATTAGACTAGTAAACATATTGTTCTGCATGTGGTTGTATATTAATGAGAATAAAAAAAATTTCAAAGTGCTGTAAGAGCCTAGCTATCAAATATCAGAAAAAAAGTACAGGCTTTCACTGCTCCAATCAAAAGACACAGGGTTAGAAGGACGGATGAAAACTTAAGATCACCTAAGTGCTCCCTTACTGGAGACTCACTTGTGATCCAAGGACACAGACAAACTACAAGCTGAAGGGGCGGGGACAGGTAACCTATACAAGTGAATCTTTGAAACAAAGAAACAAATGGATTCTGTTTGAGTCCCCAGAGACAGTCACTAGAAAATAGTCCTACCTAGCCACCGTGAATTCCTTTTGTTTGGTATCAGCAGTGCCCAGGTATAGATTTAGTGGTACTGCAATGTCCTTCTCATTTTTCTCACATCAACAAAAGAATTGCTGTAATAATATGCGTCTGGGCTTTTGAAATCACTGGTTTTTATGATATCCACGATAGTAAAGAAGTAATAACCACATAAAGAGGGAAGTTTGGACACTCAACCAAACACGTCTCTCCACAACACACACTTTGCTCCCAAATGCTCCTGTCTAGAAATAGGTTTTCCTTTTTATTTGTCCCTCCTCCTATCAGTGGTGAACATGCCAATGTCCCTCAAACATGGTGGTGAGTAAAGCACCAAGTATACTTTTCTGTCTACAACAGGCCCAGAGGAAGTATAATTGGGGTCTTCAGTGAGGACTTAGTCAATGAATGTGGCTAAATACAGTTAGCAAGCGAGAAGGAGGTTTAAGAGGACAGAGGACAGAGATACGGGTTCAAGTCCCTGCACCACCATTTACTGGTTTTGTAAGCACACGCGGCTGATTCGATCTGCAATTGTCTCAGTGAGCCCAGTGCTCTCCCTACGGCCTAGTGACCTTGCAATGTTTTTGAAAGCATAATGTAGGGATGTGACATAGGTGATGTAGTTAACTGTTCTGTACATAAGGATAGATGGACAGACAGAAAGAAGGTTGTTTCATAGATAGACAGATAGATAGATGACAGATGATCGATAGATTATACACATGATAGAAGACAGGAAGCTAGATAGATGGATAGATAAATAGAGAGGATAGAGAGATAGAAAGAAGGATATATAGAAAGTTAGATAGATATACAGACAGACAGAGCGATAGATAGATACAGATACATATCGATTGACACAAAGCTGTTGCTCATAACCAGGAGATGAATGGTGAAATCACATAGCTAAACTACAAACAAAAAGGAAGAATGAAATCCAGTTTGCAAAGTGCAGTAAGCAGCCATAAGAAGAAAACAAATCCTACCATTTGCAATGACGTGGATGGAGCTAGACAGTAGTATGTTCAGAAAAGTAGGTCAGGCGGAGAAAGACAATATCAAGTGATATCACTCATGTGTGGAGTATAACAACAAAGAGAAACTGAAGGAAAAAAACAGCAGAATACTCACAGAACCCGAGAGTTGACTTAAAGTTGCCAAAGGGAAAAGGACTGCACAGGGTGGTTCTGAAGGGAGGGATAAGTGTGGGGAGAAAGATTGGGGGCATTAGGATTACCATGTATATTGCGTGGGGTCACGCGGGACATGGGGAGTGCTGTACAACACAGAGAAGACTAGAAGAGGTTATACAGCATCTTACTACTCCATGATTGATAGCGACTGTATCAGTGTCTTTGAAGGGGTACATGCTAAAGGGGTTTAAAGCATCCAACTATGCTGATGGACAGGGACTTTAAGAGGTTTTTGATGGTGGACTTGGATAAGGGGGAGCATAGTAAACATAATGTTCTTCATGTGATTGTAGATTAATGATAACAAAAAAATTTTTTTAAGTGCAATAAGGGCACAGCACAGAATCATCAGCATAAAAGGTCAGGCTCTGAGTGCTGCAAACAAAAGACACAGGGTTAAAAGAACGGATGAAAACTCAAGAAACCTACGTGCTTCCTTACAGGAGACTCACTTGAGATCCAAGGACACAGACAAACTACAAGCTGAAGGTGTGGTGACAAGTACCCTACACGAGTGAAACTGAAAAACAAACAATCAAACAAATGGATTCTGTTTGAGCCCCCAGAGACAGTCAGTAGAAAATAGCACTATCTGGCCACCGTGAATTCTTTTTGTTTGTTTTCAGCAAGTCCCAGCCATAGATTTAGTGGTGGAGCAACGTCCTTCTCATTTTCTCTCACCTCAACAACTGAGTTGCTGAAATAATAAGAATCTGGGCCTTTGAAATCTGTGGGTTTTATGATCTTCACGAATGTGAAGTATTAACCAAATAAAGAGGGAAGTTTGGACACTCAAGTAAACATGTCACTCCAAAACACACTCTTAGCTCCCAAATGCTCCTGTCTAGAAATTGGTGTTCCTTTTTATTTGACCCTCCATCCTATCAGTGGTGTTCACATAGACGTCCTTCAAACATGGTGGTGAGCAAAGCAACAATTTTACGTTTCTGTCGACCACATGCCCAGAGGAAGGATACTTGTGGTCTTCAGGGAGCACTTAGTGAATGAATGTGGCTAAATACAGACAGGAAGTGAGAAGGAGATGAAAGAGGACAGAGATGAGAGTCACGGGTTCAAGTCCCTGCACAACCATTTCCTGGTTTTGTAGGTACACTCGGACGACACGACCTGCAAGTGTCTCGGTGAACCCAGTGCTCTCCCTACAGCCTAGTTAACTTGCAGGATTTTTGGAAGCATAATGTAGGAAAGTGACATTGGATATGTGGTTAACTGCTCTGTACACAAGGACAGATGGGCAGACAGAAAGATGATTGATTGATTGATTGAATGATTGATAGACAGATAGATAAATATAGGTTCATATCGATTAACACAAAGCTATTGCTCATAACCATGAGAGCAATGGTTGAAGCACATAGCGAAACTACAAACAAAAAAGAAGAATAAAATCCAGTTTAAAAAGTGCAATAAGCAGCCATAAGAAGAAAACAAATCCTATCATTGGCAATAACTTGGATGGACCTAGAGGGTATTATGCTCAGTGAAAAAGGCCAGTCGGAGAAATACATGTACCAAATCATTTAACTCATGTGTGGAGTACGATAACAAAGAAAAACTGAAGGAAGAAACAGCAGCATATACACAGTACCCGAGAGTGGACTAACAGTTACCAAAGAGAAAGGGACTGGTTAGTGTTTGTGGGAAGGGATTGATAAGGGCGGGGAAAAAGAATGAGGGCATTAGGATTAGCATGAATAATGTGTAGGGTGAATGGTCATTAGGAGGGCTATACAACACAGAGAAGACAAGTAGTGATTCTAGAGCATCTTACGACACGCTGACGGACAGCGACTAAAACTGGGATTTGGCGATGACTTGGTGAAGGGATTAGACTAGTAAACATATTGTTCTGCATGTGGTTGTATATTAATGAGAATAAAAAAAATTTCAAAGTGCTGTAAGAGCCTAGCTACCAAATATCAGAAAAAAAGTACAGGCTTTCACTGCTCCAATCAAAAGACACAGGGTTAGAAGGACGGATGAAAACTTAAGATCACCTAAGTGCTCCCTTACTGGAGACTCACTTGTGATCCAAGGACACAAACAAACTACAAGCTGAAGGGGCGGGGACAGGTAACCTATACAAGTGAATCTTTGAAACAAAGAAACAAATGGATTCTGTTTGAGTCCCCAGAGACAGTCACTAGAAAATAGTCCTACCTAGCCACCGTGAATTCCTTTTGTTTGGTATCAGCAGTGCCCAGGTATAGATTTAGTGGTACTGCAATGTCCTTCTCATTTTTCTCACATCAACAAAAGAATTGCTGTAATAATATGTGTCTGGGCTTTTGAAATCACTGGGTTTTATGATATCCACGATTGTAAAGAAGTAATAACCACATAAAGAGGGAAGTTTGGACACTCAACCAAACACGTCTCTCCACAACACACACTTTGCTCCCAAATGCTCCTGTCTAGAAATAGGTTTTCCTTTATATTTGTCCCTCCTCCTATCAGTGGTGAACATGCCAATGTCCCTCAAACATGGTGGTGAGTAAAGCACCAAGTATACTTTTCTGTCTACAACAGGCCCAGAGGAAGTATAATTGGGGTCTTCAGTGAGGACTTAGTCAATGAATGTGGCTAAATACAGTTAGCAAGCGAGAAGGAGGTTTAAGAGGACAGAGGACAGAGATACGGGTTCAAGTGCCTGCACCACCATTTACTGGTTTTGTAAGCACACGCGGCTGATTCGATCTGCAATTGTCTCAGTGAGCCCAGTGCTCTCCCTACGGCCTAGTGACCTTGCAATGTTTTTGAAAGCATAATGTAGGGAAGTGACATAGGTGATGTAGTTAACTGTTCTGTACATAAGGATAGATGGACAGACAGAAAGAAGGTTGTTTCATAGATAGACAGATAGATAGATGACAGATGATCGATAGATTATACACATGATAGAAGACAGGAAGCTAGATAGATGGATAGATAAATAGAGAGGATAGAGAGATAGAAAGAAGGATATATAGAAAGTTAGATAGATATACAGACAGACAGAGCGATAGATAGATACAGATACATATCGATTGACACAAAGCTGTTGCTCATAACCAGGAGATGAATGGTGAAATCACATAGCTAAACTACAAACAAAAAGGAAGAATGAAATCCAGTTTGCAAAGTGCAGTAAGCAGCCATAAGAAGAAAACAAATCCTACCATTTGCAATGACGTGGATGGAGCTAGACAGTAGTATGTTCAGAAAAGTAGGTCAGGCGGAGAAAGACAATATCAAGTGATATCACTCATGTGTGGAGTATAACAACAAAGAGAAACTGAAGGAAAAAAACAGCAGAATACTCACAGAACCCGAGAGTTGACTTAAAGTTGCCAAAGGGAAAAGGACTGCACAGGGTGGTTCTGAAGGGAGGGATAAGTGTGGGGAGAAAGATTGGGGGCATTAGGATTACCATGTATATTGAGTGGGGTCACGCGGGACATGGGGAGTGCTGTACAACACAGAGAAGACTAGAAGAGGTTATATAGCATCTTACTACTCCATGATTGATAGCGACTGTATCGGTGTCTTTGAAGGGGTACATGCTAAAGGGGTTTAAAGCATCCAACTATGCTGATGGACAGGGACTTTAAGAGGTTTTTGATGGTGGACTTGGATAAGGGGGAGCATAGTAAACATAATGTTCTTCATGTGATTGTAGATTAATGATAACAAAAAAATTTTTTTAAGTGCAATAAGGGCACAGCACAGAATCATCAGCATAAAAGGTCAGGCTCTGAGTGCTGCAAACAAAAGACACAGGGTTAAAAGAACGGATGAAAACTCAAGAAACCTACGTGCTTCCTTACAGGAGACTCACTTGAGATCCAAGGACACAGACAAACTACAAGCTGAAGGTGTGGTGACAAGTACCCTACACGAGTGAAACTGAAAAACAAACAATCAAACAAATGGATTCTGTTTGAGCCCCCAGAGACAGTCAGTAGAAAATAGCACTATCTGGCCACCGTGAATTCTTTTTGTTTGTTTTCAGCAAGTCCCAGCCATAGATTTAGTGGTGGAGCAACGTCCTTCTCATTTTCTCTCACCTCAACAACTGAGTTGCTGAAATAATAAGAATCTGGGCCTTTGAAATCTGTGGGTTTTATGATCTTCACGAATGTGAAGTAATAACCAAATAAAGAGGGAAGTTTGGACACTCAAGTAAACATGTCACTCCAAAACACACTCTTAGCTCCCAAATGCTCCTGTCTAGAAATTGGTGTTCCTTTTTATTTGACCCTCCATCCTATCAGTGGTGTTCACATAGACGTCCTTCAAACATGGTGGTGAGCAAAGCAACAATTTTACGTTTCTGTCGACCACATGCCCAGAGGAAGGATACTTGTGGTCTTCAGGGAGCACTTAGTGAATGAATGTGGCTAAATACAGACAGGAAGTGAGAAGGTGATGAACGAGGACAGAGATGAGAGTCACGGGTTCAAGTCCCTGCACAACCATTTCCTGGTTTTGTAGGTACACTCGGACGACACGACCTGCAAGTGTCTCGGTGAACCCAGTGCTCTCCCTACAGCCTAGTTAACTTGCAGGATTTTTGGAAGCATAATGTAGGAAAGTGACATTGGATATGTGGTTAACTGCTCTGTACACAAGGACAGATGGGCAGACAGAAAGATGATTGATTGATTGATTGAATGATTGATAGACAGATAGATAAATATAGGTTCATATCGATTAACACAAAGCTATTGCTCATAACCATGAGAGCAATGGTTGAAGCACATAGCGAAACTACAAACAAAAAAGAAGAATAAAATCCAGTTTAAAAAGTGCAATAAGCAGCCATAAGAAGAAAACAAATCCTATCATTGGCAATAACTTGGATGGACCTAGAGGGTATTATGCTCAGTGAAAAAGGCCAGTCGGAGAAATACATGTACCAAATCATTTAACTCATGTGTGGAGTACGATAACAAAGAAAAACTGAAGGAAGAAACAGCAGCATATACACAGTACCCGAGAGTGGACTAACAGTTACCAAAGAGAAAGGGACTGGTTAGTGTTTGTGGGAAGGGATTGATAAGGGCGGGGAAAAAGAATGAGGGCATTAGGATTAGCATGAATAATGTGTAGGGTGAATGGTCATTAGGAGGGCTATACAACACAGAGAAGACAAGTAGTGATTCTAGAGCATCTTACGACACGCTGACGGACAGCGACTAAAACTGGGATTTGGCGATGACTTGGTGAAGGGATTAGACTAGTAAACATATTGTTCTGCATGTGGTTGTATATTAATGAGAATAAAAAAAATTTCAAAGTGCTGTAAGAGGCTAGCTACCAAATATCAGAAAAAAAGTACAGGCTTTCACTGCTCCAATCAAAAGACACAGGGTAAGAAGGACGGATGAAAACTTAAGATCACCTAAGTGCTCCCTTACTGGAGACTCACTTGTGATCCAAGGACACAGACAAACTACAAGCTGAAGGGGCGGGGACAGGTAACCTATACAAGTGAATCTTTGAAACAAAGAAACAAATGGATTCTGTTTGAGTCCCCAGAGACAGTCACTAGAAAATAGTCCTACCTAGCCACCGTGAATTCCTTTTGTTTGGTATCAGCAGTGCCCAGGTATAGATTTAGTGGTACTGCAATGTCCTTCTCATTTTTCTCACATCAACAAAAGAATTGCTGTAATAATATGCGTCTGGGCTTTTGTAATCACTGGGTTTTATGATATCCACGATTGTAAAGAAGTAATAACCACATAAAGAGGGAAGTTTGGACACTCAACCAAACACGTCTCTCCACAACACACACTTTGCTCCCAAATGCTCCTGTCTAGAAATAGGTTTTCCTTTTTATTTGTCCCTCCTCCTATCAGTGGTGAACATGCCAATGTCCCTCAAACATGGTGGTGAGTAAAGCACCAAGTATACTTTTCTGTCTACAACAGGCCCAGAGGAAGTATAATTGGGGTCTTCAGTGAGGACTTAGTCAATGAATGTGGCTAAATACAGTTAGCAAGCGAGAAGGAGGTTTAAGAGGACAGAGGACAGAGATACGGGTTCAAGTCCCTGCACCACCATTTACTGGTTTTGTAAGCACACGCGGCTGATTCGATCTGCAATTGTCTCAGTGAGCCCAGTGCTCTCCCTACGGCCTAGTGACCTTGCAATGTTTTTGAAAGCATAATGTAGGGATGTGACATAGGTGATGTAGTTAACTGTTCTGTACATAAGGATAGATGGACAGACAGAAAGAAGGTTGTTTCATAGATAGACAGATAGATAGATGACAGATGATCGATAGATTATACACATGATAGAAGACAGGAAGCTAGATAGATGGATAGATAAATAGAGAGGATAGAGAGATAGAAAGAAGGATATATAGAAAGTTAGATAGATATACAGACAGACAGAGCGATAGATAGATACAGATACATATCGATTGACACAAAGCTGTTGCTCATAACCAGGAGATGAATGGTGAAATCACATAGCTAAACTACAAACAAAAAGGAAGAATGAAATCCAGTTTGCAAAGTGCAGTAAGCAGCCATAAGAAGAAAACAAATCCTACCATTTGCAATGACGTGGATGGAGCTAGACAGTAGTATGTTCAGAAAAGTAGGTCAGGCGGAGAAAGACAATATCAAGTGATATCACTCATGTGTGGAGTATAACAACAAAGAGAAACTGAAGGAAAAAAACAGCAGAATACTCACAGAACCCGAGAGTTGACTTAAAGTTGCCAAAGGGAAAAGGACTGCACAGGGTGGTTCTGAAGGGAGGGATAAGTGTGGGGAGAAAGATTGGGGGCATTAGGATTACCATGTATATTGCGTGGGGTCACGCGGCACATGGGGAGTGCTGTACAACACAGAGAAGACTAGTAGAGGTTATATAGCATCTTACTACTCCATGATTGATAGCGACTGTATCGGTGTCTTTGAAGGGGTACATGCTAAAGGGGTTTAAAGCATCCAACTATGCTGATGGACAGGGACTTTAAGAGGTTTTTGATGGTGGACTTGGATAAGGGGGAGCATAGTAAACATAATGTTCTTCATGTGATTGTAGATTAATGATAACAAAAAAATTTTTTTAAGTGCAATAAGGGCACAGCACAGAATCATCAGCATAAAAGGTCAGGCTCTGAGTGCTGCAAACAAAAGACACAGGGTTAAAAGAACGGATGAAACCTCAAGAAACCTACGTGCTTCCTTACAGGAGACTCACTTGAGATCCAAGGACACAGACAAACTACAAGCTGAAGGTGTGGTGACAAGTACCCTACACGAGTGAAACTGAAAAACAAACAATCAAACAAATGGATTCTGTTTGAGCCCCCAGAGACAGTCAGTAGAAAATAGCACTATCTGGCCACCGTGAATTCTTTTTGTTTGTTTTCAGCAAGTCCCAGCCATAGATTTAGTGGTGGAGCAACGTCCTTCTCATTTTCTCTCACCTCAACAACTGAGTTGCTGAAATAATAAGAATCTGGGCCTTTGAAATCTGTGGGTTTTATGATCTTCACGAATGTGAAGTATTAACCAAATAAAGAGGGAAGTTTGGACACTCAAGTAAACATGTCACTCCAAAACACACTCTTAGCTCCCAAATGCTCCTGTCTAGAAAATTGGTGTTCCTTTTTATTTGACCCTCCATCCTATCAGTGGTGTTCACATAGACGTCCTTCAAACATGGTGGTGAGCAAAGCAACAATTTTACGTTTCTGTCGACCACATGCCCAGAGGAAGGATACTTGTGGTCTTCAGGGAGCACTTAGTGAATGAATGTGGCTAAATACAGACAGGAAGTGAGAAGGAGATGAAAGAGGACAGAGATGAGAGTCACGGGTTCAAGTCCCTGCACAACCATTTCCTGGTTTTGTAGGTACACTCGGACGACACGACCTGCAAGTGTCTCGGTGAACCCAGTGCTCTCCCTACAGCCTAGTTAACTTGCAGGATTTTTGGAAGCATAATGTAGGAAAGTGACATTGGATATGTGGTTAACTGCTCTGTACACAAGGACAGATGGGCAGACAGAAAGATGATTGATTGATTGATTGAATGATTGATAGACAGATAGATAAATATAGGTTCATATCGATTAACACAAAGCTATTGCTCATAACCATGAGAGCAATGGTTGAAGCACATAGCGAAACTACAAACAAAAAAGAAGAATAAAATCCAGTTTAAAAAGTGCAATAAGCAGCCATAAGAAGAAAACAAATCCTATCATTGGCAATAACTTGGATGGACCTAGAGGGTATTATGCTCAGTGAAAAAGGCCAGTCGGAGAAATACATGTACCAAATCATTTAACTCATGTGTGGAGTACGATAACAAAGAAAAATTGAAGGAAGAAACAGCAGCATATACACAGTACCCGAGAGTGGACTAACAGTTACCAAAGAGAAAGGGACTGGTTAGTGTTTGTGGGAAGGGATTGATAAGGGCGGGGTAAAAGAATGAGGGCATTAGGATTAGCATGAATAATGTGTAGGGTGAATGGTCATTAGGAGGGCTATACAACACAGAGAAGACAAGTAGTGATTCTAGAGCATCTTACGACACGCTGACGGACAGCGACTAAAACTGGGATTTGGCGATGACTTGGTGAAGGGATTAGACTAGTAAACATATTGTTCTGCATGTGGTTGTATATTAATGAGAATAAAAAAAATTTCAAAGTGCTGTAATAGCCTAGCTATCAAATATCAGAAAAAAAGTACAGGCTTTCACTGCTCCAATCAAAAGACACAGGGTAAGAAGGACGGATGAAAACTTAAGATCACCTAAGTGCTCCCTTACTGGAGACTCACTTGTGATCCAAGGACACAGACAAACTACAAGCTGAAGGGGCGGGGACAGGTAACCTATACAAGTGAATCTTTGAAACAAAGAAACAAATGGATTCTGTTTGAGTCCCCAGAGACAGTCACTAGAAAATAGTCCTACCTAGCCACCGTGAATTCCTTTTGTTTGGTATCAGCAGTGCCCAGGTATAGATTTAGTGGTACTGCAATGTCCTTCTCATTTTTCTCACATCAACAAAAGAATTGCTGTAATAATATGCGTCTGGGCTTTTGAAATCACTGGTTTTTATGATATCCACGATTGTAAAGAAGTAATAACCACATAAAGAGGGAAGTTTGGACACTCAACCAAACACGTCTCTCCACAACACACACTTTGCTCCCAAATGCTCCTGTCTAGAAATAGGTTTTCCTTTTTATTTGTCCCTCCTCCTATCAGTGGTGAACATGCCAATGTCCCTCAAACATGGTGGTGAGTAAAGCACCAAGTATACTTTTCTGTCTACAACAGGCCCAGAGGAAGTATAATTGGGGTCTTCAGTGAGGACTTAGTCAATGAATGTGGCTAAATACAGTTAGCAAGCGAGAAGGAGGTTTAAGAGGACAGAGGACAGAGATACGGGTTCAAGTCCCTGCACCACCATTTACTGGTTTTGTAAGCACACGCGGCTGATTCGATCTGCAATTGTCTCAGTGAGCCCAGTGCTCTCCCTACGGCCTAGTGACCTTGCAATGTTTTTGAAAGCATAATGTAGGGAAGTGACATAGGTGATGTAGTTAACTGTTCTGTACATAAGGATAGATGGACAGACAGAAAGAAGGTTGTTTCATAGATAGACAGATAGATAGATGACAGATGATCGATAGATTATACACATGATAGAAGACAGGAAGCTAGATAGATGGATAGATAAATAGAGAGGATAGAGAGATAGAAAGAAGGATATATAGAAAGTTAGATAGATATACAGACAGACAGAGCGATAGATAGATACAGATACATATCGATTGACACAAAGCTGTTGCTCATAACCAGGAGATGAATGGTGAAATCACATAGCTAAACTACAAACAAAAAGGAAGAATGAAATCCAGTTTGCAAAGTGCAGTAAGCAGCCATAAGAAGAAAACAAATCCTACCATTTGCAATGACGTGGATGGAGCTAGACAGTAGTATGTTCAGAAAAGTAGGTCAGGCGGAGAAAGACAATATCAAGTGATATCACTCATGTGTGGAGTATAACAACAAAGAGAAACTGAAGGAAAAAAACAGCAGAATACTCACAGAACCCGAGAGTTGACTTAAAGTTGCCAAAGGGAAAAGGACTGCACAGGGTGGTTCTGAAGGGAGGGATAAGTGTGGGGAGAAAGATTGGGGGCATTAGGATTACCATGTATATTGCATGGGGTCACGCGGGACATGGGGAGTGCTGTACAACACAGAGAAGACTAGTAGAGGTTATATAGCATCTTACTACTCCATGATTGATAGCGACTGTATCGGTGTCTTTGAAGGGGTACATGCTAAAGGGGTTTAAAGCATCCAACTATGCTGATGGACAGGGACTTTAAGAGGTTTTTGATGGTGGACTTGGATAAGGGGGAGCATAGTAAACATAATGTTCTTCATGTGATTGTAGATTAATGATAACAAAAAAATTTTTTTAAGTGCAATAAGGGCACAGCACAGAATCATCAGCATAAAAGGTCAGGCTCTGAGTGCTGCAAACAAAAGACACAGGGTTAAAAGAACAGATGAAACCTCAAGAAACCTACGTGCTTCCTTACAGGAGACTCACTTGAGATCCAAGGACACAGACAAACTACAAGCTGAAGGTGTGGTGACAAGTACCCTACACGAGTGAAACTGAAAAACAAACAATCAAACAAATGGATTCTGTTTGAGCCCCCAGAGACAGTCAGTAGAAAATAGCACTATCTGGCCACCGTGAATTCTTTTTGTTTGTTTTCAGCAAGTCCCAGCCATAGATTTAGTGGTGGAGCAACGTCCTTCTCATTTTCTCTCACCTCAACAACTGAGTTGCTGAAATAATAAGAATCTGGGCCTTTGAAATCTGTGGGTTTTATGATCTTCACGAATGTGAAGTATTAACCAAATAAAGAGGGAAGTTTGGACACTCAAGTAAACATGTCACTCCAAAACACACTCTTAGCTCCCAAATGCTCCTGTCTAGAAATTGGTGTTCCTTTTTATTTGACCCTCCATCCTATCAGTGGTGTTCACATAGACGTCCTTCAAACATGGTGGTGAGCAAAGCAACAATTTTACGTTTCTGTCGACCACATGCCCAGAGGAAGGATACTTGTGGTCTTCAGGGAGCACTTAGTGAATGAATGTGGCTAAATACAGACAGGAAGTGAGAAGGAGATGAAAGAGGACAGAGATGAGAGTCACGGGTTCAAGTCCCTGCACAACCATTTCCTGGTTTTGTAGGTACACTCGGACGACACGACCTGCAAGTGTCTCGGTGAACCCAGTGCTCTCCCTACAGCCTAGTTAACTTGCAGGATTTTTGGAAGCATAATGTAGGAAAGTGACATTGGATATGTGGTTAACTGCTCTGTACACAAGGACAGATGGGCAGACAGAAAGATGATTGATTGATTGATTGAATGATTGATAGACAGATAGATAAATATAGGTTCATATCGATTAACACAAAGCTATTGCTCATAACCATGAGAGCAATGGTTGAAGCACATAGCGAAACTACAAACAAAAAAGAAGAATAAAATCCAGTTTAAAAAGTGCAATAAGCAGCCATAAGAAGAAAACAAATCCTATCATTGGCAATAACTTGGATGGACCTAGAGGGTATTATGCTCAGTGAAAAAGGCCAGTCGGAGAAATACATGTACCAAATCATTTAACTCATGTGTGGAGTACGATAACAAAGAAAAACTGAAGGAAGAAACAGCAGCATATACACAGTACCCGAGAGTGGACTAACAGTTACCAAAGAGAAAGGGACTGGTTAGTGTTTGTGGGAAGGGATTGATAAGGGCGGGGAAAAAGAATGAGGGCATTAGGATTAGCATGAATAATGTGTAGGGTGAATGGTCATTAGGAGGGCTATACAACACAGAGAAGACAAGTAGTGATTCTAGAGCATCTTACGACACGCTGACGGACAGCGACTAAAACTGGGATTTGGCGATGACTTGGTGAAGGGATTAGACTAGTAAACATATTGTTCTGCATGTATTTGTATATTAATGAGAATAAAAAAAATTTCAAAGTGCTGTAAGAGCCTAGCTATCAAATATCAGAAAAAAAGTACAGGCTTTCACTGCTCCAATCAAAAGACACAGGGTTAGAAGGACGGATGAAAACTTAAGATCACCTAAGTGCTCCCTTACTGGAGACTCACTTGTGATCCAAGGACACAGACAAACTACAAGCTGAAGGGGCGGGGACAGGTAACCTATACAAGTGAATCTTTGAAACAAAGAAACAAATGGATTCTGTTTGAGTCCCCAGAGACAGTCACTAGAAAATAGTCCTACCTAGCCACCGTGAATTCCTTTTGTTTGGTATCAGCAGTGCCCAGGTATAGATTTAGTGGTACTGCAATGTCCTTCTCATTTTTCTCACATCAACAAAAGAATTGCTGTAATAATATGCGTCTGGGCTTTTGAAATCACTGGTTTTTATGATATCCACGATAGTAAAGAAGTAATAACCACATAAAGAGGGAAGTTTGGACACTCAACCAAACACGTCTCTCCACAACACACACTTTGCTCCCAAATGCTCCTGTCTAGAAATAGGTTTTCCTTTTTATTTGTCCCTCCTCCTATCAGTGGTGAACATGCCAATGTCCCTCAAACATGGTGGTGAGTAAAGCACCAAGTATACTTTTCTGTCTACAACAGGCCCAGAGGAAGTATAATTGGGGTCTTCAGTGAGGACTTAGTCAATGAATGTGGCTAAATACAGTTAGCAAGCGAGAAGGAGGTTTAAGAGGACAGAGGACAGAGATACGGGTTCAAGTCCCTGCACCACCATTTACTGGTTTTGTATGCACACGCGGCTGATTCGATCTGCAATTGTCTCAGTGAGCCCAGTGCTCTCCCTACGGCCTAGTGACCTTGCAATGTTTTTGAAAGCATAATGTAGGGAAGTGACATAGGTGATGTAGTTAACTGTTCTGTACATAAGGATAGATGGACAGACAGAAAGAAGGTTGTTTCATAGATAGACAGATAGATAGATGACAGATGATCGATAGATTATACACATGATAGAAGACAGGAAGCTAGATAGATGGATAGATAAATAGAGAGGATAGAGAGATAGAAAGAAGGATATATAGAAAGTTAGATAGATATACAGACAGACAGAGCGATAGATAGATACAGATACATATCGATTGACACAAAGCTGTTGCTCATAACCAGGAGATGAATGGTGAAATCACATAGCTAAACTACAAACAAAAAGGAAGAATGAAATCCAGTTTGCAAAGTGCAGTAAGCAGCCATAAGAAGAAAACAAATCCTACCATTTGCAATGACGTGGATGGAGCTAGACAGTAGTATGTTCAGAAAAGTAGGTCAGGCGGAGAAAGACAATATCAAGTGATATCACTCATGTGTGGAGTATAACAACAAAGAGAAACTGAAGGAAAAAAACAGCAGAATACTCACAGAACCCGAGAGTTGACTTAAAGTTGCCAAAGGGAAAAGGACTGCACAGGGTGGTTCTGAAGGGAGGGATAAGTGTGGGGAGAAAGATTGGGGGCATTAGGATTACCATGTATATTGCGTGGGGTCACGCGGGACATGGGGAGTGCTGTACAACACAGAGAAGACTAGTAGAGGTTATATAGCATCTTACTACTCCATGATTGATAGCGACTGTATCGGTGTCTTTGAAGGGGTACATGCTAAAGGGGTTTAAAGCATCCAACTATGCTGATGGACAGGGACTTTAAGAGGTTTTTGATGGTGGACTTGGATAAGGGGGAGCATAGTAAACATAATGTTCTTCACGTGATTGTAGATTAATGATAACAAAAAAATTTTTTTAAGTGCAATAAGGGCACAGCACAGAATCATCAGCATAAAAGGTCAGGCTCTGAGTGCTGCAAACAAAAGACACAGGGTTAAAAGAACGGATGAAAACTCAAGAAACCTACGTGCTTCCTTACAGGAGACTCACTTGAGATCCAAGGACACAGACAAACTACAAGCTGAAGGTGTGGTGACAAGTACCCTACACGAGTGAAACTGAAAAACAAACAATCAAACAAATGGATTCTGTTTGAGCCCCCAGAGACAGTCAGTAGAAAATAGCACTATCTGGCCACCGTGAATTCTTTTTGTTTGTTTTCAGCAAGTCCCAGCCATAGATTTAGTGGTGGAGCAACGTCCTTCTCATTTTCTCTCACCTCAACAACTGAGTTGCTGAAATAATAAGAATCTGGGCCTTTGAAATCTGTGGGTTTTATGATCTTCACGAATGTGAAGTAATAACCAAATAAAGAGGGAAGTTTGGACACTCAAGTAAACATGTCACTCCAAAACACACTCTTAGCTCCCAAATGCTCCTGTCTAGAAATTGGTGTTCTATTTTATTTGACCCTCCATCCTATCAGTGGTGTTCACATAGACGTCCTTCAAACATGGTGGTGAGCAAAGCAACAATTTTACGTTTCTGTCGACCACATGCCCAGAGGAAGGATACTTGTGGTCTTCAGGGAGCACTTAGTGAATGAATGTGGCTAAATACAGACAGGAAGTGAGAAGGAGATGAACGAGGACAGAGATGAGAGTCACGGGTTCAAGTCCCTGCACAACCATTTCCTGGTTTTGTAGGTACACTCGGACGACACGACCTGCAAGTGTCTCGGTGAACCCAGTGCTCTCCCTACAGCCTAGTTAACTTGCAGGATTTTTGGAAGCATAATGTAGGAAAGTGACATTGGATATGTGGTTAACTGCTCTGTACACAAGGACAGATGGGCAGACAGAAAGATGATTGATTGATTGATTGAATGATTGATAGACAGATAGATAAATATAGGTTCATATCGATTAACACAAAGCTATTGCTCATAACCATGAGAGCAATGGTTGAAGCACATAGCGAAACTACAAACAAAAAAGAAGAATAAAATCCAGTTTAAAAAGTGCAATAAGCAGCCATAAGAAGAAAACAAATCCTATCATTGGCAATAACTTGGATGGACCTAGAGGGTATTATGCTCAGTGAAAAAGGCCAGTCGGTGAAATACATGTACCAAATCATTTAACTCATGTGTGGAGTACGATAACAAAGAAAAACTGAAGGAAGAAACAGCAGCATATACACAGTACCCGAGAGTGGACTAACAGTTACCAAAGAGAAAGGGACTGGTTAGTGTTTGTGGGAAGGGATTGATAAGGGCGGGGTAAAAGAATGAGGGCATTAGGATTAGCATGAATAATGTGTAGGGTGAATGGTCATTAGGAGGGCTATACAACACAGAGAAGACAAGTAGTGATTCTAGAGCATCTTACGACACGCTGACGGACAGCGACTAAAACTGGGATTTGGCGATGACTTGGTGAAGGGATTAGACTAGTAAACATATTGTTCTGCATGTGGTTGTATATTAATGAGAATAAAAAAAATTTCAAAGTGCTGTAAGAGCCTAGCTATCAAATATCAGAAAAAAAGTACAGGCTTTCACTGCTCCAATCAAAAGACACAGGGTAAGAAGGACGGATGAAAACTTAAGATCACCTAAGTGCTCCCTTACTGGAGACTCACTTGTGATCCAAGGACACAGACAAACTACAAGCTGAAGGGGCGGGGACAGGTAACCTATACAAGTGAATCTTTGAAACAAAGAAACAAATGGATTCTGTTTGAGTCCCCAGAGACAGTCACTAGAAAATAGTCCTACCTAGCCACCGTGAATTCCTTTTGTTTGGTATCAGCAGTGCCCAGGTATAGATTTAGTGGTACTGCAATGTCCTTCTCATTTTTCTCACATCAACAAAAGAATTGCTGTAATAATATGCGTCTGGGCTTTTGAAATCACTGGGTTTTATGATATCCACGATTGTAAAGAAGTAATAACCACATAAAGAGGGAAGTTTGGACACTCAACCAAACACGTCTCTCCACAACACACACTTTGCTCCCAAATGCTCCTGTCTAGAAATAGGTTTTCCTTTTTATTTGTCCCTCCTCCTATCAGTGGTGAACATGCCAATGTCCCTCAAACATGGTGGTGAGTAAAGCACCAAGTATACTTTTCTGTCTACAACAGGCCCAGAGGAAGTATAATTGGGGTCTTCAGTGAGGACTTAGTCAATGAATGTGGCTAAATACAGTTAGCAAGCGAGAAGGAGGTTTAAGAGGACAGAGGACAGAGATACGGGTTCAAGTCCCTGCACCACCATTTACTGGTTTTGTAAGCACACGCGGCTGATTCGATCTGCAATTGTCTCAGTGAGCCCAGTGCTCTTTCTACGGCCTAGTGACCTTGCAATATTTTTGAAAGCATAATGTAGGGAAGTGACATAGGTGATGTAGTTAACTGTTCTGTACATAAGGATAGATGGACAGACAGAAAGAAGGTTGTTTCATAGATAGACAGATAGATAGATGACAGATGATCGATAGATTATACACAGGATAGAAGACAGGAAGCTAGATAGATGGATAGATAAATAGAGAGGATAGAGAGATAGAAAGAAGGATATATAGAAAGTTAGATAGATATACAGACAGACAGAGCGATAGATAGATACAGATACATATCGATTGACACAAAGCTGTTGCTCATAACCAGGAGATGAATGGTGAAATCACATAGCTAAACTACAAACAAAAAGGAAGAATGAAATCCAGTTTGCAAAGTGCAGTAAGCAGCCATAAGAAGAAAACAAATCCTACCATTTGCAATGACGTGGATGGAGCTAGACAGTAGTATGTTCAGAAAAATAGGTCAGGCGGAGAAAGACAATATCAAGTGATATCACTCATGTGTGGAGTATAACAACAAAGAGAAACTGAAGGAAAAAAACAGCAGAATACTCACAGAACCCGAGAGTTGACTTAAAGTTGCCAAAGGGAAAAGGACTGCACAGGGTGGTTCTGAAGGGAGGGATAAGTGTGGGGAGAAAGATTGGGGGCATTAGGATTACCATGTATATTGCGTGGGGTCACGCGGCACATGGGGAGTGCTGTACAACACAGAGAAGACTAGTAGAGGTTATATAGCATCTTACTACTCCATGATTGATAGCGACTGTATCGGTGTCTTTGAAGGGGTACATGCTAAAGGGGTTTAAAGCATCCAACTATGCTGATGGACAGGGACTTTAAGAGGTTTTTGATGGTGGACTTGGATAAGGGGGAGCATAGTAAACATAATGTTCTTCATGTGATTGTAGATTAATGATAACAAAAAAATTTTTTTAAGTGCAATAAGGGCACAGCACAGAATCATCAGCATAAAAGGTCAGGCTCTGAGTGCTGCAAACAAAAGACACAGGGTTAAAAGAACGGATGAAAACTCAAGAAACCTACGTGCTTCCTTACAGGAGACTCACTTGAGATCCAAGGACACAGACAAACTACAAGCTGAAGGTGTGGTGACAAGTACCCTACACGAGTGAAACTGAAAAACAAACAATCAAACAAATGGATTCTGTTTGAGCCCCCAGAGACAGTCAGTAGAAAATAGCACTATCTGGCCACCGTGAATTCTTTTTGTTTGTTTTCAGCAAGTCCCAGCCATAGATTTAGTGGTGGAGCAACGTCCTTCTCATTTTCTCTCACCTCAACAACTGAGTTGCTGAAATAATAAGAATCTGGGCCTTTGAAATCTGTGGGTTTTATGATCTTCACGAATGTGAAGTAATAACCAAATAAAGAGGGAAGTTTGGACACTCAAGTAAACATGTCACTCCAAAACACACTCTTAGCTCCCAAATGCTCCTGTCTAGAAATTGGTGTTCCTTTTTATTTGACCCTCCATCCTATCAGTGGTGTTCACATAGACGTCCTTCAAACATGGTGGTGAGCAAAGCAACAATTTTACGTTTCTGTCGACCACATGCCCAGAGGAAGGATACTTGTGGTCTTCAGGGAGCACTTAGTGAATGAATGTGGCTAAATACAGACAGGAAGTGAGAAGGAGATGAACGAGGACAGAGATGAGAGTCACGGGTTCAAGTCCCTGCACAACCATTTCCTGGTTTTGTAGGTACACTCGGACGACACGACCTGCAAGTGTCTCGGTGAACCCAGTGCTCTCCCTACAGCCTAGTTAACTTGCAGGATTTTTGGAAGCATAATGTAGGAAAGTGACATTGGATATGTGGTTAACTGCTCTGTACACAAGGACAGATGGGCAGACAGAAAGATGATTGATTGATTGATTGAATGATTGATAGACAGATAGATAAATATAGGTTCATATCGATTAACACAAAGCTATTGCTCATAACCATGAGAGCAATGGTTGAAGCACATAGCGAAACTACAAACAAAAAAGAAGAATAAAATCCAGTTTAAAAAGTGCAATAAGCAGCCATAAGAAGAAAACAAATCCTATCATTGGCAATAACTTGGATGGACCTAGAGGGTATTATGCTCAGTGAAAAAGGCCAGTCGGTGAAATACATGTACCAAATCATTTAACTCATGTGTGGAGTACGATAACAAAGAAAAACTGAAGGAAGAAACAGCAGCATATACACAGTACCCGAGAGTGGACTAACAGTTACCAAAGAGAAAGGGACTGGTTAGTGTTTGTGGGAAGGGATTGATAAGGGCGGGGAAAAAGAATGAGGGCATTAGGATTAGCATGAATAATGTGTAGGGTGAATGGTCATTAGGAGGGCTATACAACACAGAGAAGACAAGTAGTGATTCTAGAGCATCTTACGACACGCTGACGGACAGCGACTAAAACTGGGATTTGGCGATGACTTGGTGAAGGGATTAGACTAGTAAACATATTGTTCTGCATGTGGTTGTATATTAATGAGAATAAAAAAAATTTCAAAGTGCTGTAAGAGGCTAGCTACCAAATATCAGAAAAAAAGTACAGGCTTTCACTGCTCCAATCAAAAGACACAGGGTAAGAAGGACGGATGAAAACTTAAGATCACCTAAGTGCTCCCTTACTGGAGACTCACTTGTGATCCAAGGACACAGACAAACTACAAGCTGAAGGGGCGGGGACAGGTAACCTATACAAGTGAATCTTTGAAACAAAGAAACAAATGGATTCTGTTTGAGTCCCCAGAGACAGTCACTAGAAAATAGTCCTACCTAGCCACCGTGAATTCCTTTTGTTTGGTATCAGCAGTGCCCAGGTATAGATTTAGTGGTACTGCAATGTCCTTCTCATTTTTCTCACATCAACAAAAGAATTGCTGTAATAATATGCGTCTGGGCTTTTGAAATCACTGGGTTTTATGATATCCACGATTGTAAAGAAGTAATAACCACATAAAGAGGGAAGTTTGGACACTCAACCAAACACGTCTCTCCACAACACACACTTTGCTCCCAAATGCTCCTGTCTAGAAATAGGTTTTCCTTTTTATTTGTCCCTCCTCCTATCAGTGGTGAACATGCCAATGTCCCTCAAACATGGTGGTGAGTAAAGCACCAAGTATACTTTTCTGTCTACAACAGGCCCAGAGGAAGTATAATTGGGGTCTTCAGTGAGGACTTAGTCAATGAATGTGGCTAAATACAGTTAGCAAGCGAGAAGGAGGTTTAAGAGGACAGAGGACAGAGATACGGGTTCAAGTCCCTGCACCACCATTTACTGGTTTTGTAAGCACACGCGGCTGATTCGATCTGCAATTGTCTCAGTGAGCCCAGTGCTCTCCCTACGGCCTAGTGACCTTGCAATGTTTTTGAAAGCATAATGTAGGGATGTGACATAGGTGATGTAGTTAACTGTTCTGTACATAAGGAAAGATGGACAGACAGAAAGAAGGTTGTTTCATAGATAGACAGATAGATAGATGACAGATGATC
Organism: Manis pentadactyla; assembly: GCF_030020395.1. NCBI lineage: Eukaryota > Metazoa > Chordata > Mammalia > Pholidota > Manidae > Manis > Manis pentadactyla. The sequence continues at coordinate 498,700 of NW_026645060.1, forward strand.
GATAGATTATACACATGATAGAAGACAGGAAGCTAGATAGATGGATAGATAAATAGAGAGGATAGAGAGATAGAAAGAAGGATATATAGAAAGTTAGATAGATATACAGACAGACAGAGCGATAGATAGATACAGATACATATCGATTGACACAAAGCTGTTGCTCATAACCAGGAGATGAATGGTGAAATCACATAGCTAAACTACAAACAAAAAGGAAGAATGAAATCCAGTTTGCAAAGTGCAGTAAGCAGCCATAAGAAGAAAACAAATCCTACCATTTGCAATGACGTGGATGGAGCTAGACAGTAGTATGTTCAGAAAAGTAGGTCAGGTGGAGAAAGACAATATCAAGTGATATCACTCATGTGTGGAGTATAACAACAAAGAGAAACTGAAGGAAAAAAACAGCAGAATACTCACAGAACCCGAGAGTTGACTTAAAGTTGCCAAAGGGAAAAGGACTGCACAGGGTGGTTCTGAAGGGAGGGATAAGTGTGGGGAGAAAGATTGGGGGCATTAGGATTACCATGTATATTGCATGGGGTCACGCGGGACATGGGGAGTGCTGTACAACACAGAGAAGACTAGTAGAGGTTATATAGCATCTTACTACTCCATGATTGATAGCGACTGTATCGGTGTCTTTGAAGGGGTACATGCTAAAGGGGTTTAAAGCATCCAACTATGCTGATGGACAGGGACTTTAAGAGGTTTTTGATGGTGGACTTGGATAAGGGGGAGCATAGTAAACATAATGTTCTTCATGTGATTGTAGATTAATGATAACAAAAAAATTTTTTTAAGTGCAATAAGGGCACAGCACAGAATCATCAGCATAAAAGGTCAGGCTCTGAGTGCTGCAAACAAAAGACACAGGGTTAAAAGAACGGATGAAACCTCAAGAAACCTACGTGCTTCCTTACAGGAGACTCACTTGAGATCCAAGGACACAGACAAACTACAAGCTGAAGGTGTGGTGACAAGTACCCTACACGAGTGAAACTGAAAAACAAACAATCAAACAAATGGATTCTGTTTGAGCCCCCAGAGACAGTCAGTAGAAAATAGCACTATCTGGCCACCGTGAATTCTTTTTGTTTGTTTTCAGCAAGTCCCAGCCATAGATTTAGTGGTGGAGCAACGTCCTTCTCATTTTCTCTCACCTCAACAACTGAGTTGCTGAAATAATAAGAATCTGGGCCTTTGAAATCTGTGGGTTTTATGATCTTCACGAATGTGAAGTATTAACCAAATAAAGAGGGAAGTTTGGACACTCAAGTAAACATGTCACTCCAAAACACACTCTTAGCTCCCAAATGCTCCTGTCTAGAAAATTGGTGTTCCTTTTTATTTGACCCTCCATCCTATCAGTGGTGTTCACATAGACGTCCTTCAAACATGGTGGTGAGCAAAGCAACAATTTTACGTTTCTGTCGACCACATGCCCAGAGGAAGGATACTTGTGGTCTTCAGGGAGCACTTAGTGAATGAATGTGGCTAAATACAGACAGGAAGTGAGAAGGAGATGAACGAGGACAGAGATGAGAGTCACGGGTTCAAGTCCCTGCACAACCATTTCCTGGTTTTGTAGGTACACTCGGACGACACGACCTGCAAGTGTCTCGGTGAACCCAGTGCTCTCCCTACAGCCTAGTTAACTTGCAGGATTTTTGGAAGCATAATGTAGGAAAGTGACATTGGATATGTGGTTAACTGCTCTGTACACAAGGACAGATGGGCAGACAGAAAGATGATTGATTGATTGATTGAATGATTGATAGACAGATAGATAAATATAGGTTCATATCGATTAACACAAAGCTATTGCTCATAACCATGAGAGCAATGGTTGAAGCACATAGCGAAACTACAAACAAAAAAGAAGAATAAAATCCAGTTTAAAAAGTGCAATAAGCAGCCATAAGAAGAAAACAAATCCTATCATTGGCAATAACTTGGATGGACCTAGAGGGTATTATGCTCAGTGAAAAAGGCCAGTCGGTGAAATACATGTACCAAATCATTTAACTCATGTGTGGAGTACGATAACAAAGAAAAACTGAAGGAAGAAACAGCAGCATATACACAGTACCCGAGAGTGGACTAACAGTTACCAAAGAGAAAGGGACTGGTTAGTGTTTGTGGGAAGGGATTGATAAGGGCGGGGTAAAAGAATGAGGGCATTAGGATTAGCATGAATAATGTGTAGGGTGAATGGTCATTAGGAGGGCTATACAACACAGAGAAGACAAGTAGTGATTCTAGAGCATCTTACGACACGCTGACGGACAGCGACTAAAACTGGGATTTGGCGATGACTTGGTGAAGGGATTAGACTAGTAAACATATTGTTCTGCATGTGGTTGTATATTAATGAGAATAAAAAAAATTTCAAAGTGCTGTAAGAGCCTAGCTATCAAATATCAGAAAAAAAGTACAGGCTTTCACTGCTCCAATCAAAAGACACAGGGTAAGAAGGACGGATGAAAACTTAAGATCACCTAAGTGCTCCCTTACTGGAGACTCACTTGTGATCCAAGGACACAGACAAACTACAAGCTGAAGGGGCGGGGACAGGTAACCTATACAAGTGAATCTTTGAAACAAAGAAACAAATGGATTCTGTTTGAGTCCCCAGAGACAGTCACTAGAAAATAGTCCTACCTAGCCACCGTGAATTCCTTTTGTTTGGTATCAGCAGTGCCCAGGTATAGATTTAGTGGTACTGCAATGTCCTTCTCATTTTTCTCACATCAACAAAAGAATTGCTGTAATAATATGCGTCTGGGCTTTTGAAATCACTGGGTTTTATGATATCCACGATTGTAAAGAAGTAATAACCACATAAAGAGGGAAGTTTGGACACTCAACCAAACACGTCTCTCCACAACACACACTTTGCTCCCAAATGCTCCTGTCTAGAAATAGGTTTTCCTTTTTATTTGTCCCTCCTCCTATCAGTGGTGAACATGCCAATGTCCCTCAAACATGGTGGTGAGTAAAGCACCAAGTATACTTTTCTGTCTACAACAGGCCCAGAGGAAGTATAATTGGGGTCTTCAGTGAGGACTTAGTCAATGAATGTGGCTAAATACAGTTAGCAAGCGAGAAGGAGGTTTAAGAGGACAGAGGACAGAGATACGGGTTCAAGTCCCTGCACCACCATTTACTGGTTTTGTAAGCACACGCGGCTGATTCGATCTGCAATTGTCTCAGTGAGCCCAGTGCTCTTTCTACGGCCTAGTGACCTTGCAATATTTTTGAAAGCATAATGTAGGGAAGTGACATAGGTGATGTAGTTAACTGTTCTGTACATAAGGATAGATGGACAGACAGAAAGAAGGTTGTTTCATAGATAGACAGATAGATAGATGACAGATGATCGATAGATTATACACAGGATAGAAGACAGGAAGCTAGATAGATGGATAGATAAATAGAGAGGATAGAGAGATAGAAAGAAGGATATATAGAAAGTTAGATAGATATACAGACAGACAGAGCGATAGATAGATACAGATACATATCGATTGACACAAAGCTGTTGCTCATAACCAGGAGATGAATGGTGAAATCACATAGCTAAACTACAAACAAAAAGGAAGAATGAAATCCAGTTTGCAAAGTGCAGTAAGCAGCCATAAGAAGAAAACAAATCCTACCATTTGCAATGACGTGGATGGAGCTAGACAGTAGTATGTTCAGAAAAATAGGTCAGGCGGAGAAAGACAATATCAAGTGATATCACTCATGTGTGGAGTATAACAACAAAGAGAAACTGAAGGAAAAAAACAGCAGAATACTCACAGAACCCGAGAGTTGACTTAAAGTTGCCAAAGGGAAAAGGACTGCACAGGGTGGTTCTGAAGGGAGGGATAAGTGTGGGGAGAAAGATTGGGGGCATTAGGATTACCATGTATATTGCGTGGGGTCACGCGGCACATGGGGAGTGCTGTACAACACAGAGAAGACTAGTAGAGGTTATATAGCATCTTACTACTCCATGATTGATAGCGACTGTATCGGTGTCTTTGAAGGGGTACATGCTAAAGGGGTTTAAAGCATCCAACTATGCTGATGGACAGGGACTTTAAGAGGTTTTTGATGGTGGACTTGGATAAGGGGGAGCATAGTAAACATAATGTTCTTCATGTGATTGTAGATTAATGATAACAAAAAAATTTTTTTAAGTGCAATAAGGGCACAGCACAGAATCATCAGCATAAAAGGTCAGGCTCTGAGTGCTGCAAACAAAAGACACAGGGTTAAAAGAACGGATGAAAACTCAAGAAACCTACGTGCTTCCTTACAGGAGACTCACTTGAGATCCAAGGACACAGACAAACTACAAGCTGAAGGTGTGGTGACAAGTACCCTACACGAGTGAAACTGAAAAACAAACAATCAAACAAATGGATTCTGTTTGAGCCCCCAGAGACAGTCAGTAGAAAATAGCACTATCTGGCCACCGTGAATTCTTTTTGTTTGTTTTCAGCAAGTCCCAGCCATAGATTTAGTGGTGGAGCAACGTCCTTCTCATTTTCTCTCACCTCAACAACTGAGTTGCTGAAATAATAAGAATCTGGGCCTTTGAAATCTGTGGGTTTTATGATCTTCACGAATGTGAAGTATTAACCAAATAAAGAGGGAAGTTTGGACACTCAAGTAAACATGTCACTCCAAAACACACTCTTAGCTCCCAAATGCTCCTGTCTAGAAAATTGGTGTTCCTTTTTATTTGACCCTCCATCCTATCAGTGGTGTTCACATAGACGTCCTTCAAACATGGTGGTGAGCAAAGCAACAATTTTACGTTTCTGTCGACCACATGCCCAGAGGAAGGATACTTGTGGTCTTCAGGGAGCACTTAGTGAATGAATGTGGCTAAATACAGACAGGAAGTGAGAAGGAGATGAACGAGGACAGAGATGAGAGTCACGGGTTCAAGTCCCTGCACAACCATTTCCTGGTTTTGTAGGTACACTCGGACGACACGACCTGCAAGTGTCTCGGTGAACCCAGTGCTCTCCCTACAGCCTAGTTAACTTGCAGGATTTTTGGAAGCATAATGTAGGAAAGTGACATTGGATATGTGGTTAACTGCTCTGTACACAAGGACAGATGGGCAGACAGAAAGATGATTGATTGATTGATTGAATGATTGATAGACAGATAGATAAATATAGGTTCATATCGATTAACACAAAGCTATTGCTCATAACCATGAGAGCAATGGTTGAAGCACATAGCGAAACTACAAACAAAAAAGAAGAATAAAATCCAGTTTAAAAAGTGCAATAAGCAGCCATAAGAAGAAAACAAATCCTATCATTGGCAATAACTTGGATGGACCTAGAGGGTATTATGCTCAGTGAAAAAGGCCAGTCGGTGAAATACATGTACCAAATCATTTAACTCATGTGTGGAGTACGATAACAAAGAAAAACTGAAGGAAGAAACAGCAGCATATACACAGTACCCGAGAGTGGACTAACAGTTACCAAAGAGAAAGGGACTGGTTAGTGTTTGTGGGAAGGGATTGATAAGGGCGGGGAAAAAGAATGAGGGCATTAGGATTAGCATGAATAATGTGTAGGGTGAATGGTCATTAGGAGGGCTATACAACACAGAGAAGACAAGTAGTGATTCTAGAGCATCTTACGACACGCTGACGGACAGCGACTAAAACTGGGATTTGGCGATGACTTGGTGAAGGGATTAGACTAGTAAACATATTGTTCTGCATGTGGTTGTATATTAATGAGAATAAAAAAAATTTCAAAGTGCTGTAAGAGGCTAGCTACCAAATATCAGAAAAAAAGTACAGGCTTTCACTGCTCCAATCAAAAGACACAGGGTAAGAAGGACGGATGAAAACTTAAGATCACCTAAGTGCTCCCTTACTGGAGACTCACTTGTGATCCAAGGACACAGACAAACTACAAGCTGAAGGGGCGGGGACAGGTAACCTATACAAGTGAATCTTTGAAACAAAGAAACAAATGGATTCTGTTTGAGTCCCCAGAGACAGTCACTAGAAAATAGTCCTACCTAGCCACCGTGAATTCCTTTTGTTTGGTATCAGCAGTGCCCAGGTATAGATTTAGTGGTACTGCAATGTCCTTCTCATTTTTCTCACATCAACAAAAGAATTGCTGTAATAATATGCGTCTGGGCTTTTGAAATCACTGGGTTTTATGATATCCACGATTGTAAAGAAGTAATAACCACATAAAGAGGGAAGTTTGGACACTCAACCAAACACGTCTCTCCACAACACACACTTTGCTCCCAAATGCTCCTGTCTAGAAATAGGTTTTCCTTTTTATTTGTCCCTCCTCCTATCAGTGGTGAACATGCCAATGTCCCTCAAACATGGTGGTGAGTAAAGCACCAAGTATACTTTTCTGTCTACAACAGGCCCAGAGGAAGTATAATTGGGGTCTTCAGTGAGGACTTAGTCAATGAATGTGGCTAAATACAGTTAGCAAGCGAGAAGGAGGTTTAAGAGGACAGAGGACAGAGATACGGGTTCAAGTCCCTGCACCACCATTTACTGGTTTTGTAAGCACACGCGGCTGATTCGATCTGCAATTGTCTCAGTGAGCCCAGTGCTCTCCCTACGGCCTAGTGACCTTGCAATGTTTTTGAAAGCATAATGTAGGGAAGTGACATAGGTGATGTAGTTAACTGTTCTGTACATAAGGATAGATGGACAGACAGAAAGAAGGTTGTTTCATAGATAGACAGATAGATAGATGACAGATGATCGATAGATTATACACATGATAGAAGACAGGAAGCTAGATAGATGGATAGATAAATAGAGAGGATAGAGAGATAGAAAGAAGGATATATAGAAAGTTAGATAGATATACAGACAGACAGAGCGATAGATAGATACAGATACATATCGATTGACACAAAGCTGTTGCTCATAACCAGGAGATGAATGGTGAAATCACATAGCTAAACTACAAACAAAAAGGAAGAATGAAATCCAGTTTGCAAAGTGCAGTAAGCAGCCATAAGAAGAAAACAAATCCTACCATTTGCAATGACGTGGATGGAGCTAGACAGTAGTATGTTCAGAAAAGTAGGTCAGGCGGAGAAAGACAATATCAAGTGATATCACTCATGTGTGGAGTATAACAACAAAGAGAAACTGAAGGAAAAAAACAGCAGAATACTCACAGAACCCGAGAGTTGACTTAAAGTTGCCAAAGGGAAAAGGACTGCACAGGGTGGTTCTGAAGGGAGGGATAAGTGTGGGGAGAAAGATTGGGGGCATTAGGATTACCATGTATATTGCGTGGGGTCACGCGGGACATGGGGAGTGCTGTACAACACAGAGAAGACTAGTAGAGGTTATATAGCATCTTACTACTCCATGATTGATAGCGACTGTATCGGTGTCTTTGAAGGGGTACATGCTAAAGGGGTTTAAAGCATCCAACTATGCTGATGGACAGGGACTTTAAGAGGTTTTTGATGGTGGACTTGGATAAGGGGGAGCATAGTAAACATAATGTTCTTCATGTGATTGTAGATTAATGATAACAAAAAAATTTTTTTAAGTGCAATAAGGGCACAGCACAGAATCATCAGAATAAAAGGTCAGGCTCTGAGTGCTGCAAACAAAAGACACAGGGTTAAAAGAACGGATGAAAACTCAAGAAACCTACGTGCTTCCTTACAGGAGACTCACTTGAGATCCAAGGACACAGACAAACTACAAGCTGAAGGTGTGGTGACAAGTACCCTACACGAGTGAAACTGAAAAACAAACAATCAAACAAATGGATTCTGTTTGAGCCCCCAGAGACAGTCAGTAGAAAATAGCACTATCTGGCCACCGTGAATTCTTTTTGTTTGTTTTCAGCAAGTCCCAGCCATAGATTTAGTGGTGGAGCAACGTCCTTCTCATTTTCTCTCACCTCAACAACTGAGTTGCTGAAATAATAAGAATCTGGGCCTTTGAAATCTGTGGGTTTTATGATCTTCACGAATGTGAAGTATTAACCAAATAAAGAGGGAAGTTTGGACACTCAAGTAAACATGTCACTCCAAAACACACTCTTAGCTCCCAAATGCTCCTGTCTAGAAATTGGTGTTCCTTTTTATTTGACCCTCCATCCTATCAGTGGTGTTCACATAGACGTCCTTCAAACATGGTGGTGAGCAAAGCAACAATTTTACGTTTCTGTCGACCACATGCCCAGAGGAAGGATACTTGTGGTCTTCAGGGAGCACTTAGTGAATGAATGTGGCTAAATACAGACAGGAAGTGAGAAGGAGATGAACGAGGACAGAGATGAGAGTCACGGGTTCAAGTCCCTGCACAACCATTTCCTGGTTTTGTAGGTACACTCGGACGACACGACCTGCAAGTGTCTCGGTGAACCCAGTGCTCTCCCTACAGCCTAGTTAACTTGCAGGATTTTTGGAAGCATAATGTAGGAAAGTGACATTGGATATGTGGTTAACTGCTCTGTACACAAGGACAGATGGGCAGACAGAAAGATGATTGATTGATTGATTGAATGATTGATAGACAGATAGATAAATATAGGTTCATATCGATTAACACAAAGCTATTGCTCATAACCATGAGAGCAATGGTTGAAGCACATAGCGAAACTACAAACAAAAAAGAAGAATAAAATCCAGTTTAAAAAGTGCAATAAGCAGCCATAAGAAGAAAACAAATCCTATCATTGGCAATAACTTGGATGGACCTAGAGGGTATTATGCTCAGTGAAAAAGGCCAGTCGGTGAAATACATGTACCAAATCATTTAACTCATGTGTGGAGTACGATAACAAAGAAAAACTGAAGGAAGAAACAGCAGCATATACACAGTACCCGAGAGTGGACTAACAGTTACCAAAGAGAAAGGGACTGGTTAGTGTTTGTGGGAAGGGATTGATAAGGGCGGGGAAAAAGAATGAGGGCATTAGGATTAGCATGAATAATGTGTAGGGTGAATGGTCATTAGGAGGGCTATACAACACAGAGAAGACAAGTAGTGATTCTAGAGCATCTTACGACACGCTGACGGACAGCGACTAAAACTGGGATTTGGCGATGACTTGGTGAAGGGATTAGACTAGTAAACATATTGTTCTGCATGTGGTTGTATATTAATGAGAATAAAAAAAATTTCAAAGTGCTGTAAGAGGCTAGCTACCAAATATCAGAAAAAAAGTACAGGCTTTCACTGCTCCAATCAAAAGACACAGGGTAAGAAGGACGGATGAAAACTTAAGATCACCTAAGTGCTCCCTTACTGGAGACTCACTTGTGATCCAAGGACACAGACAAACTACAAGCTGAAGGGGCGGGGACAGGTAACCTATACAAGTGAATCTTTGAAACAAAGAAACAAATGGATTCTGTTTGAGTCCCCAGAGACAGTCACTAGAAAATAGTCCTACCTAGCCACCGTGAATTCCTTTTGTTTGGTATCAGCAGTGCCCAGGTATAGATTTAGTGGTACTGCAATGTCCTTCTCATTTTTCTCACATCAACAAAAGAATTGCTGTAATAATATGCGTCTGGGCTTTTGAAATCACTGGGTTTTATGATATCCACGATTGTAAAGAAGTAATAACCACATAAAGAGGGAAGTTTGGACACTCAACCAAACACGTCTCTCCACAACACACACTTTGCTCCCAAATGCTCCTGTCTAGAAATAGGTTTTCCTTTTTATTTGTCCCTCCTCCTATCAGTGGTGAACATGCCAATGTCCCTCAAACATGGTGGTGAGTAAAGCACCAAGTATACTTTTCTGTCTACAACAGGCCCAGAGGAAGTATAATTGGGGTCTTCAGTGAGGACTTAGTCAATGAATGTGGCTAAATACAGTTAGCAAGCGAGAAGGAGGTTTAAGAGGACAGAGGACAGAGATACGGGTTCAAGTCCCTGCACCACCATTTACTGGTTTTGTAAGCACACGCGGCTGATTCGATCTGCAATTGTCTCAGTGAGCCCAGTGCTCTCCCTACGGCCTAGTGACCTTGCAATGTTTTTGAAAGCATAATGTAGGGAAGTGACATAGGTGATGTAGTTAACTGTTCTGTACATAAGGATAGATGGACAGACAGAAAGAAGGTTGTTTCATAGATAGACAGATAGATAGATGACAGATGATCGATAGATTATACACATGATAGAAGACAGGAAGCTAGATAGATGGATAGATAAATAGAGAGGATAGAGAGATAGAAAGAAGGATATATAGAAAGTTAGATAGATATACAGACAGACAGAGCGATAGATAGATACAGATACATATCGATTGACACAAAGCTGTTGCTCATAACCAGGAGATGAATGGTGAAATCACATAGCTAAACTACAAACAAAAAGGAAGAATGAAATCCAGTTTGCAAAGTGCAGTAAGCAGCCATAAGAAGAAAACAAATCCTACCATTTGCAATGACGTGGATGGAGCTAGACAGTAGTATGTTCAGAAAAGTAGGTCAGGCGGAGAAAGACAATATCAAGTGATATCACTCATGTGTGGAGTATAACAACAAAGAGAAACTGAAGGAAAAAAACAGCAGAATACTCACAGAACCCGAGAGTTGACTTAAAGTTGCCAAAGGGAAAAGGACTGCACAGGGTGGTTCTGAAGGGAGGGATAAGTGTGGGGAGAAAGATTGGGGGCATTAGGATTACCATGTATATTGCGTGGGGTCACGCGGGACATGGGGAGTGCTGTACAACACAGAGAAGACTAGTAGAGGTTATATAGCATCTTACTACTCCATGATTGATAGCGACTGTATCGGTGTCTTTGAAGGGGTACATGCTAAAGGGGTTTAAAGCATCCAACTATGCTGATGGACAGGGACTTTAAGAGGTTTTTGATGGTGGACTTGGATAAGGGGGAGCATAGTAAACATAATGTTCTTCATGTGATTGTAGATTAATGATAACAAAAAAATTTTTTTAAGTGCAATAAGGGCACAGCACAGAATCATCAGAATAAAAGGTCAGGCTCTGAGTGCTGCAAACAAAAGACACAGGGTTAAAAGAACGGATGAAAACTCAAGAAACCTACGTGCTTCCTTACAGGAGACTCACTTGAGATCCAAGGACACAGACAAACTACAAGCTGAAGGTGTGGTGACAAGTACCCTACACGAGTGAAACTGAAAAACAAACAATCAAACAAATGGATTCTGTTTGAGCCCCCAGAGACAGTCAGTAGAAAATAGCACTATCTGGCCACCGTGAATTCTTTTTGTTTGTTTTCAGCAAGTCCCAGCCATAGATTTAGTGGTGGAGCAACGTCCTTCTCATTTTCTCTCACCTCAACAACTGAGTTGCTGAAATAATAAGAATCTGGGCCTTTGAAATCTGTGGGTTTTATGATCTTCACGAATGTGAAGTATTAACCAAATAAAGAGGGAAGTTTGGACACTCAAGTAAACATGTCACTCCAAAACACACTCTTAGCTCCCAAATGCTCCTGTCTAGAAATTGGTGTTCCTTTTTATTTGACCCTCCATCCTATCAGTGGTGTTCACATAGACGTCCTTCAAACATGGTGGTGAGCAAAGCAACAATTTTACGTTTCTGTCGACCACATGCCCAGAGGAAGGATACTTGTGGTCTTCAGGGAGCACTTAGTGAATGAATGTGGCTAAATACAGACAGGAAGTGAGAAGGAGATGAACGAGGACAGAGATGAGAGTCACGGGTTCAAGTCCCTGCACAACCATTTCCTGGTTTTGTAGGTACACTCGGACGACACGACCTGCAAGTGTCTCGGTGAACCCAGTGCTCTCCCTACAGCCTAGTTAACTTGCAGGATTTTTGGAAGCATAATGTAGGAAAGTGACATTGGATATGTGGTTAACTGCTCTGTACACAAGGACAGATGGGCAGACAGAAAGATGATTGATTGATTGATTGAATGATTGATAGACAGATAGATAAATATAGGTTCATATCGATTAACACAAAGCTATTGCTCATAACCATGAGAGCAATGGTTGAAGCACATAGCGAAACTACAAACAAAAAAGAAGAATAAAATCCAGTTTAAAAAGTGCAATAAGCAGCCATAAGAAGAAAACAAATCCTATCATTGGCAATAACTTGGATGGACCTAGAGGGTATTATGCTCAGTGAAAAAGGCCAGTCGGAGAAATACATGTACCAAATCATTTAACTCATGTGTGGAGTACGATAACAAAGAAAAACTGAAGGAAGAAACAGCAGCATATACACAGTACCCGAGAGTGGACTAACAGTTACCAAAGAGAAAGGGACTGGTTAGTGTTTGTGGGAAGGGATTGATAAGGGCGGGGAAAAAGAATGAGGGCATTAGGATTAGCATGAATAATGTGTAGGGTGAATGGTCATTAGGAGGGCTATACAACACAGAGAAGACAAGTAGTGATTCTAGAGCATCTTACGACACGCTGACGGACAGCGAATAAAACTGGGATTTGGCGATGACTTGGTGAAGGGATTAGACTAGTAAACATATTGTTCTGCATGTGGTTGTATATTAATGAGAATAAAAAAAATTTCAAAGTGCTGTAAGAGGCTAGCTACCAAATATCAGAAAAAAAGTACAGGCTTTCACTGCTCCAATCAAAAGACACAGGGTAAGAAGGACGGATGAAAACTTAAGATCACCTAAGTGCTCCCTTACTGGAGACTCACTTGTGATCCAAGGACACAGACAAACTACAAGCTGAAGGGGCGGGGACAGGTAACCTATACAAGTGAATCTTTGAAACAAAGAAACAAATGGATTCTGTTTGAGACCCCAGAGACAGTCACTAGAAAATAGTCCTACCTAGCCACCGTGAATTCCTTTTGTTTGGTATCAGCAGTGCCCAGGTATAGATTTAGTGGTACTGCAATGTCCTTCTCATTTTTCTCACATCAACAAAAGAATTGCTGTAATAATATGCGTCTGGGCTTTTGTAATCACTGGGTTTTATGATATCCACGATTGTAAAGAAGTAATAACCACATAAAGAGGGAAGTTTGGACACTCAACCAAACACGTCTCTCCACAACACACACTTTGCTCCCAAATGCTCCTGTCTAGAAATAGGTTTTCCTTTTTATTTGTCCCTCCTCCTATCAGTGGTGAACATGCCAATGTCCCTCAAACATGGTGGTGAGTAAAGCACCAAGTATACTTTTCTGTCTACAACAGGCCCAGAGGAAGTATAATTGGGGTCTTCAGTGAGGACTTAGTCAATGAATGTGGCTAAATACAGTTAGCAAGCGAGAAGGAGGTTTAAGAGGACAGAGGACAGAGATACGGGTTCAAGTCCCTGCACCACCATTTACTTGTTTTGTAAGCACACGCGGCTGATTCGATCTGCAATTGTCTCAGTGAGCCCAGTGCTCTCCCTACGGCCTAGTGACCTTGCAATGTTTTTGAAAGCATAATGTAGGGAAGTGACATAGGTGATGTAGTTAACTGTTCTGTACATAAGGATAGATGGACAGACAGAAAGAAGGTTGTTTCATAGATAGACAGATAGATAGATGACAGATGATCGATAGATTATACACATGATAGAAGACAGGAAGCTAGATAGATGGATAGATAAATAGAGAGGATAGAGAGATAGAAAGAAGGATATATAGAAAGTTAGATAGATATACAGACAGACAGAGCGATAGATAGATACAGATACATATCGATTGACACAAAGCTGTTGCTCATAACCAGGAGATGAATGGTGAAATCACATAGCTAAACTACAAACAACAAGGAAGAATGAAATCCAGTTTGCAAAGTGCAGTAAGCAGCCATAAGAAGAAAACAAATCCTACCATTTGCAATGACGTGGATGGAGCTAGACAGTAGTATGTTCAGAAAAGTAGGTCAGATGGAGAAAGACAATATCAAGTGATATCACTCATGTGTGGAGTATAACAACAAAGAGAAACTGAAGGAAAAAAACAGCAGAATACTCACAGAACCCGAGAGTTGACTTAAAGTTGCCAAAGGGAAAAGGACTGCACAGGGTGGTTCTGAAGGGAGGGATAAGTGTGGGGAGAAAGATTGGGGGCATTAGGATTACCATGTATATTGCATGGGGTCACGCGGGACATGGGGAGTGCTGTACAACACAGAGAAGACTAGTAGAGGTTATATAGCATCTTACTACTCCATGATTGATAGCGACTGTATCGGTGTCTTTGAAGGGGTACATGCTAAAGGGGTTTAAAGCATCCAACTATGCTGATGGACAGGGACTTTAAGAGGTTTTTGATGGTGGACTTGGATAAGGGGGAGCATAGTAAACATAATGTTCTTCATGTGATTGTAGATTAATGATAACAAAAAAATTTTTTTAAGTGCAATAAGGGCACAGCACAGAATCATCAGCATAAAAGGTCAGGCTCTGAGTGCTGCAAACAAAAGACACAGGGTTAAAAGAACGGATGAAAACTCAAGAAACCTACGTGCTTCCTTACAGGAGACTCACTTGAGATCCAAGGACACAGACAAACTACAAGCTGAAGGTGTGGTGACAAGTACCCTACACGAGTGAAACTGAAAAACAAACAATCAAACAAATGGATTCTGTTTGAGCCCCCAGAGACAGTCAGTAGAAAATAGCACTATCTGGCCACCGTGAATTCTTTTTGTTTGTTTTCAGCAAGTCCCAGCCATAGATTTAGTGGTGGAGCAACGTCCTTCTCATTTTCTCTCACCTCAACAACTGAGTTGCTGAAATAATAAGAATCTGGGCCTTTGAAATCTGTGGGTTTTATGATCTTCACGAATGTGAAGTATTAACCAAATAAAGAGGGAAGTTTGGACACTCAAGTAAACATGTCACTCCAAAACACACTCTTAGCTCCCAAATGCTCCTGTCTAGAAATTGGTGTTCCTTTTTATTTGACCCTCCATCCTATCAGTGGTGTTCACATAGACGTCCTTCAAACATGGTGGTGAGCAAAGCAACAATTTTACGTTTCTGTCGACCACATGCCCAGAGGAAGGATACTTGTGGTCTTCAGGGAGCACTTAGTGAATGAATGTGGCTAAATACAGACAGGAAGTGAGAAGGAGATGAAAGAGGACAGAGATGAGAGTCACGGGTTCAAGTCCCTGCACAACCATTTCCTGGTTTTGTAGGTACACTCGGACGACACGACCTGCAAGTGTCTCGGTGAACCCAGTGCTCTCCCTACAGCCTAGTTAACTTGCAGGATTTTTGGAAGCATAATGTAGGAAAGTGACATTGGATATGTGGTTAACTTCTCTGTACACAAGGACAGATGGGCAGACAGAAAGATGATTGATTGATTGATTGAATGATTGATAGACAGATAGATAAATATAGGTTCATATCGATTAACACAAAGCTATTGCTCATAACCATGAGAGCAATGGTTGAAGCACATAGCGAAACTACAAACAAAAAAGAAGAATAAAATCCAGTTTAAAAAGTGCAATAAGCAGCCATAAGAAGAAAACAAATCCTATCATTGGCAATAACTTGGATGGACCTAGAGGGTATTATGCTCAGTGAAAAAGGCCAGTCGGAGAAATACATGTACCAAATCATTTAACTCATGTGTGGAGTACGATAACAAAGAAAAACTGAAGGAAGAAACAGCAGCATATACACAGTACCCGAGAGTGGACTAACAGTTACCAAAGAGAAAGGGACTGGTTAGTGTTTGTGGGAAGGGATTGATAAGGGCGGGGAAAAAGAATGAGGGCATTAGGATTAGCATGAATAATGTGTAGGGTGAATGGTCATTAGGAGGGCTATACAACACAGAGAAGACAAGTAGTGAATCTAGAGCATCTTACGACACGCTGACGGACAGCGACTAAAACTGGGATTTGGCGATGACTTGGTGAAGGGATTAAACTAGTAAACATATTGTTCTGCATGTGGTTGTATATTAATGAGAATAAAAAAAATTTCAAAGTGCTGTAAGAGCCTAGCTATCAAATATCAGAAAAAAAGTACAGGCTTTCACTGCTCCAATCAAAAGACACAGGGTAAGAAGGACGGATGAAAACTTAAGATCACCTAAGTGCTCCCTTACTGGAGACTCACTTGTGATCCAAGGACACAAACAAACTACAAGCTGAAGGGGCGGGGACAGGTAACCTATACAAGTGAATCTTTGAAACAAAGAAACAAATGGATTCTGTTTGAGTCCCCAGAGACAGTCACTAGAAAATAGTCCTACCTAGCCACCGTGAATTCCTTTTGTTTGGTATCAGCAGTGCCCAGGTATAGATTTAGTGGTACTGCAATGTCCTTCTCATTTTTCTCACATCAACAAAAGAATTGCTGTAATAATATGTGTCTGGGCTTTTGAAATCACTGGGTTTTATGATATCCACGATTGTAAAGAAGTAATAACCACATAAAGAGGGAAGTTTGGACACTCAACCAAACACGTCTCTCCACAACACACACTTTGCTCCCAAATGCTCCTGTCTAGAAATAGGTTTTCCTTTATATTTGTCCCTCCTCCTATCAGTGGTGAACATGCCAATGTCCCTCAAACATGGTGGTGAGTAAAGCACCAAGTATACTTTTCTGTCTACAACAGGCCCAGAGGAAGTATAATTGGGGTCTTCAGTGAGGACTTAGTCAATGAATGTGGCTAAATACAGTTAGCAAGCGAGAAGGAGGTTTAAGAGGACAGAGGACAGAGATACGGGTTCAAGTCCCTGCACCACCATTTACTGGTTTTGTAAGCACACGCGGCTGATTCGATCTGCAATTGTCTCAGTGAGCCCAGTGCTCTCCCTACGGCCTAGTGACCTTGCAATGTTTTTGAAAGCATAATGTAGGGAAGTGACATAGGTGATGTAGTTAACTGTTCTGTACATAAGGATAGATGGACAGACAGAAAGAAGGTTGTTTCATAGATAGACAGATAGATAGATGACAGATGATCGATAGATTATACACATGATAGAAGACAGGAAGCTAGATAGATGGATAGATAAATAGAGAGGATAGAGAGATAGAAAGAAGGATATATAGAAAGTTAGATAGATATACAGACAGACAGAGCGATAGATAGATACAGATACATATCGATTGACACAAAGCTGTTGCTCATAACCAGGAGATGAATGGTGAAATCACATAGCTAAACTACAAACAAAAAGGAAGAATGAAATCCAGTTTGCAAAGTGCAGTAAGCAGCCATAAGAAGAAAACAAATCCTACCATTTGCAATGACGTGGATGGAGCTAGACAGTAGTATGTTCAGAAAAGTAGGTCAGGCGGAGAAAGACAATATCAAGTGATATCACTCATGTGTGGAGTATAACAACAAAGAGAAACTGAAGGAAAAAAACAGCAGAATACTCACAGAACCCGAGAGTTGACTTAAAGTTGCCAAAGGGAAAAGGACTGCACAGGGTGGTTCTGAAGGGAGGGATAAGTGTGGGGAGAAAGATTGGGGGCATTAGGATTACCATGTATATTGCGTGGGGTCACGCGGGACATGGGGAGTGCTGTACAACACAGAGAAGACTAGAAGAGGTTATATAGCATCTTACTACTCCATGATTGATAGCGACTGTATCGGTGTCTTTGAAGGGGTACATGCTAAAGGGGTTTAAAGCATCCAACTATGCTGATGGACAGGGACTTTAAGAGGTTTTTGATGGTGGACTTGGATAAGGGGGAGCATAGTAAACATAATGTTCTTCATGTGATTGTAGATTAATGATAACAAAAAAATTTTTTTAAGTGCAATAAGGGCACAGCACAGAATCATCAGAATAAAAGGTCAGGCTCTGAGTGCTGCAAACAAAAGACACAGGGTTAAAAGAACGGATGAAAACTCAAGAAACCTACGTGCTTCCTTACAGGAGACTCACTTGAGATCCAAGGACACAGACAAACTACAAGCTGAAGGTGTGGTGACAAGTACCCTACACGAGTGAAACTGAAAAACAAACAATCAAACAAATGGATTCTGTTTGAGCCCCCAGAGACAGTCAGTAGAAAATAGCACTATCTGGCCACCGTGAATTCTTTTTGTTTGTTTTCAGCAAGTCCCAGCCATAGATTTAGTGGTGGAGCAACGTCCTTCTCATTTTCTCTCACCTCAACAACTGAGTTGCTGAAATAATAAGAATCTGGGCCTTTGAAATCTGTGGGTTTTATGATCTTCACGAATGTGAAGTAATAACCAAATAAAGAGGGAAGTTTGGACACTCAAGTAAACATGTCACTCCAAAACACACTCTTAGCTCCCAAATGCTCCTGTCTAGAAATTGGTGTTCCTTTTTATTTGACCCTCCATCCTATCAGTGGTGTTCACATAGACGTCCTTCAAACATGGTGGTGAGCAAAGCAACAATTTTACGTTTCTGTCGACCACATGCCCAGAGGAAGGATACTTGTGGTCTTCAGGGAGCACTTAGTGAATGAATGTGGCTAAATACAGACAGGAAGTGAGAAGGAGATGAACGAGGACAGAGATGAGAGTCACGGGTTCAAGTCCCTGCACAACCATTTCCTGGTTTTGTAGGTACACTCGGACGACACGACCTGCAAGTGTCTCGGTGAACCCAGTGCTCTCCCTACAGCCTAGTTAACTTGCAGGATTTTTGGAAGCATAATGTAGGAAAGTGACATTGGATATGTGGTTAACTGCTCTGTACACAAGGACAGATGGGCAGACAGAAAGATGATTGATTGATTGATTGAATGATTGATAGACAGATAGATAAATATAGGTTCATATCGATTAACACAAAGCTATTGCTCATAACCATGAGAGCAATGGTTGAAGCACATAGCGAAACTACAAACAAAAAAGAAGAATAAAATCCAGTTTAAAAAGTGCAATAAGCAGCCATAAGAAGAAAACAAATCCTATCATTGGCAATAACTTGGATGGACCTAGAGGGTATTATGCTCAGTGAAAAAGGCCAGTCGGAGAAATACATGTACCAAATCATTTAACTCATGTGTGGAGTACGATAACAAAGAAAAACTGAAGGAAGAAACAGCAGCATATACACAGTACCCGAGAGTGGACTAACAGTTACCAAAGAGAAAGGGACTGGTTAGTGTTTGTGGGAAGGGATTGATAAGGGCGGGGAAAAAGAATGAGGGCATTAGGATTAGCATGAATAATGTGTAGGGTGAATGGTCATTAGGAGGGCTATACAACACAGAGAAGACAAGTAGTGATTCTAGAGCATCTTACGACACGCTGACGGACAGCGACTAAAACTGGGATTTGGCGATGACTTGGTGAAGGGATTAGACTAGTAAACATATTGTTCTGCATGTGGTTGTATATTAATGAGAATAAAAAAAATTTCAAAGTGCTGTAAGAGCCTAGCTATCAAATATCAGAAAAAAAGTACAGGCTTTCACTGCTCCAATCAAAAGACACAGGGTAAGAAGGACGGATGAAAACTTAAGATCACCTAAGTGCTCCCTTACTGGAGACTCACTTGTGATCCAAGGACACAGACAAACTACAAGCTGAAGGGGCGGGGACAGGTAACCTATACAAGTGAATCTTTGAAACAAAGAAACAAATGGATTCTGTTTGAGTCCCCAGAGACAGTCACTAGAAAATAGTCCTACCTAGCCACCGTGAATTCCTTTTGTTTGGTATCAGCAGTGCCCAGGTATAGATTTAGTGGTACTGCAATGTCCTTCTCATTTTTCTCACATCAACAAAAGAATTGCTGTAATAATATGCGTCTGGGCTTTTGAAATCACTGGGTTTTATGATATCCACGATTGTAAAGAAGTAATAACCACATAAAGAGGGAAGTTTGGACACTCAACCAAACACGTCTCTCCACAACACACACTTTGCTCCCAAATGCTCCTGTCTAGAAATAGGTTTTCCTTTTTATTTGTCCCTCCTCCTATCAGTGGTGAACATGCCAATGTCCCTCAAACATGGTGGTGAGTAAAGCACCAAGTATACTTTTCTGTCTACAACAGGCCCAGAGGAAGTATAATTGGGGTCTTCAGTGAGGACTTAGTCAATGAATGTGGCTAAATACAGTTAGCAAGCGAGAAGGAGGTTTAAGAGGACAGAGGACAGAGATACGGGTTCAAGTCCCTGCACCACCATTTACTGGTTTTGTAAGCACACGCGGCTGATTCGATCTGCAATTGTCTCAGTGAGCCCAGTGCTCTTTCTACGGCCTAGTGACCTTGCAATATTTTTGAAAGCATAATGTAGGGAAGTGACATAGGTGATGTAGTTAACTGTTCTGTACATAAGGATAGATGGACAGACAGAAAGAAGGTTGTTTCAGAGATAGACAGATAGATGACAGATGATCGATAGATTATACACAGGATAGAAGACAGGAAGCTAGATAGATGGATAGATAAATAGAGAGGATAGAGAGATAGAAAGAAGGATATATAGAAAGTTAGATAGATATACAGACAGACAGAGCGATAGATAGATACAGATACATATCGATTGACACAAAGCTGTTGCTCATAACCAGGAGATGAATGGTGAAATCACATAGCTAAACTACAAACAACAAGGAAGAATGAAATCCAGTTTGCAAAGTGCAGTAAGCAGCCATAAGAAGAAAACAAATCCTACCATTTGCAATGACGTGGATGGAGCTAGACAGTAGTATGTTCAGAAAAATAGGTCAGGCGGAGAAAGACAATATCAAGTGATATCACTCATGTGTGGAGTATAACAACAAAGAGAAACTGAAGGAAAAAAACAGCAGAATACTCACAGAACCCGAGAGTTGACTTAAAGTTGCCAAAGGGAAAAGGACTGCACAGGGTGGTTCTGAAGGGAGGGATAAGTGTGGGGAGAAAGATTGGGGGCATTAGGATTACCATGTATATTGCGTGGGGTCACTCGGCACATGGGGAGTGCTGTACAACACAGAGAAGACTAGTAGAAGTTATATAGCATCTTACTACTCCATGATTGATAGCGACTGTATCGGTGTCTTTGAAGGGGTACATGCTAAAGGGGTTTAAAGCATCCAACTATGCTGATGGACAGGGACTTTAAGAGGTTTTTGATGGTGGACTTGGATAAGGGGGAGCATAGTAAACATAATGTTCTTCATGTGATTGTAGATTAATGATAACAAAAAAATTTTTTTAAGTGCAATAAGGGCACAGCACAGAATCATCAGCATAAAAGGTCAGGCTCTGAGTGCTGCAAACAAAAGACACAGGGTTAAAAGAACGGATGAAAACTCAAGAAACCTACGTGCTTCCTTACAGGAGACTCACTTGAGATCCAAGGACACAGACAAACTACAAGCTGAAGGTGTGGTGACAAGTACCCTACACGAGTGAAACTGAAAAACAAACAATCAAACAAATGGATTCTGTTTGAGCCCCCAGAGACAGTCAGTAGAAAATAGCACTATCTGGCCACCGTGAATTCTTTTTGTTTGTTTTCAGCAAGTCCCAGCCATAGATTTAGTGGTGGAGCAACGTCCTTCTCATTTTCTCTCACCTCAACAACTGAGTTGCTGAAATAATAAGAATCTGGGCCTTTGAAATCTGTGGGTTTTATGATCTTCACGAATGTGAAGTATTAACCAAATAAAGAGGGAAGTTTGGACACTCAAGTAAACATGTCACTCCAAAACACACTCTTAGCTCCCAAATGCTCCTGTCTAGAAAATTGGTGTTCCTTTTTATTTGACCCTCCATCCTATCAGTGGTGTTCACATAGACGTCCTTCAAACATGGTGGTGAGCAAAGCAACAATTTTACGTTTCTGTCGACCACATGCCCAGAGGAAGGATACTTGTGGTCTTCAGGGAGCACTTAGTGAATGAATGTGGCTAAATACAGACAGGAAGTGAGAAGGAGATGAAAGAGGACAGAGATGAGAGTCACGGGTTCAAGTCCCTGCACAACCATTTCCTGGTTTTGTAGGTACACTCGGACGACACGACCTGCAAGTGTCTCGGTGAACCCAGTGCTCTCCCTACAGCCTAGTTAACTTGCAGGATTTTTGGAAGCATAATGTAGGAAAGTGACATTGGATATGTGGTTAACTGCTCTGTACACAAGGACAGATGGGCAGACAGAAAGATGATTGATTGATTGATTGAATGATTGATAGATAGATAAATATAGGTTCATATCGATTAACACAAAGCTATTGCTCATAACCATGAGAGCAATGGTTGAAGCACATAGCGAAACTACAAACAAAAAAGAAGAATAAAATCCAGTTTAAAAAGTGCAATAAGCAGCCATAAGAAGAAAACAAATCCTATCATTGGCAATAACTTGGATGGACCTAGAGGGTATTATGCTCAGTGAAAAAGGCCAGTCGGAGAAATACATGTACCAAATCATTTAACTCATGTGTGGAGTACGATAACAAAGAAAAACTGAAGGAAGAAACAGCAGCATATACACAGTACCCGAGAGTGGACTAACAGTTACCAAAGAGAAAGGGACTGGTTAGTGTTTGTGGGAAGGGATTGATAAGGGCGGGGAAAAAGAATGAGGGCATTAGGATTAGCATGAATAATGTGTAGGGTGAATGGTCATTAGGAGGGCTATACAACACAGAGAAGACAAGTAGTGATTCTAGAGCATCTTACGACACGCTGACGGACAGCGACTAAAACTGGGATTTGGCGATGACTTGGTGAAGGGATTAGACTAGTAAACATATTGTTCTGCATGTGGTTGTATATTAATGAGAATAAAAAAAATTTCAAAGTGCTGTAAGAGGCTAGCTACCAAATATCAGAAAAAAAGTACAGGCTTTCACTGCTCCAATCAAAAGACACAGGGTAAGAAGGACGGATGAAAACTTAAGATCACCTAAGTGCTCCCTTACTGGAGACTCACTTGTGATCCAAGGACACAGACAAACTACAAGCTGAAGGGGCGGGGACAGGTAACCTATACAAGTGAATCTTTGAAACAAAGAAACAAATGGATTCTGTTTGAGTCCCCAGAGACAGTCACTAGAAAATAGTCCTACCTAGCCACCGTGAATTCCTTTTGTTTGGTATCAGCAGTGCCCAGGTATAGATTTAGTGGTACTGCAATGTCCTTCTCATTTTTCTCACATCAACAAAAGAATTGCTGTAATAATATGCGTCTGGGCTTTTGTAATCACTGGGTTTTATGATATCCACGATTGTAAAGAAGTAATAACCACATAAAGAGGGAAGTTTGGACACTCAACCAAACACGTCTCTCCACAACACACACTTTGCTCCCAAATGCTCCTGTCTAGAAATAGGTTTTCCTTTTTATTTGTCCCTCCTCCTATCAGTGGTGAACATGCCAATGTCCCTCAAACATGGTGGTGAGTAAAGCACCAAGTATACTTTTCTGTCTACAACAGGCCCAGAGGAAGTATAATTGGTGTCTTCAGTGAGGACTTAGTCAATGAATGTGGCTAAATACAGTTAGCAAGCGAGAAGGAGGTTTAAGAGGACAGAGGACAGAGATACGGGTTCAAGTCCCTGCACCACCATTTACTGGTTTTGTAAGCACACGCGGCTGATTCGATCTGCAATTGTCTCAGTGAGCCCAGTGCTCTCCCTACGGCCTAGTGACCTTGCAATGTTTTTGAAAGCATAATGTAGGGAAGTGACATAGGTGATGTAGTTAACTGTTCTGTACATAAGGATAGATGGACAGACAGAAAGAAGGTTGTTTCATAGATAGACAGATAGATAGATGACAGATGATCGATAGATTATACACATGATAGAAGACAGGAAGCTAGATAGATGGATAGATAAATAGAGAGGATAGAGAGATAGAAAGAAGGATATATAGAAAGTTAGATAGATATACAGACAGACAGAGCGATAGATAGATACAGATACATATCGATTGACACAAAGCTGTTGCTCATAACCAGGAGATGAATGGTGAAATCACATAGCTAAACTACAAACAAAAAGGAAGAATGAAATCCAGTTTGCAAAGTGCAGTAAGCAGCCATAAGAAGAAAACAAATCCTACCATTTGCAATGACGTGGATGGAGCTAGACAGTAGTATGTTCAGAAAAGTAGGTCAGGCGGAGAAAGACAATATCAAGTGATATCACTCATGTGTGGAGTATAACAACAAAGAGAAACTGAAGGAAAAAAACAGCAGAATACTCACAGAACCCGAGAGTTGACTTAAAGTTGCCAAAGGGAAAAGGACTGCACAGGGTGGTTCTGAAGGGAGGGATAAGTGTGGGGAGAAAGATTGGGGGCATTAGGATTACCATGTATATTGCGTGGGGTCACGCGGGACATGGGGAGTGCTGTACAACACAGAGAAGACTAGAAGAGGTTATATAGCATCTTACTACTCCATGATTGATAGCGACTGTATCGGTGTCTTTGAAGGGGTACATGCTAAAGGGGTTTAAAGCATCCAACTATGCTGATGGACAGGGACTTTAAGAGGTTTTTGATGGTGGACTTGGATAAGGGGGAGCATAGTAAACATAATGTTCTTCATGTGATTGTAGATTAATGATAACAAAAAAATTTTTTTAAGTGCAATAAGGGCACAGCACAGAATCATCAGAATAAAAGGTCAGGCTCTGAGTGCTGCAAACAAAAGACACAGGGTTAAAAGAACGGATGAAAACTCAAGAAACCTACGTGCTTCCTTACAGGAGACTCACTTGAGATCCAAGGACACAGACAAACTACAAGCTGAAGGTGTGGTGACAAGTACCCTACACGAGTGAAACTGAAAAACAAACAATCAAACAAATGGATTCTGTTTGAGCCCCCAGAGACAGTCAGTAGAAAATAGCACTATCTGGCCACCGTGAATTCTTTTTGTTTGTTTTCAGCAAGTCCCAGCCATAGATTTAGTGGTGGAGCAACGTCCTTCTCATTTTCTCTCACCTCAACAACTGAGTTGCTGAAATAATAAGAATCTGGGCCTTTGAAATCTGTGGGTTTTATGATCTTCACGAATGTGAAGTAATAACCAAATAAAGAGGGAAGTTTGGACACTCAAGTAAACATGTCACTCCAAAACACACTCTTAGCTCCCAAATGCTCCTGTCTAGAAATTGGTGTTCCTTTTTATTTGACCCTCCATCCTATCAGTGGTGTTCACATAGACGTCCTTCAAACATGGTGGTGAGCAAAGCAACAATTTTACGTTTCTGTCGACCACATGCCCAGAGGAAGGATACTTGTGGTCTTCAGGGAGCACTTAGTGAATGAATGTGGCTAAATACAGACAGGAAGTGAGAAGGAGATGAACGAGGACAGAGATGAGAGTCACGGGTTCAAGTCCCTGCACAACCATTTCCTGGTTTTGTAGGTACACTCGGACGACACGACCTGCAAGTGTCTCGGTGAACCCAGTGCTCTCCCTACAGCCTAGTTAACTTGCAGGATTTTTGGAAGCATAATGTAGGAAAGTGACATTGGATATGTGGTTAACTGCTCTGTACACAAGGACAGATGGGCAGACAGAAAGATGATTGATTGATTGATTGAATGATTGATAGACAGATAGATAAATATAGGTTCATATCGATTAACACAAAGCTATTGCTCATAACCATGAGAGCAATGGTTGAAGCACATAGCGAAACTACAAACAAAAAAGAAGAATAAAATCCAGTTTAAAAAGTGCAATAAGCAGCCATAAGAAGAAAACAAATCCTATCATTGGCAATAACTTGGATGGACCTAGAGGGTATTATGCTCAGTGAAAAAGGCCAGTCGGAGAAATACATGTACCAAATCATTTAACTCATGTGTGGAGTACGATAACAAAGAAAAACTGAAGGAAGAAACAGCAGCATATACACAGTACCCGAGAGTGGACTAACAGTTACCAAAGAGAAAGGGACTGGTTAGTGTTTGTGGGAAGGGATTGATAAGGGCGGGGAAAAAGAATGAGGGCATTAGGATTAGCATGAATAATGTGTAGGGTGAATGGTCATTAGGAGGGCTATACAACACAGAGAAGACAAGTAGTGATTCTAGAGCATCTTACGACACGCTGACGGACAGCGACTAAAACTGGGATTTGGCGATGACTTGGTGAAGGGATTAGACTAGTAAACATATTGTTCTGCATGTGGTTGTATATTAATGAGAATAAAAAAAATTTCAAAGTGCTGTAAGAGCCTAGCTATCAAATATCAGAAAAAAAGTACAGGCTTTCACTGCTCCAATCAAAAGACACAGGGTAAGAAGGACGGATGAAAACTTAAGATCACCTAAGTGCTCCCTTACTGGAGACTCACTTGTGATCCAAGGACACAGACAAACTACAAGCTGAAGGGGCGGGGACAGGTAACCTATACAAGTGAATCTTTGAAACAAAGAAACAAATGGATTCTGTTTGAGTCCCCAGAGACAGTCACTAGAAAATAGTCCTACCTAGCCACCGTGAATTCCTTTTGTTTGGTATCAGCAGTGCCCAGGTATAGATTTAGTGGTACTGCAATGTCCTTCTCATTTTTCTCACATCAACAAAAGAATTGCTGTAATAATATGCGTCTGGGCTTTTGAAATCACTGGGTTTTATGATATCCACGATTGTAAAGAAGTAATAACCACATAAAGAGGGAAGTTTGGACACTCAACCAAACACGTCTCTCCACAACACACACTTTGCTCCCAAATGCTCCTGTCTAGAAATAGGTTTTCCTTTTTATTTGTCCCTCCTCCTATCAGTGGTGAACATGCCAATGTCCCTCAAACATGGTGGTGAGTAAAGCACCAAGTATACTTTTCTGTCTACAACAGGCCCAGAGGAAGTATAATTGGGGTCTTCAGTGAGGACTTAGTCAATGAATGTGGCTAAATACAGTTAGCAAGCGAGAAGGAGGTTTAAGAGGACAGAGGACAGAGATACGGGTTCAAGTCCCTGCACCACCATTTACTGGTTTTGTAAGCACACGCGGCTGATTCGATCTGCAATTGTCTCAGTGAGCCCAGTGCTCTTTCTACGGCCTAGTGACCTTGCAATATTTTTGAAAGCATAATGTAGGGAAGTGACATAGGTGATGTAGTTAACTGTTCTGTACATAAGGATAGATGGACAGACAGAAAGAAGGTTGTTTCAGAGATAGACAGATAGATGACAGATGATCGATAGATTATACACAGGATAGAAGACAGGAAGCTAGATAGATGGATAGATAAATAGAGAGGATAGAGAGATAGAAAGAAGGATATATAGAAAGTTAGATAGATATACAGACAGACAGAGCGATAGATAGATACAGATACATATCGATTGACACAAAGCTGTTGCTCATAACCAGGAGATGAATGGTGAAATCACATAGCTAAACTACAAACAACAAGGAAGAATGAAATCCAGTTTGCAAAGTGCAGTAAGCAGCCATAAGAAGAAAACAAATCCTACCATTTGCAATGACGTGGATGGAGCTAGACAGTAGTATGTTCAGAAAAATAGGTCAGGCGGAGAAAGACAATATCAAGTGATATCACTCATGTGTGGAGTATAACAACAAAGAGAAACTGAAGGAAAAAAACAGCAGAATACTCACAGAACCCGAGAGTTGACTTAAAGTTGCCAAAGGGAAAAGGACTGCACAGGGTGGTTCTGAAGGGAGGGATAAGTGTGGGGAGAAAGATTGGGGGCATTAGGATTACCATGTATATTGCGTGGGGTCACTCGGCACATGGGGAGTGCTGTACAACACAGAGAAGACTAGTAGAAGTTATATAGCATCTTACTACTCCATGATTGATAGCGACTGTATCGGTGTCTTTGAAGGGGTACATGCTAAAGGGGTTTAAAGCATCCAACTATGCTGATGGACAGGGACTTTAAGAGGTTTTTGATGGTGGACTTGGATAAGGGGGAGCATAGTAAACATAATGTTCTTCATGTGATTGTAGATTAATGATAACAAAAAAATTTTTTTAAGTGCAATAAGGGCACAGCACAGAATCATCAGCATAAAAGGTCAGGCTCTGAGTGCTGCAAACAAAAGACACAGGGTTAAAAGAACGGATGAAAACTCAAGAAACCTACGTGCTTCCTTACAGGAGACTCACTTGAGATCCAAGGACACAGACAAACTACAAGCTGAAGGTGTGGTGACAAGTACCCTACACGAGTGAAACTGAAAAACAAACAATCAAACAAATGGATTCTGTTTGAGCCCCCAGAGACAGTCAGTAGAAAATAGCACTATCTGGCCACCGTGAATTCTTTTTGTTTGTTTTCAGCAAGTCCCAGCCATAGATTTAGTGGTGGAGCAACGTCCTTCTCATTTTCTCTCACCTCAACAACTGAGTTGCTGAAATAATAAGAATCTGGGCCTTTGAAATCTGTGGGTTTTATGATCTTCACGAATGTGAAGTATTAACCAAATAAAGAGGGAAGTTTGGACACTCAAGTAAACATGTCACTCCAAAACACACTCTTAGCTCCCAAATGCTCCTGTCTAGAAAATTGGTGTTCCTTTTTATTTGACCCTCCATCCTATCAGTGGTGTTCACATAGACGTCCTTCAAACATGGTGGTGAGCAAAGCAACAATTTTACGTTTCTGTCGACCACATGCCCAGAGGAAGGATACTTGTGGTCTTCAGGGAGCACTTAGTGAATGAATGTGGCTAAATACAGACAGGAAGTGAGAAGGAGATGAAAGAGGACAGAGATGAGAGTCACGGGTTCAAGTCCCTGCACAACCATTTCCTGGTTTTGTAGGTACACTCGGACGACACGACCTGCAAGTGTCTCGGTGAACCCAGTGCTCTCCCTACAGCCTAGTTAACTTGCAGGATTTTTGGAAGCATAATGTAGGAAAGTGACATTGGATATGTGGTTAACTGCTCTGTACACAAGGACAGATGGGCAGACAGAAAGATGATTGATTGATTGATTGAATGATTGATAGATAGATAAATATAGGTTCATATCGATTAACACAAAGCTATTGCTCATAACCATGAGAGCAATGGTTGAAGCACATAGCGAAACTACAAACAAAAAAGAAGAATAAAATCCAGTTTAAAAAGTGCAATAAGCAGCCATAAGAAGAAAACAAATCCTATCATTGGCAATAACTTGGATGGACCTAGAGGGTATTATGCTCAGTGAAAAAGGCCAGTCGGAGAAATACATGTACCAAATCATTTAACTCATGTGTGGAGTACGATAACAAAGAAAAACTGAAGGAAGAAACAGCAGCATATACACAGTACCCGAGAGTGGACTAACAGTTACCAAAGAGAAAGGGACTGGTTAGTGTTTGTGGGAAGGGATTGATAAGGGCGGGGAAAAAGAATGAGGGCATTAGGATTAGCATGAATAATGTGTAGGGTGAATGGTCATTAGGAGGGCTATACAACACAGAGAAGACAAGTAGTGATTCTAGAGCATCTTACGACACGCTGACGGACAGCGACTAAAACTGGGATTTGGCGATGACTTGGTGAAGGGATTAGACTAGTAAACATATTGTTCTGCATGTGGTTGTATATTAATGAGAATAAAAAAAATTTCAAAGTGCTGTAAGAGGCTAGCTACCAAATATCAGAAAAAAAGTACAGGCTTTCACTGCTCCAATCAAAAGACACAGGGTAAGAAGGACGGATGAAAACTTAAGATCACCTAAGTGCTCCCTTACTGGAGACTCACTTGTGATCCAAGGACACAGACAAACTACAAGCTGAAGGGGCGGGGACAGGTAACCTATACAAGTGAATCTTTGAAACAAAGAAACAAATGGATTCTGTTTGAGTCCCCAGAGACAGTCACTAGAAAATAGTCCTACCTAGCCACCGTGAATTCCTTTTGTTTGGTATCAGCAGTGCCCAGGTATAGATTTAGTGGTACTGCAATGTCCTTCTCATTTTTCTCACATCAACAAAAGAATTGCTGTAATAATATGCGTCTGGGCTTTTGTAATCACTGGGTTTTATGATATCCACGATTGTAAAGAAGTAATAACCACATAAAGAGGGAAGTTTGGACACTCAACCAAACACGTCTCTCCACAACACACACTTTGCTCCCAAATGCTCCTGTCTAGAAATAGGTTTTCCTTTTTATTTGTCCCTCCTCCTATCAGTGGTGAACATGAAAATGTCCCTCAAACATGGTGGTGAGTAAAGCACCAAGTATACTTTTCTGTCTACAACAGGCCCAGAGGAAGTATAATTGGTGTCTTCAGTGAGGACTTAGTCAATGAATGTGGCTAAATACAGTTAGCAAGCGAGAAGGAGGTTTAAGAGGACAGAGGACAGAGATACGGGTTCAAGTCCCTGCACCACCATTTACTGGTTTTGTAAGCACACGCGGCTGATTCGATCTGCAATTGTCTCAGTGAGCCCAGTGCTCTCCCTACGGCCTAGTGACCTTGCAATGTTTTTGAAAGCATAATGTAGGGAAGTGACATAGGTGATGTAGTTAACTGTTCTGTACATAAGGATAGATGGACAGACAGAAAGAAGGTTGTTTCATAGATAGACAGATAGATAGATGACAGATGATCGATAGATTATACACATGATAGAAGACAGGAAGCTAGATAGATGGATAGATAAATAGAGAGGATAGAGAGATAGAAAGAAGGATATATAGAAAGTTAGATAGATATACAGACAGACAGAGCGATAGATAGATACAGATACATATCGATTGACACAAAGCTGTTGCTCATAACCAGGAGATGAATGGTGAAATCACATAGCTAAACTACAAACAACAAGGAAGAATGAAATCCAGTTTGCAAAGTGCAGTAAGCAGCCATAAGAAGAAAACAAATCCTACCATTTGCAATGACGTGGATGGAGCTAGACAGTAGTATGTTCAGAAAAGTAGGTCAGATGGAGAAAGACAATATCAAGTGATATCACTCATGTGTGGAGTATAACAACAAAGAGAAACTGAAGGAAAAAAACAGCAGAATACTCACAGAACCCGAGAGTTGACTTAAAGTTGCCAAAGGGAAAAGGACTGCACAGGGTGGTTCTGAAGGGAGGGATAAGTGTGGGGAGAAAGATTGGGGGCATTAGGATTACCATGTATATTGCGTGGGGTCACGCGGCACATGGGGAGTGCTGTACAACACAGAGAAGACTAGTAGAGGTTATATAGCATCTTACTACTCCATGATTGATAGCGACTGTATCGGTGTCTTTGAAGGGGTACATGCTAAAGGGGTTTAAAGCATCCAACTATGCTGATGGACAGGGACTTTAAGAGGTTTTTGATGGTGGACTTGGATAAGGGGGAGCATAGTAAACATAATGTTCTTCATGTGATTGTAGATTAATGATAACAAAAAAATTTTTTTAAGTGCAATAAGGGCACAGCACAGAATCATCAGCATAAAAGGTCAGGCTCTGAGTGCTGCAAACAAAAGACACAGGGTTAAAAGAATGGATGAAAACTCAAGAAACCTACGTGCTTCCTTACAGGAGACTCACTTGAGATCCAAGGACACAGACAAACTACAAGCTGAAGGTGTGGTGACAAGTACCCTACACGAGTGAAACTGAAAAACAAACAATCAAACAAATGGATTCTGTTTGAGCCCCCAGAGACAGTCAGTAGAAAATAGCACTATCTGGCCACCGTGAATTCTTTTTGTTTGTTTTCAGCAAGTCCCAGCCATAGATTTAGTGGTGGAGCAACGTCCTTCTCATTTTCTCTCACCTCAACAACTGAGTTGCTGAAATAATAAGAATCTGGGCCTTTGAAATCTGTGGGTTTTATGATCTTCACGAATGTGAAGTATTAACCAAATAAAGAGGGAAGTTTGGACACTCAAGTAAACATGTCACTCCAAAACACACTCTTAGCTCCCAAATGCTCCTGTCTAGAAAATTGGTGTTCCTTTTTATTTGACCCTCCATCCTATCAGTGGTGTTCA
This sequence comes from Manis pentadactyla, assembly GCF_030020395.1. Taxonomy (NCBI): domain Eukaryota; kingdom Metazoa; phylum Chordata; class Mammalia; order Pholidota; family Manidae; genus Manis; species Manis pentadactyla. The sequence goes on from NW_026645060.1 coordinate 530,545, forward strand.
CATAGACGTCCTTCAAACATGGTGGTGAGCAAAGCAACAATTTTACGTTTCTGTCGACCACATGCCCAGAGGAAGGATACTTGTGGTCTTCAGGGAGCACTTAGTGAATGAATGTGGCTAAATACAGACAGGAAGTGAGAAGGAGATGAAAGAGGACAGAGATGAGAGTCACGGGTTCAAGTCCCTGCACAACCATTTCCTGGTTTTGTAGGTACACTCGGACGACACGACCTGCAAGTGTCTCGGTGAACCCAGTGCTCTCCCTACAGCCTAGTTAACTTGCAGGATTTTTGGAAGCATAATGTAGGAAAGTGACATTGGATATGTGGCTAACTGCTCTGTACACAAGGACAGATGGGCAGACAGAAAGATGATTGATTGATTGATTGAATGATTGATAGACAGATAGATAAATATAGGTTCATATCGATTAACACAAAGCTATTGCTCATAACCATGAGAGCAATGGTTGAAGCACATAGCGAAACTACAAACAAAAAAGAAGAATAAAATCCAGTTTAAAAAGTGCAATAAGCAGCCATAAGAAGAAAACAAATCCTATCATTGGCAATAACTTGGATGGACCTAGAGGGTATTATGCTCAGTGAAAAAGGCCAGTCGGAGAAATACATGTACCAAATCATTTAACTCATGTGTGGAGTACGATAACAAAGAAAAACTGAAGGAAGAAACAGCAGCATATACACAGTACCCGAGAGTGGACTAACAGTTACCAAAGAGAAAGGGACTGGTTAGTGTTTGTGGGAAGGGATTGATAAGGGCGGGGAAAAAGAATGAGGGCATTAGGATTAGCATGAATAATGTGTAGGGTGAATGGTCATTAGGAGGGCTATACAACACAGAGAAGACAAGTAGTGAATCTAGAGCATCTTACGACACGCTGACGGACAGCGACTAAAACTGGGATTTGGCGATGACTTGGTGAAGGGATTAGACTAGTAAACATATTGTTCTGCATGTGGTTGTACATTAATGAGAATAAAAAAAATTTCAAAGTGCTGTAAGAGCCTAGCTATCAAATATCAGAAAAAAAGTACAGGCTTTCACTGCTCCAATCAAAAGACACAGGGTAAGAAGGACGGATGAAAACTTAAGATCACCTAAGTGCTCCCTTACTGGAGACTCACTTGTGATCCAAGGACACAGACAAACTACAAGCTGAAGGGGCGGGGACAGGTAACCTATACAAGTGAATCTTTGAAACAAAGAAACAAATGGATTCTGTTTGAGTCCCCAGAGACAGTCACTAGAAAATAGTCCTACCTAGCCACCGTGAATTCCTTTTGTTTGGTATCAGCAGTGCCCAGGTATAGATTTAGTGGTACTGCAATGTCCTTCTCATTTTTCTCACATCAACAAAAGAATTGCTGTAATAATATGTGTCTGGGCTTTTGAAATCACTGGGTTTTATGATATCCACGATTGTAAAGAAGTAATAACCACATAAAGAGGGAAGTTTGGACACTCAACCAAACACGTCTCTCCACAACACACACTTTGCTCCCAAATGCTCCTGTCTAGAAATAGGTTTTCCTTTATATTTGTCCCTCCTCCTATCAGTGGTGAACATGCCAATGTCCCTCAAACATGGTGGTGAGTAAAGCACCAAGTATACTTTTCTGTCTACAACAGGCCCAGAGGAAGTATAATTGGGGTCTTCAGTGAGGACTTAGTCAATGAATGTGGCTAAATACAGTTAGCAAGCGAGAAGGAGGTTTAAGAGGACAGAGGACAGAGATACGGGTTCAAGTCCCTGCACCACCATTTACTGGTTTTGTAAGCACACGCGGCTGATTCGATCTGCAATTGTCTCAGTGAGCCCAGTGCTCTCCCTACGGCCTAGTGACCTTGCAATGTTTTTGAAAGCATAATGTAGGGAAGTGACATAGGTGATGTAGTTAACTGTTCTGTACATAAGGATAGATGGACAGACAGAAAGAAGGTTGTTTCATAGATAGACAGATAGATAGATGACAGATGATCGATAGATTATACACATGATAGAAGACAGGAAGCTAGATAGATGGATAGATAAATAGAGAGGATAGAGAGATAGAAAGAAGGATATATAGAAAGTTAGATAGATATACAGACAGACAGAGCGATAGATAGATACAGATACATATCGATTGACACAAAGCTGTTGCTCATAACCAGGAGATGAATGGTGAAATCACATAGCTAAACTACAAACAAAAAGGAAGAATGAAATCCAGTTTGCAAAGTGCAGTAAGCAGCCATAAGAAGAAAACAAATCCTACCATTTGCAATGACGTGGATGGAGCTAGACAGTAGTATGTTCAGAAAAGTAGGTCAGGCGGAGAAAGACAATATCAAGTGATATCACTCATGTGTGGAGTATAACAACAAAGAGAAACTGAAGGAAAAAAACAGCAGAATACTCACAGAACCCGAGAGTTGACTTAAAGTTGCCAAAGGGAAAAGGACTGCACAGGGTGGTTCTGAAGGGAGGGATAAGTGTGGGGAGAAAGATTGGGGGCATTAGGATTACCATGTATATTGCGTGGGGTCACGCGGGACATGGGGAGTGCTGTACAACACAGAGAAGACTAGAAGAGGTTATATAGCATCTTACTACTCCATGATTGATAGCGACTGTATCGGTGTCTTTGAAGGGGTACATGCTAAAGGGGTTTAAAGCATCCAACTATGCTGATGGACAGGGACTTTAAGAGGTTTTTGATGGTGGACTTGGATAAGGGGGAGCATAGTAAACATAATGTTCTTCATGTGATTGTAGATTAATGATAACAAAAAAATTTTTTTAAGTGCAATAAGGGCACAGCACAGAATCATCAGAATAAAAGGTCAGGCTCTGAGTGCTGCAAACAAAAGACACAGGGTTAAAAGAACGGATGAAAACTCAAGAAACCTACGTGCTTCCTTACAGGAGACTCACTTGAGATCCAAGGACACAGACAAACTACAAGCTGAAGGTGTGGTGACAAGTACCCTACACGAGTGAAACTGAAAAACAAACAATCAAACAAATGGATTCTGTTTGAGCCCCCAGAGACAGTCAGTAGAAAATAGCACTATCTGGCCACCGTGAATTCTTTTTGTTTGTTTTCAGCAAGTCCCAGCCATAGATTTAGTGGTGGAGCAACGTCCTTCTCATTTTCTCTCACCTCAACAACTGAGTTGCTGAAATAATAAGAATCTGGGCCTTTGAAATCTGTGGGTTTTATGATCTTCACGAATGTGAAGTATTAACCAAATAAAGAGGGAAGTTTGGACACTCAAGTAAACATGTCACTCCAAAACACACTCTTAGCTCCCAAATGCTCCTGTCTAGAAAATTGGTGTTCCTTTTTATTTGACCCTCCATCCTATCAGTGGTGTTCACATAGACGTCCTTCAAACATGGTGGTGAGCAAAGCAACAATTTTACGTTTCTGTCGACCACATGCCCAGAGGAAGGATACTTGTGGTCTTCAGGGAGCACTTAGTGAATGAATGTGGCTAAATACAGACAGGAAGTGAGAAGGAGATGAACGAGGACAGAGATGAGAGTCACGGGTTCAAGTCCCTGCACAACCATTTCCTGGTTTTGTAGGTACACTCGGACGACACGACCTGCAAGTGTCTCGGTGAACCCAGTGCTCTCCCTACAGCCTAGTTAACTTGCAGGATTTTTGGAAGCATAATGTAGGAAAGTGACATTGGATATGTGGTTAACTTCTCTGTACACAAGGACAGATGGGCAGACAGAAAGATGATTGATTGATTGATTGAATGATTGATAGACAGATAGATAAATATAGGTTCATATCGATTAACACAAAGCTATTGCTCATAACCATGAGAGCAATGGTTGAAGCACATAGCGAAACTACAAACAAAAAAGAAGAATAAAATCCAGTTTAAAAAGTGCAATAAGCAGCCATAAGAAGAAAACAAATCCTATCATTGGCAATAACTTGGATGGACCTAGAGGGAATTATGCTCAGTGAAAAAGGCCAGTCGGAGAAATACATGCACCAAATCATTTAACTCATGTGTGGAGTACGATAACAAAGAAAAACTGAAGGAAGAAACAGCAGCATATACACAGTACCCGAGAGTGGACTAACAGTTACCAAAGAGAAAGGGACTGGTTAGTGTTTGTGGGAAGGGATTGATAAGGGCGGGGAAAAAGAATGAGGGCATTAGGATTAGCATGAATAATGTGTAGGGTGAATGGTCATTAGGAGGGCTATACAACACAGAGAAGACAAGTAGTGATTCTAGAGCATCTTACGACACGCTGACGGACAGCGACTAAAACTGGGATTTGGCGATGACTTGGTGAAGGGATTAGACTAGTAAACATATTGTTCTGCATGTGGTTGTATATTAATGAGAATAAAAAAAATTTCAAAGTGCTGTAAGAGGCTAGCTACCAAATATCAGAAAAAAAGTACAGGCTTTCACTGCTCCAATCAAAAGACACAGGGTAAGAAGGACGGATGAAAACTTAAGATCACCTAAGTGCTCCCTTACTGGAGACTCACTTGTGATCCAAGGACACAGACAAACTACAAGCTGAAGGGGCGGGGACAGGTAACCTATACAAGTGAATCTTTGAAACAAAGAAACAAATGGATTCTGTTTGAGTCCCCAGAGACAGTCACTAGAAAATAGTCCTACCTAGCCACCGTGAATTCCTTTTGTTTGGTATCAGCAGTGCCCAGGTATAGATTAAGTGGTACTGCAATGTCCTTCTCATTTTTCTCACATCAACAAAAGAATTGCTGTAATAATATGCGTCTGGGCTTTTGTAATCACTGGGTTTTATGATATCCACGATTGTAAAGAAGTAATAACCACATAAAGAGGGAAGTTTGGACACTCAACCAAACACGTCTCTCCACAACACACACTTTGCTCCCAAATGCTCCTGTCTAGAAATAGGTTTTCCTTTTTATTTGTCCCTCCTCCTATCAGTGGTGAACATGCCAATGTCCCTCAAACATGGTGGTGAGTAAAGCACCAAGTATACTTTTCTGTCTACAACAGGCCCAGAGGAAGTATAATTGGGGTCTTCAGTGAGGACTTAGTCAATGAATGTGGCTAAATACAGTTAGCAAGCGAGAAGGAGGTTTAAGAGGACAGAGGACAGAGATACGGGTTCAAGTCCCTGCACCACCATTTACTGGTTTTGTAAGCACACGCGGCTGATTCGATCTGCAATTGTCTCAGTGAGCCCAGTGCTCTCCCTACGGCCTAGTGACCTTGCAATGTTTTTGAAAGCATAATGTAGGGAAGTGACATAGGTGATGTAGTTAACTGTTCTGTACATAAGGATAGATGGACAGACAGAAAGAAGGTTGTTTCATAGATAGACAGATAGATAGATGACAGATGATCGATAGATTATACACATGATAGAAGACAGGAAGCTAGATAGATGGATAGATAAATAGAGAGGATAGAGAGATAGAAAGAAGGATATATAGAAATTTAGATAGATATACAGACAGACAGAGCGATAGATAGATACAGATACATATCGATTGACACAAAGCTGTTGCTCATAACCAGGAGATGAATGGTGAAATCACATAGCTAAACTACAAACAACAAGGAAGAATGAAATCCAGTTTGCAAAGTGCAGTAAGCAGCCATAAGAAGAAAACAAATCCTACCATTTGCAATGACGTGGATGGAGCTAGACAGTAGTATGTTCAGAAAATAGGTCAGGCGGAGAAAGACAATATCAAGTGATATCACTCATGTGTGGAGTATAACAACAAAGAGAAACTGAAGGAAAAAAACAGCAGAATACTCACAGAACCCGAGAGTTGACTTAAAGTTGCCAAAGGGAAAAGGACTGCACAGGGTGGTTCTGAAGGGAGGGATAAGTGTGGGGAGAAAGATTGGGGGCATTAGGATTACCATGTATATTGCGTGGGGTCACGCGGGACATGGGGAGTGCTGTACAACACAGAGAAGACTAGTAGAGGTTATATAGCATCTTACTACTCCATGATTGATAGCGACTGTATCGGTGTCTTTGAAGGGGTACATGCTAAAGGGGTTTAAAGCATCCAACTATGCTGATGGACAGGGACTTTAAGAGGTTTTTGATGGTGGACTTGGATAAGGGGGAGCATAGTAAACATAATGTTCTTCATGTGATTGTAGATTAATGATAACAAAAAAATTTTTTTAAGTGCAATAAGGGCACAGCACAGAATCATCAGCATAAAAGGTCAGGCTCTGAGTGCTGCAAACAAAAGACACAGGGTTAAAAGAACGGATGAAAACTCAAGAAACCTACGTGCTTCCTTACAGGAGACTCACTTGAGATCCAAGGACACAGACAAACTACAAGCTGAAGGTGTGGTGACAAGTACCCTACACGAGTGAAACTGAAAAACAAACAATCAAACAAATGGATTCTGTTTGAGCCCCCAGAGACAGTCAGTAGAAAATAGCACTATCTGGCCACCGTGAATTCTTTTTGTTTGTTTTCAGCAAGTCCCAGCCATAGATTTAGTGGTGGAGCAACGTCCTTCTCATTTTCTCTCACCTCAACAACTGAGTTGCTGAAATAATAAGAATCTGGGCCTTTGAAATCTGTGGGTTTTATGATCTTCACGAATGTGAAGTATTAACCAAATAAAGAGGGAAGTTTGGACACTCAAGTAAACATGTCACTCCAAAACACACTCTTAGCTCCCAAATGCTCCTGTCTAGAAATTGGTGTTCCTTTTTATTTGACCCTCCATCCTATCAGTGGTGTTCACATAGACGTCCTTCAAACATGGTGGTGAGCAAAGCAACAATTTTACGTTTCTGTCGACCACATGCCCAGAGGAAGGATACTTGTGGTCTTCAGGGAGCACTTAGTGAATGAATGTGGCTAAATACAGACAGGAAGTGAGAAGGAGATGAACGAGGACAGAGATGAGAGTCACGGGTTCAAGTCCCTGCACAACCATTTCCTGGTTTTGTAGGTACACTCGGACGACACGACCTGCAAGTGTCTCGGTGAACCCAGTGCTCTCCCTACAGCCTAGTTAACTTGCAGGATTTTTGGAAGCATAATGTAGGAAAGTGACATTGGATATGTGGTTAACTGCTCTGTACACAAGGACAGATGGGCAGACAGAAAGATGATTGATTGATTGATTGAATGATTGATAGACAGATAGATAAATATAGGTTCATATCGATTAACACAAAGCTATTGCTCATAACCATGAGAGCAATGGTTGAAGCACATAGCGAAACTACAAACAAAAAAGAAGAATAAAATCCAGTTTAAAAAGTGCAATAAGCAGCCATAAGAAGAAAACAAATCCTATCATTGGCAATAACTTGGATGGACCTAGAGGGTATTATGCTCAGTGAAAAAGGCCAGTCGGAGAAATACATGTACCAAATCATTTAACTCATGTGTGGAGTACGATAACAAAGAAAAACTGAAGGAAGAAACAGCAGCATATACACAGTACCCGAGAGTGGACTAACAGTTACCAAAGAGAAAGGGACTGGTTAGTGTTTGTGGGAAGGGATTGATAAGGGCGGGGAAAAAGAATGAGGGCATTAGGATTAGCATGAATAATGTGTAGGGTGAATGGTCATTAGGAGGGCTATACAACACAGAGAAGACAAGTAGTGATTCTAGAGCATCTTACGACACGCTGACGGACAGCGACTAAAACTGGGATTTGGCGATGACTTGGTGAAGGGATTAGACTAGTAAACATATTGTTCTGCATGTGGTTGTATATTAATGAGAATAAAAAAAATTTCAAAGTGCTGTAAGAGGCTAGCTACCAAATATCAGAAAAAAAGTACAGGCTTTCACTGCTCCAATCAAAAGACACAGGGTAAGAAGGACGGATGAAAACTTAAGATCACCTAAGTGCTCCCTTACTGGAGACTCACTTGTGATCCAAGGACACAGACAAACTACAAGCTGAAGGGGCGGGGACAGGTAACCTATACAAGTGAATCTTTGAAACAAAGAAACAAATGGATTCTGTTTGAGTCCCCAGAGACAGTCACTAGAAAATAGTCCTACCTAGCCACCGTGAATTCCTTTTGTTTGGTATCAGCAGTGCCCAGGTATAGATTTAGTGGTACTGCAATGTCCTTCTCATTTTTCTCACATCAACAAAAGAATTGCTGTAATAATATGCGTCTGGGCTTTTGTAATCACTGGGTTTTATGATATCCACGATTGTAAAGAAGTAATAACCACATAAAGAGGGAAGTTTGGACACTCAACCAAACACGTCTCTCCACAACACACACTTTGCTCCCAAATGCTCCTGTCTAGAAATAGGTTTTCCTTTTTATTTGTCCCTCCTCCTATCAGTGGTGAACATGCCAATGTCCCTCAAACATGGTGGTGAGTAAAGCACCAAGTATACTTTTCTGTCTACAACAGGCCCAGTGGAAGTATAATTGGGGTCTTCAGTGAGGACTTAGTCAATGAATGTGGCTAAATACAGTTAGCAAGCGAGAAGGAGGTTTAAGAGGACAGAGGACAGAGATACGGGTTCAAGTCCCTGCACCACCATTTACTTGTTTTGTAAGCACACGCGGCTGATTCGATCTGCAATTGTCTCAGTGAGCCCAGTGCTCTCCCTACGGCCTAGTGACCTTGCAATGTTTTTGAAAGCATAATGTAGGGAAGTGACATAGGTGATGTAGTTAACTGTTCTGTACATAAGAATAGATGGACAGACAGAAAGAAGGTTGTTTCAGAGATAGACAGATAGATAGATGACAGATGATCGATAGATTATACACATGATAGAAGACAGGAAGCTAGATAGATGGATAGATAAATAGAGAGGATAGAGAGATAGAAAGAAGGATATATAGAAAGTTAGATAGATATACAGACAGACAGAGCGATAGATAGATACAGATACATATCGATTGACACAAAGCTGTTGCTCATAACCAGGAGATGAATGGTGAAATCACATAGCTAAACTACAAACAACAAGGAAGAATGAAATCCAGTTTGCAAAGTGCAGTAAGCAGCCATAAGAAGAAAACAAATCCTACCATTTGCAATGACGTGGATGGAGCTAGACAGTAGTATGTTCAGAAAAGTAGGTCAGGCGGAGAAAGACAATATCAAGTGATATCACTCATGTGTGGAGTATAACAACAAAGAGAAACTGAAGGAAAAAAACAGCAGAATACTCACAGAACCCGAGAGTTGACTTAAAGTTGCCAAAGGGAAAAGGACTGCACAGGGTGGTTCTGAAGGGAGGGATAAGTGTGGGGAGAAAGATTGGGGGCATTAGGATTACCATGTATATTGCGTGGGGTCACGCGGCACATGGGGAGTGCTGTACAACACAGAGAAGACTAGTAGAGGTTATATAGCATCTTACTACTCCATGATTGATAGCGACTGTATCGGTGTCTTTGAAGGGGTACATGCTAAAGGGGTTTAAAGCATCCAACTATGCTGATGGACAGGGACTTTAAGAGGTTTTTGATGGTGGACTTGGATAAGGGGGAGCATAGTAAACATAATGTTCTTCATGTGATTGTAGATTAATGATAACAAAAAAATTTTTTTAAGTGCAATAAGGGCACAGCACAGAATCATCAGCATAAAAGGTCAGGCTCTGAGTGCTGCAAACAAAAGACACAGGGTTAAAAGAACGGATGAAAACTCAAGAAACCTACGTGCTTCCTTACAGGAGACTCACTTGAGATCCAAGGACACAGACAAACTACAAGCTGAAGGTGTGGTGACAAGTACCCTACACGAGTGAAACTGAAAAACAAACAATCAAACAAATGGATTCTGTTTGAGCCCCCAGAGACAGTCAGTAGAAAATAGCACTATCTGGCCACCGTGAATTCTTTTTGTTTGTTTTCAGCAAGTCCCAGCCATAGATTTAGTGGTGGAGCAACGTCCTTCTCATTTTCTCTCACCTCAACAACTGAGTTGCTGAAATAATAAGAATCTGGGCCTTTGAAATCTGTGGGTTTTATGATCTTCACGAATGTGAAGTATTAACCAAATAAAGAGGGAAGTTTGGACACTCAAGTAAACATGTCACTCCAAAACACACTCTTAGCTCCCAAATGCTCCTGTCTAGAAAATTGGTGTTCCTTTTTATTTGACCCTCCATCCTATCAGTGGTGTTCACATAGACGTCCTTCAAACATGGTGGTGAGCAAAGCAACAATTTTACGTTTCTGTCGACCACATGCCCAGAGGAAGGATACTTGTGGTCTTCAGGGAGCACTTAGTGAATGAATGTGGCTAAATACAGACAGGAAGTGAGAAGGAGATGAAAGAGGACAGAGATGAGAGTCACGGGTTCAAGTCCCTGCACAAACATTTCCTGGTTTTGTAGGTACACTCGGACGACACGACCTGCAAGTGTCTCGGTGAACCCAGTGCTCTCCCTACAGCCTAGTTAACTTGCAGGATTTTTGGAAGCATAATGTAGGAAAGTGACATTGGATATGTGGTTAACTGCTCTGTACACAAGGACAGATGGGCAGACAGAAAGATGATTGATTGATTGATTGAATGATTGATAGACAGATAGATAAATATAGGTTCATATCGATTAACACAAAGCTATTGCTCATAACCATGAGAGCAATGGTTGAAGCACATAGCGAAACTACAAACAAAAAAGAAGAATAAAATCCAGTTTAAAAAGTGCAATAAGCAGCCATAAGAAGAAAACAAATCCTATCATTGGCAATAACTTGGATGGACCTAGAGGGTATTATGCTCAGTGAAAAAGGCCAGTCGGAGAAATACATGTACCAAATCATTTAACTCATGTGTGGAGTACGATAACAAAGAAAAACTGAAGGAAGAAACAGCAGCATATACACAGTACCCGAGAGTGGACTAACAGTTACCAAAGAGAAAGGGACTGGTTAGTGTTTGTGGGAAGGGATTGATAAGGGCGGGGAAAAAGAATGAGGGCATTAGGATTAGCATGAATAATGTGTAGGGTGAATGGTCATTAGGAGGGCTATACAACACAGAGAAGACAAGTAGTGAATCTAGAGCATCTTACGACACGCTGACGGACAGCGACTAAAACTGGGATTTGGCGATGACTTGGTGAAGGGATTAAACTAGTAAACATATTGTTCTGCATGTGGTTGTATATTAATGAGAATAAAAAAAATTTCAAAGTGCTGTAAGAGCCTAGCTATCAAATATCAGAAAAAAAGTACAGGCTTTCACTGCTCCAATCAAAAGACACAGGGTAAGAAGGACGGATGAAAACTTAAGATCACCTAAGTGCTCCCTTACTGGAGACTCACTTGTGATCCAAGGACACAGACAAACTACAAGCTGAAGGGGCGGGGACAGGTAACCTATACAAGTGAATCTTTGAAACAAAGAAACAAATGGATTCTGTTTGAGTCCCCAGAGACAGTCACTAGAAAATAGTCCTACCTAGCCACCGTGAATTCCTTTTGTTTGGTATCAGCAGTGCCCAGGTATAGATTTAGTGGTACTGCAATGTCCTTCTCATTTTTCTCACATCAACAAAAGAATTGCTGTAATAATATGTGTCTGGGCTTTTGAAATCACTGGGTTTTATGATATCCACGATTGTAAAGAAGTAATAACCACATAAAGAGGGAAGTTTGGACACTCAACCAAACACGTCTCTCCACAACACACACTTTGCTCCCAAATGCTCCTGTCTAGAAATAGGTTTTCCTTTTTATTTGTCCCTCCTCCTATCAGTGGTGAACATGCCAATGTCCCTCAAACATGGTGGTGAGTAAAGCACCAAGTATACTTTTCTGTCTACAACAGGCCCAGTGGAAGTATAATTGGGGTCTTCAGTGAGGACTTAGTCAATGAATGTGGCTAAATACAGTTAGCAAGCGAGAAGGAGGTTTAAGAGGACAGAGGACAGAGATACGGGTTCAAGTCCCTGCACCACCATTTACTGGTTTTGTAAGCACACGCGGCTGATTCGATCTGCAATTGTCTCAGTGAGCCCAGTGCTCTCCCTACGGCCTAGTGACCTTGCAATGTTTTTGAAAGCATAATGTAGGGAAGTGACATAGGTGATGTAGTTAACTGTTCTGTACATAAGGATAGATGGACAGACAGAAAGAAGGTTGTTTCATAGATAGACAGATAGATAGATGACAGATGATCGATAGATTATACACATGATAGAAGACAGGAAGCTAGATAGATGGATAGATAAATAGAGAGGATAGAGAGATAGAAAGAAGGATATATAGAAAGTTAGATAGATATACAGACAGACAGAGCGATAGATAGATACAGATACATATCGATTGACACAAAGCTGTTGCTCATAACCAGGAGATGAATGGTGAAATCACATAGCTAAACTACAAACAAAAAGGAAGAATGAAATCCAGTTTGCAAAGTGCAGTAAGCAGCCATAAGAAGAAAACAAATCCTACCATTTGCAATGACGTGGATGGAGCTAGACAGTAGTATGTTCAGAAAAGTAGGTCAGGCGGAGAAAGACAATATCAAGTGATATCACTCATGTGTGGAGTATAACAACAAAGAGAAACTGAAGGAAAAAAACAGCAGAATACTCACAGAACCCGAGAGTTGACTTAAAGTTGCCAAAGGGAAAAGGACTGCACAGGGTGGTTCTGAAGGGAGGGATAAGTGTGGGGAGAAAGATTGGGGGCATTAGGATTACCATGTATATTGCGTGGGGTCACGCGGGACATGGGGAGTGCTGTACAACACAGAGAAGACTAGAAGAGGTTATATAGCATCTTACTACTCCATGATTGATAGCGACTGTATCGGTGTCTTTGAAGGGGTACATGCTAAAGGGGTTTAAAGCATCCAACTATGCTGATGGACAGGGACTTTAAGAGGTTTTTGATGGTGGACTTGGATAAGGGGGAGCATAGTAAACATAATGTTCTTCATGTGATTGTAGATTAATGATAACAAAAAAATTTTTTTAAGTGCAATAAGGGCACAGCACAGAATCATCAGAATAAAAGGTCAGGCTCTGAGTGCTGCAAACAAAAGACACAGGGTTAAAAGAACGGATGAAAACTCAAGAAACCTACGTGCTTCCTTACAGGAGACTCACTTGAGATCCAAGGACACAGACAAACTACAAGCTGAAGGTGTGGTGACAAGTACCCTACACGAGTGAAACTGAAAAACAAACAATCAAACAAATGGATTCTGTTTGAGCCCCCAGAGACAGTCAGTAGAAAATAGCACTATCTGGCCACCGTGAATTCTTTTTGTTTGTTTTCAGCAAGTCCCAGCCATAGATTTAGTGGTGGAGCAACGTCCTTCTCATTTTCTCTCACCTCAACAACTGAGTTGCTGAAATAATAAGAATCTGGGCCTTTGAAATCTGTGGGTTTTATGATCTTCACGAATGTGAAGTAATAACCAAATAAAGAGGGAAGTTTGGACACTCAAGTAAACATGTCACTCCAAAACACACTCTTAGCTCCCAAATGCTCCTGTCTAGAAATTGGTGTTCCTTTTTATTTGACCCTCCATCCTATCAGTGGTGTTCACATAGACGTCCTTCAAACATGGTGGTGAGCAAAGCAACAATTTTACGTTTCTGTCGACCACATGCCCAGAGGAAGGATACTTGTGGTCTTCAGGGAGCACTTAGTGAATGAATGTGGCTAAATACAGACAGGAAGTGAGAAGGAGATGAACGAGGACAGAGATGAGAGTCACGGGTTCAAGTCCCTGCACAACCATTTCCTGGTTTTGTAGGTACACTCGGACGACACGACCTGCAAGTGTCTCGGTGAACCCAGTGCTCTCCCTACAGCCTAGTTAACTTGCAGGATTTTTGGAAGCATAATGTAGGAAAGTGACATTGGATATGTGGTTAACTGCTCTGTACACAAGGACAGATGGGCAGACAGAAAGATGATTGATTGATTGATTGAATGATTGATAGACAGATAGATAAATATAGGTTCATATCGATTAACACAAAGCTATTGCTCATAACCATGAGAGCAATGGTTGAAGCACATAGCGAAACTACAAACAAAAAAGAAGAATAAAATCCAGTTTAAAAAGTGCAATAAGCAGCCATAAGAAGAAAACAAATCCTATCATTGGCAATAACTTGGATGGACCTAGAGGGTATTATGCTCAGTGAAAAAGGCCAGTCGGAGAAATACATGTACCAAATCATTTAACTCATGTGTGGAGTACGATAACAAAGAAAAACTGAAGGAAGAAACAGCAGCATATACACAGTACCCGAGAGTGGACTAACAGTTACCAAAGAGAAAGGGACTGGTTAGTGTTTGTGGGAAGGGATTGATAAGGGCGGGGAAAAAGAATGAGGGCATTAGGATTAGCATGAATAATGTGTAGGGTGAATGGTCATTAGGAGGGCTATACAACACAGAGAAGACAAGTAGTGATTCTAGAGCATCTTACGACACGCTGACGGACAGCGACTAAAACTGGGATTTGGCGATGACTTGGTGAAGGGATTAGACTAGTAAACATATTGTTCTGCATGTGGTTGTATATTAATGAGAATAAAAAAAATTTCAAAGTGCTGTAAGAGCCTAGCTACCAAATATCAGAAAAAAAGTACAGGCTTTCACTGCTCCAATCAAAAGACACAGGGTAAGAAGGACGGATGAAAACTTAAGATCACCTAAGTGCTCCCTTACTGGAGACTCACTTGTGATCCAAGGACACAGACAAACTACAAGCTGAAGGGGCGGGGACAGGTAACCTATACAAGTGAATCTTTGAAACAAAGAAACAAATGGATTCTGTTTGAGTCCCCAGAGACAGTCACTAGAAAATAGTCCTACCTAGCCACCGTGAATTCCTTTTGTTTGGTATCAGCAGTGCCCAGGTATAGATTTAGTGGTACTGCAATGTCCTTCTCATTTTTCTCACATCAACAAAAGAATTGCTGTAATAATATGCGTCTGGGCTTTTGAAATCACTGGGTTTTATGATATCCACGATTGTAAAGAAGTAATAACCACATAAAGAGGGAAGTTTGGACACTCAACCAAACACGTCTCTCCACAACACACACTTTGCTCCCAAATGCTCCTGTCTAGAAATAGGTTTTCCTTTTTATTTGTCCCTCCTCCTATCAGTGGTGAACATGCCAATGTCCCTCAAACATGGTGGTGAGTAAAGCACCAAGTATACTTTTCTGTCTACAACAGGCCCAGTGGAAGTATAATTGGGGTCTTCAGTGAGGACTTAGTCAATGAATGTGGCTAAATACAGTTAGCAAGCGAGAAGGAGGTTTAAGAGGACAGAGGACAGAGATACGGGTTCAAGTCCCTGCACCACCATTTACTGGTTTTGTAAGCACACGCGGCTGATTCGATCTGCAATTGTCTCAGTGAGCCCAGTGCTCTCCCTACGGCCTAGTGACCTTGCAATGTTTTTGAAAGCATAATGTAGGGAAGTGACATAGGTGATGTAGTTAACTGTTCTGTACATAAGAATAGATGGACAGACAGAAAGAAGGTTGTTTCAGAGATAGACAGATAGATAGATGACAGATGATCGATAGATTATACACATGATAGAAGACAGGAAGCTAGATAGATGGATAGATAAATAGAGAGGATAGAGAGATAGAAAGAAGGATATATAGAAAGTTAGGTAGATATACAGACAGACAGAGCGATAGATAGATACAGATACATATCGATTGACACAAAGCTGTTGCTCATAACCAGGAGATGAATGGTGAAATCACATAGCTAAACTACAAACAACAAGGAAGAATGAAATCCAGTTTGCAAAGTGCAGTAAGCAGCCATAAGAAGAAAACAAATCCTACCATTTGCAATGACGTGGATGGAGCTAGACAGTAGTATGTTCAGAAAAATAGGTCAGGCGGAGAAAGACAATATCAAGTGATATCACTCATGTGTGGAGTATAACAACAAAGAGAAACTGAAGGAAAAAAACAGCAGAATACTCACAGAACCCGAGAGTTGACTTAAAGTTGCCAAAGGGAAAAGGACTGCACAGGGTGGTTCTGAAGGGAGGGATAAGTGTGGGGAGAAAGATTGGGGGCATTAGGATTACCATGTATATTGCGTGGGGTCACGCGGCACATGGGGAGTGCTGTACAACACAGAGAAGACTAGTAGAGGTTATATAGCATCTTACTACTCCATGATTGATAGCGACTGTATCGGTGTCTTTGAAGGGGTACATGCTAAAGGGGTTTAAAGCATCCAACTATGCTGATGGACAGGGACTTTAAGAGGTTTTTGATGGTGGACTTGGATAAGGGGGAGCATAGTAAACATAATGTTCTTCATGTGATTGTAGATTAATGATAACAAAAAAATTTTTTTAAGTGCAATAAGGGCACAGCACAGAATCATCAGCATAAAAGGTCAGGCTCTGAGTGCTGCAAACAAAAGACACAGGGTTAAAAGAACGGATGAAAACTCAAGAAACCTACGTGCTTCCTTACAGGAGACTCACTTGAGATCCAAGGACACAGACAAACTACAAGCTGAAGGTGTGGTGACAAGTACCCTACACGAGTGAAACTGAAAAACAAACAATCAAACAAATGGATTCTGTTTGAGCCCCCAGAGACAGTCAGTAGAAAATAGCACTATCTGGCCACCGTGAATTCTTTTTGTTTGTTTTCAGCAAGTCCCAGCCATAGATTTAGTGGTGGAGCAACGTCCTTCTCATTTTCTCTCACCTCAACAACTGAGTTGCTGAAATAATAAGAATCTGGGCCTTTGAAATCTGTGGGTTTTATGATCTTCACGAATGTGAAGTATTAACCAAATAAAGAGGGAAGTTTGGACACTCAAGTAAACATGTCACTCCAAAACACACTCTTAGCTCCCAAATGCTCCTGTCTAGAAAATTGGTGTTCCTTTTTATTTGACCCTCCATCCTATCAGTGGTGTTCACATAGACGTCCTTCAAACATGGTGGTGAGCAAAGCAACAATTTTACGTTTCTGTCGACCACATGCCCAGAGGAAGGATACTTGTGGTCTTCAGGGAGCACTTAGTGAATGAATGTGGCTAAATACAGACAGGAAGTGAGAAGGAGATGAACGAGGACAGAGATGAGAGTCACGGGTTCAAGTCCCTGCACAACCATTTCCTGGTTTTGTAGGTACACTCGGACGACACGACCTGCAAGTGTCTCGGTGAACCCAGTGCTCTCCCTACAGCCTAGTTAACTTGCAGGATTTTTGGAAGCATAATGTAGGAAAGTGACATTGGATATGTGGTTAACTGCTCTGTACACAAGGACAGATGGGCAGACAGAAAGATGATTGATTGATTGATTGAATGATTGATAGACAGATAGATAAATATAGGTTCATATCGATTAACACAAAGCTATTGCTCATAACCATGAGAGCAATGGTTGAAGCACATAGCGAAACTACAAACAAAAAAGAAGAATAAAATCCAGTTTAAAAAGTGCAATAAGCAGCCATAAGAAGAAAACAAATCCTATCATTGGCAATAACTTGGATGGACCTAGAGGGTATTATGCTCAGTGAAAAAGGCCAGTCGGAGAAATACATGTACCAAATCATTTAACTCATGTGTGGAGTACGATAACAAAGAAAAACTGAAGGAAGAAACAGCAGCATATACACAGTACCCGAGAGTGGACTAACAGTTACCAAAGAGAAAGGGACTGGTTAGTGTTTGTGGGAAGGGATTGATAAGGGCGGGGTAAAAGAATGAGGGCATTAGGATTAGCATGAGTAATGTGTAGGGTGAATGGTCATTAGGAGGGCTATACAACACAGAGAAGACAAGTAGTGATTCTAGAGCATCTTACGACACGCTGACGGACAGCGAATAAAACTGGGATTTGGCGATGACTTGGTGAAGGGATTAGACTAGTAAACATATTGTTCTGCATGTGGTTGTATATTAATGAGAATAAAAAAAATTTCAAAGTGCTGTAAGAGCCTAGCTATCAAATATCAGAAAAAAAGTACAGGCTTTCACTGCTCCAATCAAAAGACACAGGGTAAGAAGGACGGATGAAAACTTAAGATCACCTAAGTGCTCCCTTACTGGAGACTCACTTGTGATCCAAGGACACAGACCAACTACAAGCTGAAGGGGCGGGGACAGGTAACCTATACAAGTGAATCTTTGAAACAAAGAAACAAATGGATTCTCTTTGAGTCCCCAGAGACAGTCACTAGAAAATAGTCCTACCTAGCCACCGTGAATTCCTTTTGTTTGGTATCAGCAGTGCCCAGGTATAGATTTAGTGGTACTGCAATGTCCTTCTCATTTTTCTCACATCAACAAAAGAATTGCTGTAATAATATGCGTCTGGGCTTTTGAAATCACTGGGTTTTATGATATCCACGATTGTAAAGAAGTAATAACCACATAAAGAGGGAAGTTTGGACACTCAACCAAACACGTCTCTCCACAACACACACTTTGCTCCCAAATGCTCCTGTCTAGAAATAGGTTTTCCTTTTTATTTGTCCCTCCTCCTATCAGTGGTGAACATGCCAATGTCCCTCAAACATGGTGGTGAGTAAAGCACCAAGTATACTTTTCTGTCTACAACAGGCCCAGAGGAAGTATAATTGGGGTCTTCAGTGAGGACTTAGTCAATGAATGTGGCTAAATACAGTTAGCAAGCGAGAAGGAGGTTTAAGAGGACAGAGGACAGAGATACGGGTTCAAGTCCCTGCACCACCATTTACTGGTTTTGTAAGCACACGCGGCTGATTCGATCTGCAATTGTCTCAGTGAGCCCAGTGCTCTTTCTACGGCCTAGTGACCTTGCAATGTTTTTGAAAGCATAATGTAGGGAAGTGACATAGGTGATGTAGTTAACTGTTCTGTACATAAGGATAGATGGACAGACAGAAAGAAGGTTGTTTCATAGATAGACAGATAGATAGATGACAGATGATCGATAGATTATACACAGGATAGAAGACAGGAAGCTAGATAGATGGATAGATAAATAGAGAGGATAGAGAGATAGAAAGAAGGATATATAGAAAGTTAGATAGATATACAGACAGACAGAGCGATAGATAGATACAGATACATATCGATTGACACAAAGCTGTTGCTCATAACCAGGAGATGAATGGTGAAATCACATAGCTAAACTACAAACAAAAAGGAAGAATGAAATCCAGTTTGCAAAGTGCAGTAAGCAGCCATAAGAAGAAAACAAATCCTACCATTTGCAATGACGTGGATGGAGCTAGACAGTAGTATGTTCAGAAAAGTAGGTCAGGCGGAGAAAGACAATATCAAGTGATATCACTCATGTGTGGAGTATAACAACAAAGAGAAACTGAAGGAAAAAAACAGCAGAATACTCACAGAACCCGAGAGTTGACTTAAAGTTGCCAAAGGGAAAAGGACTGCACAGGGTGGTTCTGAAGGGAGGGATAAGTGTGGGGAGAAAGATTGGGGGCATTAGGATTACCATGTATATTGCGTGGGGTCACGCGGGACATGGGGAGTGCTGTACAACACAGAGAAGACTAGTAGAGGTTATATAGCATCTTACTACTCCATGATTGATAGCGACTGTATCGGTGTCTTTGAAGGGGTACATGCTAAAGGGGTTTAAAGCATCCAACTATGCTGATGGACAGGGACTTTAAGAGGTTTTTGATGGTGGACTTGGATAAGGGGGAGCATAGTAAACATAATGTTCTTCATGTGATTGTAGATTAATGATAACAAAAAAATTTTTTTAAGTGCAATAAGGGCACAGCACAGAATCATCAGCATAAAAGGTCAGGCTCTGAGTGCTGCAAACAAAAGACACAGGGTTAAAAGAACGGATGAAAACTCAAGAAACCTACGTGCTTCCTTACAGGAGACTCACTTGAGATCCAAGGACACAGACAAACTACAAGCTGAAGGTGTGGTGACAAGTACCCTACACGAGTGAAACTGAAAAACAAACAATCAAACAAATGGATTCTGTTTGAGCCCCCAGAGACAGTCAGTAGAAAATAGCACTATCTGGCCACCGTGAATTCTTTTTGTTTGTTTTCAGCAAGTCCCAGCCATAGATTTAGTGGTGGAGCAACGTCCTTCTCATTTTCTCTCACCTCAACAACTGAGTTGCTGAAATAATAAGAATCTGGGCCTTTGAAATCTGTGGGTTTTATGATCTTCACGAATGTGAAGTATTAACCAAATAAAGAGGGAAGTTTGGACACTCAAGTAAACATGTCACTCCAAAACACACTCTTAGCTCCCAAATGCTCCTGTCTAGAAAATTGGTGTTCCTTTTTATTTGACCCTCCATCCTATCAGTGGTGTTCACATAGACGTCCTTCAAACATGGTGGTGAGCAAAGCAACAATTTTACGTTTCTGTCGACCACATGCCCAGAGGAAGGATACTTGTGGTCTTCAGGGAGCACTTAGTGAATGAATGTGGCTAAATACAGACAGGAAGTGAGAAGGAGATGAAAGAGGACAGAGATGAGAGTCACGGGTTCAAGTCCCTGCACAACCATTTCCTGGTTTTGTAGGTACACTCGGACGACACGACCTGCAAGTGTCTCGGTGAACCCAGTGCTCTCCCTACAGCCTAGTTAACTTGCAGGATTTTTGGAAGCATAATGTAGGAAAGTGACATTGGATATGTGGTTAACTGCTCTGTACACAAGGACAGATGGGCAGACAGAAAGATGATTGATTGATTGATTGAATGATTGATAGACAGATAGATAAATATAGGTTCATATCGATTAACACAAAGCTATTGCTCATAACCATGAGAGCAATGGTTGAAGCACATAGCGAAACTACAAACAAAAAAGAAGAATAAAATCCAGTTTAAAAAGTGCAATAAGCAGCCATAAGAAGAAAACAAATCCTATCATTGGCAATAACTTGGATGGACCTAGAGGGTATTATGCTCAGTGAAAAAGGCCAGTCGGAGAAATACATGTACCAAATCATTTAACTCATGTGTGGAGTACGATAACAAAGAAAAACTGAAGGAAGAAACAGCAGCATATACACAGTACCCGAGAGTGGACTAACAGTTACCAAAGAGAAAGGGACTGGTTAGTGTTTGTGGGAAGGGATTGATAAGGGCGGGGTAAAAGAATGAGGGCATTAGGATTAGCATGAATAATGTGTAGGGTGAATGGTCATTAGGAGGGCTATACAACACAGAGAAGACAAGTAGTGATTCTAGAGCATCTTACGACACGCTGACGGACAGCGACTAAAACTGGGATTTGGCGATGACTTGGTGAAGGGATTAGACTAGTAAACATATTGTTCTGCATGTGGTTGTATATTAATGAGAATAAAAAAAATTTCAAAGTGCTGTAAGAGCCTAGCTATCAAATATCAGAAAAAAAGTACAGGCTTTCACTGCTCCAATCAAAAGACACAGGGTAAGAAGGACGGATGAAAACTTAAGATCACCTAAGTGCTCCCTTACTGGAGACTCACTTGTGATCCAAGGACACAGACAAACTACAAGCTGAAGGGGCGGGGACAGGTAACCTATACAAGTGAATCTTTGAAACAAAGAAACAAATGGATTCTGTTTGAGTCCCCAGAGACAGTCACTAGAAAATAGTCCTACCTAGCCACCGTGAATTCCTTTTGTTTGGTATCAGCAGTGCCCAGGTATAGATTTAGTGGTACTGCAATGTCCTTCTCATTTTTCTCACATCAACAAAAGAATTGCTGTAATAATATGCGTCTGGGCTTTTGAAATCACTGGGTTTTATGATATCCACGATTGTAAAGAAGTAATAACCACATAAAGAGGGAAGTTTGGACACTCAACCAAACACGTCTCTCCACAACACACACTTTGCTCCCAAATGCTCCTGTCTAGAAATAGGTTTTCCTTTTTATTTGTCCCTCCTCCTATCAGTGGTGAACATGCCAATGTCCCTCAAACATGGTGGTGAGTAAAGCACCAAGTATACTTTTCTGTCTACAACAGGCCCAGAGGAAGTATAATTGGGGTCTTCAGTGAGGACTTAGTCAATGAATGTGGCTAAATACAGTTAGCAAGCGAGAAGGAGGTTTAAGAGGACAGAGGACAGAGATACGGGTTCAAGTGCCTGCACCACCATTTACTGGTTTTGTAAGCACACGCGGCTGATTCGATCTGCAATTGTCTCAGTGAGCCCAGTGCTCTCCCTACGGCCTAGTGACCTTGCAATGTTTTTGAAAGCATAATGTAGGGAAGTGACATAGGTGATGTAGTTAACTGTTCTGTACATAAGGATAGATGGACAGACAGAAAGAAGGTTGTTTCATAGATAGACAGATAGATAGATGACAGATGATCGATAGATTATACACATGATAGAAGACAGGAAGCTAGATAGATGGATAGATAAATAGAGAGGATAGAGAGATAGAAAGAAGGATATATAGAAAGTTAGATAGATATACAGACAGACAGAGCGATAGATAGATACAGATACATATCGATTGACACAAAGCTGTTGCTCATAACCAGGAGATGAATGGTGAAATCACATAGCTAAACTACAAACAAAAAGGAAGAATGAAATCCAGTTTGCAAAGTGCAGTAAGCAGCCATAAGAAGAAAACAAATCCTACCATTTGCAATGACGTGGATGGAGCTAGACAGTAGTATGTTCAGAAAAGTAGGTCAGGCGGAGAAAGACAATATCAAGTGATATCACTCATGTGTGGAGTATAACAACAAAGAGAAACTGAAGGAAAAAAACAGCAGAATACTCACAGAACCCGAGAGTTGACTTAAAGTTGCCAAAGGGAAAAGGACTGCACAGGGTGGTTCTGAAGGGAGGGATAAGTGTGGGGAGAAAGATTGGGTGCATTAGGATTACCATGTATATTGCGTGGGGTCACGCGGGACATGGGGAGTGCTGTACAACACAGAGAAGACTAGTAGAGGTTATATAGCATCTTACTACTCCATGATTGATAGCGACTGTATCGGTGTCTTTGAAGGGGTACATGCTAAAGGGGTTTAAAGCATCCAACTATGCTGATGGACAGGGACTTTAAGAGGTTTTTGATGGTGGACTTGGATAAGGGGGAGCATAGTAAACATAATGTTCTTCATGTGATTGTAGATTAATGATAACAAAAAAATTTTTTTAAGTGCAATAAGGGCACAGCACAGAATCATCAGAATAAAAGGTCAGGCTCTGAGTGCTGCAAACAAAAGACACAGGGTTAAAAGAACGGATGAAAACTCAAGAAACCTACGTGCTTCCTTACAGGAGACTCACTTGAGATCCAAGGACACAGACAAACTACAAGCTGAAGGTGTGGTGACAAGTACTCTACACGAGTGAAACTGAAAAACAAACAATCAAACAAATGGATTCTGTTTGAGCCCCCAGAGACAGTCAGTAGAAAATAGCACTATCTGGCCACCGTGAATTCTTTTTGTTTGTTTTCAGCAAGTCCCAGCCATAGATTTAGTGGTGGAGCAACGTCCTTCTCATTTTCTCTCACCTCAACAACTGAGTTGCTGAAATAATAAGAATCTGGGCCTTTGAAATCTGTGGGTTTTATGATCTTCACGAATGTGAAGTATTAACCAAATAAAGAGGGAAGTTTGGACACTCAAGTAAACATGTCACTCCAAAACACACTCTTAGCTCCCAAATGCTCCTGTCTAGAAATTGGTGTTCCTTTTTATTTGACCCTCCATCCTATCAGTGGTGTTCACATAGACGTCCTTCAAACATGGTGGTGAGCAAAGCAACAATTTTACGTTTCTGTCGACCACATGCCCAGAGGAAGGATACTTGTGGTCTTCAGGGAGCACTTAGTGAATGAATGTGGCTAAATACAGACAGGAAGTGAGAAGGAGATGAACGAGGACAGAGATGAGAGTCACGGGTTCAAGTCCCTGCACAACCATTTCCTGGTTTTGTAGGTACACTCGGACGACACGACCTGCAAGTGTCTCGGTGAACCCAGTGCTCTCCCTACAGCCTAGTTAACTTGCAGGATTTTTGGAAGCATAATGTAGGAAAGTGACATTGGATATGTGGTTAACTGCTCTGTACACAAGGACAGATGGGCAGACAGAAAGATGATTGATTGATTGATTGAATGATTGATAGACAGATAGATAAATATAGGTTCATATCGATTAACACAAAGCTATTGCTCATAACCATGAGAGCAATGGTTGAAGCACATAGCGAAACTACAAACAAAAAAGAAGAATAAAATCCAGTTTAAAAAGTGCAATAAGCAGCCATAAGAAGAAAACAAATCCTATCATTGGCAATAACTTGGATGGACCTAGAGGGTATTATGCTCAGTGAAAAAGGCCAGTCGGAGAAATACATGTACCAAATCATTTAACTCATGTGTGGAGTACGATAACAAAGAAAAACTGAAGGAAGAAACAGCAGCATATACACAGTACCCGAGAGTGGACTAACAGTTACCAAAGAGAAAGGGACTGGTTAGTGTTTGTGGGAAGGGATTGATAAGGGCGGGGAAAAAGAATGAGGGCATTAGGATTAGCATGAATAATGTGTAGGGTGAATGGTCATTAGGAGGGCTATACAACACAGAGAAGACAAGTAGTGATTCTAGAGCATCTTACGACACGCTGACGGACAGCGACTAAAACTGGGATTTGGCGATGACTTGGTGAAGGGATTAGACTAGTAAACATATTGTTCTGCATGTGGTTGTATATTAATGAGAATAAAAAAAATTTCAAAGTGCTGTAAGAGCCTAGCTATCAAATATCAGAAAAAAAGTACAGGCTTTCACTGCTCCAATCAAAAGACACAGGGTAAGAAGGACGGATGAAAACTTAAGATCACCTAAGTGCTCCCTTACTGGAGACTCACTTGTGATCCAAGGACACAGACAAACTACAAGCTGAAGGGGCGGGGACAGGTAACCTATACAAGTGAATCTTTGAAACAAAGAAACAAATGGATTCTGTTTGAGTCCCCAGAGACAGTCACTAGAAAATAGTCCTACCTAGCCACCGTGAATTCCTTTTGTTTGGTATCAGCAGTGCCCAGGTATAGATTTAGTGGTACTGCAATGTCCTTCTCATTTTTCTCACATCAACAAAAGAATTGCTGTAATAATATGCGTCTGGGCTTTTGAAATCACTGGGTTTTATGATATCCACGATTGTAAAGAAGTAATAACCACATAAAGAGGGAAGTTTGGACACTCAACCAAACACGTCTCTCCACAACACACACTTTGCTCCCAAATGCTCCTGTCTAGAAATAGGTTTTCCTTTTTATTTGTCCCTCCTCCTATCAGTGGTGAACATGCCAATGTCCCTCAAACATGGTGGTGAGTAAAGCACCAAGTATACTTTTCTGTCTACAACAGGCCCAGAGGAAGTATAATTGGGGTCTTCAGTGAGGACTTAGTCAATGAATGTGGCTAAATACAGTTAGCAAGCGAGAAGGAGGTTTAAGAGGACAGAGGACAGAGATACGGGTTCAAGTGCCTGCACCACCATTTACTGGTTTTGTAAGCACACGCGGCTGATTCGATCTGCAATTGTCTCAGTGAGCCCAGTGCTCTCCCTATGGCCTAGTGACCTTGCAATGTTTTTGAAAGCATAATGTAGGGAAGTGACATAGGTGATGTAGTTAACTGTTCTGTACATAAGGATAGATGGACAGACAGAAAGAAGGTTGTTTCATAGATAGACAGATAGATAGATGACAGATGATCGATAGATTATACACATGATAGAAGACAGGAAGCTAGATAGATGGATAGATAAATAGAGAGGATAGAGAGATAGAAAGAAGGATATATAGAAAGTTAGATAGATATACAGACAGACAGAGCGATAGATAGATACAGATACATATCGATTGACACAAAGCTGTTGCTCATAACCAGGAGATGAATGGTGAAATCACATAGCTAAACTACAAACAAAAAGGAAGAATGAAATCCAGTTTGCAAAGTGCAGTAAGCAGCCATAAGAAGAAAACAAATCCTACCATTTGCAATGACGTGGATGGAGCTAGACAGTAGTATGTTCAGAAAAGTAGGTCAGGCGGAGAAAGACAATATCAAGTGATATCACTCATGTGTGGAGTATAACAACAAAGAGAAACTGAAGGAAAAAAACAGCAGAATACTCACAGAACCCGAGAGTTGACTTAAAGTTGCCAAAGGGAAAAGGACTGCACAGGGTGGTTCTGAAGGGAGGGATAAGTGTGGGGAGAAAGATTGGGGGCATTAGGATTACCATGTATATTGCGTGGGGTCACGCGGGACATGGGGAGTGCTGTACAACACAGAGAAGACTAGAAGAGGTTATATAGCATCTTACTACTCCATGATTGATAGCGACTGTATCGGTGTCTTTGAAGGGGTACATGCTAAAGGGGTTTAAAGCATCCAACTATGCTGATGGACAGGGACTTTAAGAGGTTTTTGATGGTGGACTTGGATAAGGGGGAGCATAGTAAACATAATGTTCTTCATGTGATTGTAGATTAATGATAACAAAAAAATTTTTTTAAGTGCAATAAGGGCACAGCACAGAATCATCAGAATAAAAGGTCAGGCTCTGAGTGCTGCAAACAAAAGACACAGGGTTAAAAGAACGGATGAAAACTCAAGAAACCTACGTGCTTCCTTACAGGAGACTCACTTGAGATCCAAGGACACAGACAAACTACAAGCTGAAGGTGTGGTGACAAGTACCCTACACGAGTGAAACTGAAAAACAAACAATCAAACAAATGGATTCTGTTTGAGCCCCCAGAGACAGTCAGTAGAAAATAGCACTATCTGGCCACCGTGAATTCTTTTTGTTTGTTTTCAGCAAGTCCCAGCCATAGATTTAGTGGTGGAACAACGTCCTTCTCATTTTCTCTCACCTCAACAACTGAGTTGCTGAAGTAATAAGAATCTGGGCCTTTGAAATCTGTGGGTTTTATGATCTTCACGAATGTGAAGTATTAACCAAATAAAGAGGGAAGTTTGGACACTCAAGTAAACATGTCACTCCAAAACACACTCTTAGCTCCCAAATGCTCCTGTCTAGAAATTGGTGTTCCTTTTTATTTGACCCTCCATCCTATCAGTGGTGTTCACATAGACGTCCTTCAAACATGGTGGTGAGCAAAGCAACAATTTTACGTTTCTGTCGACCACATGCCCAGAGGAAGGATACTTGTGGTCTTCAGGGAGCACTTAGTGAATGAATGTGGCTAAATACAGACAGGAAGTGAGAAGGAGATGAAAGAGGACAGAGATGAGAGTCACGGGTTCAAGTCCCTGCACAACCATTTCCTGGTTTTGTAGGTACACTCGGACGACACGACCTGCAAGTGTCTCGGTGAACCCAGTGCTCTCCCTACAGCCTAGTTAACTTGCAGGATTTTTGGAAGCATAATGTAGGAAAGTGACATTGGATATGTGGTTAACTGCTCTGTACACAAGGACAGATGGGCAGACAGAAAGATGATTGATTGATTGATTGAATGATTGATAGACAGATAGATAAATATAGGTTCATATCGATTAACACAAAGCTATTGCTCATAACCATGAGAGCAATGGTTGAAGCACATAGCGAAACTACAAACAAAAAAGAAGAATAAAATCCAGTTTAAAAAGTGCAATAAGCAGCCATAAGAAGAAAACAAATCCTATCATTGGCAATAACTTGGATGGACCTAGAGGGTATTATGCTCAGTGAAAAAGGCCAGTCGGAGAAATACATGTACCAAATCATTTAACTCATGTGTGGAGTACGATAACAAAGAAAAACTGAAGGAAGAAACAGCAGCATATACACAGTACCCGAGAGTGGACTAACAGTTACCAAAGAGAAAGGGACTGGTTAGTGTTTGTGGGAAGGGATTGATAAGGGCGGGGTAAAAGAATGAGGGCATTAGGATTAGCATGAATAATGTGTAGGGTGAATGGTCATTAGGAGGGCTATACAACACAGAGAAGACAAGTAGTGATTCTAGAGCATCTTACGACACGCTGACGGACAGCGACTTAAACTGGGATTTGGCGATGACTTGGTGAAGGGATTAGACTAGTAAACATATTGTTCTGCATGTGGTTGTATATTAATGAGAATAAAAAAAATTTCAAAGTGCTGTAAGAGCCTAGCTATCAAATATCAGAAAAAAAGTACAGGCTTTCACTGCTCCAATCAAAAGACACAGGGTAAGAAGGACGGATGAAAACTTAAGATCACCTAAGTGCTCCCTTACTGGAGACTCACTTGTGATCCAAGGACACAGACAAACTACAAGCTGAAGGGGCGGGGACAGGTAACCTATACAAGTGAATCTTTGAAACAAAGAAACAAATGGATTCTGTTTGAGTCCCCAGAGACAGTCACTAGAAAATAGTCCTACCTAGCCACCGTGAATTCCTTTTGTTTGGTATCAGCAGTGCCCAGGTATAGATTTAGTGGTACTGCAATGTCCTTCTCATTTTTCTCACATCAACAAAAGAATTGCTGTAATAATATGCGTCTGGGCTTTTGAAATCACTGGGTTTTATGATATCCACGATTGTAAAGAAGTAATAACCACATAAAGAGGGAAGTTTGGACACTCAACCAAACACGTCTCTCCACAACACACACTTTGCTCCCAAATGCTCCTGTCTAGAAATAGGTTTTCCTTTTTATTTGTCCCTCCTCCTATCAGTGGTGAACATGCCAATGTCCCTCAAACATGGTGGTGAGTAAAGCACCAAGTATACTTTTCTGTCTACAACAGGCCCAGTGGAAGTATAATTGGGGTCTTCAGTGAGGACTTAGTCAATGAATGTGGCTAAATACAGTTAGCAAGCGAGAAGGAGGTTTAAGAGGACAGAGGACAGAGATACGGGTTCAAGTCCCTGCAACACCATTTACTGGTTTTGTAAGCACACGCGGCTGATTCGATCTGCAATTGTCTCAGTGAGCCCAGTGCTCTCCCTACGGCCTAGTGACCTTGCAATGTTTTTGAAAGCATAATGTAGGGAAGTGACATAGGTGATGTAGTTAACTGTTCTGTACATAAGAATAGATGGACAGACAGAAAGAAGGTTGTTTCAGAGATAGACAGATAGATAGATGACAGATGATCGATAGATTATACACATGATAGAAGACAGGAAGCTAGATAGATGGATAGATAAATAGAGAGGATAGAGAGATAGAAAGAAGGATATATAGAAAGTTAGATAGATATACAGACAGACAGAGCGATAGATAGATACAGATACATATCGATTGACACAAAGCTGTTGCTCATAACCAGGAGATGAATGGTGAAATCACATAGCTAAACTACAAACAACAAGGAAGAATGAAATCCAGTTTGCAAAGTGCAGTAAGCAGCCATAAGAAGAAAACAAATCCTACCATTTGCAATGACGTGGATGGAGCTAGACAGTAGTATGTATAGAAAAATAGGTCAGGCGGAGAAAGACAATATCAAGTGATATCACTCATGTGTGGATTATAACAACAAAGAGAAACTGAAGGAAAAAAACAGCAGAATACTCACAGAACCCGAGAGTTGACTTAAAGTTGCCAAAGGGAAAAGGACTGCACAGGGTGGTTCTGAAGGGAGGGATAAGTGTGGGGAGAAAGATTGGGGGCATTAGGATTACCATGTATATTGCGTGGGGTCACGCGGGACATGGGGAGTGCTGTACAACGCAGAGAAGACTAGTAGAGGTTATATAGCATCTTACTACTCCATGATTGATAGCGACTGTATCGGTGTCTTTGAAGGGGTACATGCTAAAGGGGTTTAAAGCATCCAACTATGCTGATGGACAGGGACTTTAAGAGGTTTTTGATGGTGGACTTGGATAAGGGGGAGCATAGTAAACATAATGTTCTTCATGTGATTGTAGATTAATGATAACAAAAAAATTTTTTTAAGTGCAATAAGGGCACAGCACAGAATCATCAGCATAAAAGGTCAGGCTCTGAGTGCTGCAAACAAAAGACACAGGGTTAAAAGAACGGATGAAAACTCAAGAAACCTACGTGCTTCCTTACAGGAGACTCACTTGAGATCCAAGGACACAGACAAACTACAAGCTGAAGGTGTGGTGACAAGTACCCTACACGAGTGAAACTGAAAAACAAACAATCAAACAAATGGATTCTGTTTGAGCCCCCAGAGACAGTCAGTAGAAAATAGCACTATCTGGCCACCGTGAATTCTTTTTGTTTGTTTTCAGCAAGTCCCAGCCATAGATTTAGTGGTGGAGCAACGTCCTTCTCATTTTCTCTCACCTCAACAACTGAGTTGCTGAAATAATAAGAATCTGGGCCTTTGAAATCTGTGGGTTTTATGATCTTCACGAATGTGAAGTATTAACCAAATAAAGAGGGAAGTTTGGACACTCAAGTAAACATGTCACTCCAAAACACACTCTTAGCTCCCAAATGCTCCTGTCTAGAAATTGGTGTTCCTTTTTATTTGACCCTCCATCCTATCAGTGGTGTTCACATAGACGTCCTTCAAACATGGTGGTGAGCAAAGCAACAATTTTACGTTTCTGTCGACCACATGCCCAGAGGAAGGATACTTGTGGTCTTCAGGGAGCACTTAGTGAATGAATGTGGCTAAATACAGACAGGAAGTGAGAAGGAGATGAAAGAGGACAGAGATGAGAGTCACGGGTTCAAGTCCCTGCACAACCATTTCCTGGTTTTGTAGGTACACTCGGACGACACGACCTGCAAGTGTCTCGGTGAACCCAGTGCTCTCCCTACAGCCTAGTTAACTTGCAGGATTTTTGGAAGCATAATGTAGGAAAGTGACATTGGATATGTGGTTAACTGCTCTGTACACAAGGACAGATGGGCAGACAGAAAGATGATTGATTGATTGATTGAATGATTGATAGACAGATAGATAAATATAGGTTCATATCGATTAACACAAAGCTATTGCTCATAACCATGAGAGCAATGGTTGAAGCACATAGCGAAACTACAAACAAAAAAGAAGAATAAAATCCAGTTTAAAAAGTGCAATAAGCAGCCATAAGAAGAAAACAAATCCTATCATTGGCAATAACTTGGATGGACCTAGAGGGTATTATGCTCAGTGAAAAAGGCCAGTCGGAGAAATACATGTACCAAATCATTTAACTCATGTGTGGAGTACGATAACAAAGAAAAACTGAAGGAAGAAACAGCAGCATATACACAGTACCCGAGAGTGGACTAACAGTTACCAAAGAGAAAGGGACTGGTTAGTGTTTGTGGGAAGGGATTGATAAGGGCGGGGAAAAAGAATGAGGGCATTAGGATTAGCATGAATAATGTGTAGGGTGAATGGTCATTAGGAGGGCTATACAACACAGAGAAGACAAGTAGTGATTCTAGAGCATCTTACGACACGCTGACGGACAGCGACTAAAACTGGGATTTGGCGATGACTTGGTGAAGGGATTAAACTAGTAAACATATTGTTCTGCATGTGGTTGTATATTAATGAGAATAAAAAAAATTTCAAAGTGCTGTAAGAGCCTAGCTATCAAATATCAGAAAAAAAGTACAGGCTTTCACTGCTCCAATCAAAAGACACAGGGTAAGAAGGACGGATGAAAACTTAAGATCACCTAAGTGCTCCCTTACTGGAGACTCACTTGTGATCCAAGGACACAAACAAACTACAAGCTGAAGGGGCGGGGACAGGTAACCTATACAAGTGAATCTTTGAAACAAAGAAACAAATGGATTCTGTTTGAGTCCCCAGAGACAGTCACTAGAAAATAGTCCTACCTAGCCACCGTGAATTCCTTTTGTTTGGTATCAGCAGTGCCCAGGTATAGATTTAGTGGTACTGCAATGTCCTTCTCATTTTTCTCACATCAACAAAAGAATTGCTGTAATAATATGTGTCTGGGCTTTTGAAATCACTGGGTTTTATGATATCCACGATTGTAAAGAAGTAATAACCACATAAAGAGGGAAGTTTGGACACTCAACCAAACACGTCTCTCCACAACACACACTTTGCTCCCAAATGCTCCTGTCTAGAAATAGGTTTTCCTTTATATTTGTCCCTCCTCCTATCAGTGGTGAACATGCCAATGTCCCTCAAACATGGTGGTGAGTAAAGCACCAAGTATACTTTTCTGTCTACAACAGGCCCAGAGGAAGTATAATTGGGGTCTTCAGTGAGGACTTAGTCAATGAATGTGGCTAAATACAGTTAGCAAGCGAGAAGGAGGTTTAAGAGGACAGAGGACAGAGATACGGGTTCAAGTGCCTGCACCACCATTTACTGGTTTTGTAAGCACACGCGGCTGATTCGATCTGCAATTGTCTCAGTGAGCCCAGTGCTCTCCCTACGGCCTAGTGACCTTGCAATGTTTTTGAAAGCATAATGTAGGGAAGTGACATAGGTGATGTAGTTAACTGTTCTGTACATAAGGATAGATGGACAGACAGAAAGAAGGTTGTTTCATAGATAGACAGATAGATAGATGACAGATGATCGATAGATTATACACATGATAGAAGACAGGAAGCTAGATAGATGGATAGATAAATAGAGAGGATAGAGAGATAGAAAGAAGGATATATAGAAAGTTAGATAGATATACAGACAGACAGAGCGATAGATAGATACAGATACATATCGATTGACACAAAGCTGTTGCTCATAACCAGGAGATGAATGGTGAAATCACATAGCTAAACTACAAACAAAAAGGAAGAATGAAATCCAGTTTGCAAAGTGCAGTAAGCAGCCATAAGAAGAAAACAAATCCTACCATTTGCAATGACGTGGATGGAGCTAGACAGTAGTATGTTCAGAAAAGTAGGTCAGGCGGAGAAAGACAATATCAAGTGATATCACTCATGTGTGGAGTATAACAACAAAGAGAAACTGAAGGAAAAAAACAGCAGAATACTCACAGAACCCGAGAGTTGACTTAAAGTTGCCAAAGGGAAAAGGACTGCACAGGGTGGTTCTGAAGGGAGGGATAAGTGTGGGGAGAAAGATTGGGGGCATTAGGATTACCATGTATATTGCGTGGGGTCACGCGGGACATGGGGAGTGCTGTACAACACAGAGAAGACTAGAAGAGGTTATATAGCATCTTACTACTCCATGATTGATAGCGACTGTATCGGTGTCTTTGAAGGGGTACATGCTAAAGGGGTTTAAAGCATCCAACTATGTTGAAGGACAGGGACTTTAAGAGGTTTTTGATGGTGGACTTGGATAAGGGGGAGCATAGTAAACATAATGTTCTTCATGTGATTGTAGATTAATGATAACAAAAAAATTTTTTTAAGTGCAATAAGGGCACAGCACAGAATCATCAGAATAAAAGGTCAGGCTCTGAGTGCTGCAAACAAAAGACACAGGGTTAAAAGAATGGATGAAAACTCAAGAAACCTACGTGCTTCCTTACAGGAGACTCACTTGAGATCCAAGGACACAGACAAACTACAAGCTGAAGGTGTGGTGACAAGTACCCTACACGAGTGAAACTGAAAAACAAACAATCAAACAAATGGATTCTGTTTGAGCCCCCAGAGACAGTCAGTAGAAAATAGCACTATCTGGCCACCGTGAATTCTTTTTGTTTGTTTTCAGCAAGTCCCAGCCATAGATTTAGTGGTGGAGCAACGTCCTTCTCATTTTCTCTCACCTCAACAACTGAGTTGCTGAAATAATAAGAATCTGGGCCTTTGAAATCTGTGGGTTTTATGATCTTCACGAATGTGAAGTAATAACCAAATAAAGAGGGAAGTTTGGACACTCAAGTAAACATGTCACTCCAAAACACACTCTTAGCTCCCAAATGCTCCTGTCTAGAAATTGGTGTTCCTTTTTATTTGACCCTCCATCCTATCAGTGGTGTTCACATAGACGTCCTTCAAACATGGTGGTGAGCAAAGCAACAATTTTACGTTTCTGTCGACCACATGCCCAGAGGAAGGATACTTGTGGTCTTCAGGGAGCACTTAGTGAATGAATGTGGCTAAATACAGACAGGAAGTGAGAAGGAGATGAACGAGGACAGAGATGAGAGTCACGGGTTCAAGTCCCTGCACAACCATTTCCTGGTTTTGTAGGTACACTCGGACGACACGACCTGCAAGTGTCTCGGTGAACCCAGTGCTCTCCCTACAGCCTAGTTAACTTGCAGGATTTTTGGAAGCATAATGTAGGAAAGTGACATTGGATATGTGGTTAACTGCTCTGTACACAAGGACAGATGGGCAGACAGAAAGATGATTGATTGATTGATTGAATGATTGATAGACAGATAGATAAATATAGGTTCATATCGATTAACACAAAGCTATTGCTCATAACCATGAGAGCAATGGTTGAAGCACATAGCGAAACTACAAACAAAAAAGAAGAATAAAATCCAGTTTAAAAAGTGCAATAAGCAGCCATAAGAAGAAAACAAATCCTATCATTGGCAATAACTTGGATGGACCTAGAGGGTATTATGCTCAGTGAAAAAGGCCAGTCGGAGAAATACATGTACCAAATCATTTAACTCATGTGTGGAGTACGATAACAAAGAAAAACTGAAGGAAGAAACAGCAGCATATACACAGTACCCGAGAGTGGACTAACAGTTACCAAAGAGAAAGGGACTGGTTAGTGTTTGTGGGAAGGGATTGATAAGGGCGGGGAAAAAGAATGAGGGCATTAGGATTAGCATGAATAATGTGTAGGGTGAATGGTCATTAGGAGGGCTATACAACACAGAGAAGACAAGTAGTGATTCTAGAGCATCTTACGACACGCTGACGGACAGCGACTAAAACTGGGATTTGGCGATGACTTGGTGAAGGGATTAGACTAGTAAACATATTGTTCTGCATGTGGTTGTATATTAATGAGAATAAAAAAAATTTCAAAGTGCTGTAAGAGGCTAGCTACCAAATATCAGAAAAAAAGTACAGGCTTTCACTGCTCCAATCAAAAGACACAGGGTAAGAAGGACGGATGAAAACTTAAGATCACCTAAGTGCTCCCTTACTGGAGACTCACTTGTGATCCAAGGACACAGACAAACTACAAGCTGAAGGGGCGGGGACAGGTAACCTATACAAGTGAATCTTTGAAACAAAGAAACAAATGGATTCTGTTTGAGTCCCCAGAGACAGTCACTAGAAAATAGTCCTACCTAGCCACCGTGAATTCCTTTTGTTTGGTATCAGCAGTGCCCAGGTATAGATTTAGTGGTACTGCAATGTCCTTCTCATTTTTCTCACATCAACAAAAGAATTGCTGTAATAATATGTGTCTGGGCTTTTGAAATCACTGGGTTTTATGATATCCACGATTGTAAAGAAGTAATAACCACATAAAGAGGGAAGTTTGGACACTCAACCAAACACGTCTCTCCACAACACACACTTTGCTCCCAAATGCTCCTGTCTAGAAATAGGTTTTCCTTTATATTTGTCCCTCCTCCTATCAGTGGTGAACATGCCAATGTCCCTCAAACATGGTGGTGAGTAAAGCACCAAGTATACTTTTCTGTCTACAACAGGCCCAGAGGAAGTATAATTGGGGTCTTCAGTGAGGACTTAGTCAATGAATGTGGCTAAATACAGTTAGCAAGCGAGAAGGAGGTTTAAGAGGACAGAGGACAGAGATACGGGTTCAAGTGCCTGCACCACCATTTACTGGTTTTGTAAGCACACGCGGCTGATTCGATCTGCAATTGTCTCAGTGAGCCCAGTGCTCTCCCTACGGCCTAGTGACCTTGCAATGTTTTTGAAAGCATAATGTAGGGAAGTGACATAGGTGATGTAGTTAACTGTTCTGTACATAAGGATAGATGGACAGACAGAAAGAAGGTTGTTTCATAGATAGACAGATAGATAGATGACAGATGATCGATAGATTATACACATGATAGAAGACAGGAAGCTAGATAGATGGATAGATAAATAGAGAGGATAGAGAGATAGAAAGAAGGATATATAGAAAGTTAGATAGATATACAGACAGACAGAGCGATAGATAGATACAGATACATATCGATTGACACAAAGCTGTTGCTCATAACCAGGAGATGAATGGTGAAATCACATAGCTAAACTACAAACAAAAAGGAAGAATGAAATCCAGTTTGCAAAGTGCAGTAAGCAGCCATAAGAAGAAAACAAATCCTACCATTTGCAATGACGTGGATGGAGCTAGACAGTAGTATGTTCAGAAAAGTAGGTCAGGCGGAGAAAGACAATATCAAGTGATATCACTCATGTGTGGAATATAACAACAAAGAGAAACTGAAGGAAAAAAACAGCAGAATACTCACAGAACCCGAGAGTTGACTTAAAGTTGCCAAAGGGAAAAGGACTGCACAGGGTGGTTCTGAAGGGAGGGATAAGTGTGGGGAGAAAGATTGGGGGCATTAGGATTACCATGTATATTGCGTGGGGTCACGCGGGACATGGGGAGTGCTGTACAACACAGAGAAGACTAGAAGAGGTTATATAGCATCTTACTACTCCATGATTGATAGCGACTGTATCGGTGTCTTTGAAGGGGTACATGCTAAAGGGGTTTAAAGCATCCAACTATGCTGATGGACAGGGACTTTAAGAGGTTTTTGATGGTGGACTTGGATAAGGGGGAGCATAGTAAACATAATGTTCTTCATGTGATTGTAGATTAATGATAACAAAAAAATTTTTTTAAGTGCAATAAGGGCACAGCACAGAATCATCAGAATAAAAGGTCAGGCTCTGAGTGCTGCAAACAAAAGACACAGGGTTAAAAGAACGGATGAAAACTCAAGAAACCTACGTGCTTCCTTACAGGAGACTCACTTGAGATCCAAGGACACAGACAAACTACAAGCTGAAGGTGTGGTGACAAGTACCCTACACGAGTGAAACTGAAAAACAAACAATCAAACAAATGGATTCTGTTTGAGCCCCCAGAGACAGTCAGTAGAAAATAGCACTATCTGGCCACCGTGAATTCTTTTTGTTTGTTTTCAGCAAGTCCCAGCCATAGATTTAGTGGTGGAGCAACGTCCTTCTCATTTTCTCTCACCTCAACAACTGAGTTGCTGAAATAATAAGAATCTGGGCCTTTGAAATCTGTGGGTTTTATGATCTTCACGAATGTGAAGTAATAACCAAATAAAGAGGGAAGTTTGGACACTCAAGTAAACATGTCACTCCAAAACACACTCTTAGCTCCCAAATGCTCCTGTCTAGAAATTGGTGTTCCTTTTTATTTGACCCTCCATCCTATCAGTGGTGTTCACATAGACGTCCTTCAAACATGGTGGTGAGCAAAGCAACAATTTTACGTTTCTGTCGACCACATGCCCAGAGGAAGGATACTTGTGGTCTTCAGGGAGCACTTAGTGAATGAATGTGGCTAAATACAGACAGGAAGTGAGAAGGAGATGAACGAGGACAGAGATGAGAGTCACGGGTTCAAGTCCCTGCACAACCATTTCCTGGTTTTGTAGGTACACTCGGACGACACGACCTGCAAGTGTCTCGGTGAACCCAGTGCTCTCCCTACAGCCTAGTTAACTTGCAGGATTTTTGGAAGCATAATGTAGGAAAGTGACATTGGATATGTGGTTAACTGCTCTGTACACAAGGACAGATGGGCAGACAGAAAGATGATTGATTGATTGATTGAATGATTGATAGACAGATAGATAAATATAGGTTCATATCGATTAACACAAAGCTATTGCTCATAACCATGAGAGCAATGGTTGAAGCACATAGCGAAACTACAAACAAAAAAGAAGAATAAAATCCAGTTTAAAAAGTGCAATAAGCAGCCATAAGAAGAAAACAAATCCTATCATTGGCAATAACTTGGATGGACCTAGAGGGTATTATGCTCAGTGAAAAAGGCCAGTCGGAGAAATACATGTACCAAATCATTTAACTCATGTGTGGAGTACGATAACAAAGAAAAACTGAAGGAAGAAACAGCAGCATATACACAGTACCCGAGAGTGGACTAACAGTTACCAAAGAGAAAGGGACTGGTTAGTGTTTGTGGGAAGGGATTGATAAGGGCGGGGAAAAAGAATGAGGGCATTAGGATTAGCATGAATAATGTGTAGGGTGAATGGTCATTAGGAGGGCTATACAACACAGAGAAGACAAGTAGTGATTCTAGAGCATCTTACGACACGCTGACGGACAGCGACTAAAACTGGGATTTGGCGATGACTTGGTGAAGGGATTAGACTAGTAAACATATTGTTCTGCATGTGGTTGTATATTAATGAGAATAAAAAAAATTTCAAAGTGCTGTAAGAGGCTAGCTACCAAATATCAGAAAAAAAGTACAGGCTTTCACTGCTCCAATCAAAAGACACAGGGTAAGAAGGACGGATGAAAACTTAAGATCACCTAAGTGCTCCCTTACTGGAGACTCACTTGTGATCCAAGGACACAGACAAACTACAAGCTGAAGGGGCGGGGACAGGTAACCTATACAAGTGAATCTTTGAAACAAAGAAACAAATGGATTCTGTTTGAGTCCCCAGAGACAGTCACTAGAAAATAGTCCTACCTAGCCACCGTGAATTCCTTTTGTTTGGTATCAGCAGTGCCCAGGTATAGATTTAGTGGTACTGCAATGTCCTTCTCATTTTTCTCACATCAACAAAAGAATTGCTGTAATAATATGCGTCTGGGCTTTTGTAATCACTGGGTTTTATGATATCCACGATTGTAAAGAAGTAATAACCACATAAAGAGGGAAGTTTGGACACTCAACCAAACACGTCTCTCCACAACACACACTTTGCTCCCAAATGCTCCTGTCTAGAAATAGGTTTTCCTTTTTATTTGTCCCTCCTCCTATCAGTGGTGAACATGCCAATGTCCCTCAAACATGGTGGTGAGTAAAGCACCAAGTATACTTTTCTGTCTACAACAGGCCCAGAGGAAGTATAATTGGGGTCTTCAGTGAGGACTTAGTCAATGAATGTGGCTAAATACAGTTAGCAAGCGAGAAGGAGGTTTAAGAGGACAGAGGACAGAGATACGGGTTCAAGTCCCTGCACCACCATTTACTGGTTTTGTAAGCACACGCGGCTGATTCGATCTGCAATTGTCTCAGTGAGCCCAGTGCTCTCCCTACGGCCTAGTGACCTTGCAATGTTTTTGAAAGCATAATGTAGGGAAGTGACATAGGTGATGTAGTTAACTGTTCTGTACATAAGGATAGATGGACAGACAGAAAGAAGGTTGTTTCATAGATAGACAGATAGATAGATGACAGATGATCGATAGATTATACACATGATAGAAGACAGGAAGCTAGATAGATGGATAGATAAATAGAGAGGATAGAGAGATAGAAAGAAGGATATATAGAAAGTTAGATAGATATACAGACAGACAGAGCGATAGATAGATACAGATACATATCGATTGACACAAAGCTGTTGCTCATAACCAGGAGATGAATGGTGAAATCACATAGCTAAACTACAAACAAAAAGGAAGAATGAAATCCAGTTTGCAAAGTGCAGTAAGCAGCCATAAGAAGAAAACAAATCCTACCATTTGCAATGACGTGGATGGAGCTAGACAGTAGTATGTTCAGAAAAGTAGGTCAGGCGGAGAAAGACAATATCAAGTGATATCACTCATGTGTGGAGTATAACAACAAAGAGAAACTGAAGGAAAAAAACAGCAGAATACTCACAGAACCCGAGAGTTGACTTAAAGTTGCCAAAGGGAAAAGGACTGCACAGGGTGGTTCTGAAGGGAGGGATAAGTGTGGGGAGAAAGATTGGGGGCATTAGGATTACCATGTATATTGCGTGGGGTCACGCGGGACATGGGGAGTGCTGTACAACACAGAGAAGACTAGTAGAGGTTATATAGCATCTTACTACTCCATGATTGATAGCGACTGTATCGGTGTCTTTGAAGGGGTACATGCTAAAGGGGTTTAAAGCATCCAACTATGCTGATGGACAGGGACTTTAAGAGGTTTTTGATGGTGGACTTGGATAAGGGGGAGCATAGTAAACATAATGTTCTTCATGTGATTGTAGATTAATGATAACAAAAAAATTTTTTTAAGTGCAATAAGGGCACAGCACAGAATCATCAGAATAAAAGGTCAGGCTCTGAGTGCTGCAAACAAAAGACACAGGGTTAAAAGAACGGATGAAAACTCAAGAAACCTACGTGCTTCCTTACAGGAGACTCACTTGAGATCCAAGGACACAGACAAACTACAAGCTGAAGGTGTGGTGACAAGTACCCTACACGAGTGAAACTGAAAAACAAACAATCAAACAAATGGATTCTGTTTGAGCCCCCAGAGACAGTCAGTAGAAAATAGCACTATCTGGCCACCGTGAATTCTTTTTGTTTGTTTTCAGCAAGTCCCAGCCATAGATTTAGTGGTGGAGCAACGTCCTTCTCATTTTCTCTCACCTCAACAACTGAGTTGCTGAAATAATAAGAATCTGGGCCTTTGAAATCTGTGGGTTTTATGATCTTCACGAATGTGAAGTATTAACCAAATAAAGAGGGAAGTTTGGACACTCAAGTAAACATGTCAGTCCAAAACACACTCTTAGCTCCCAAATGCTCCTGTCTAGAAATTGGTGTTCCTTTTTATTTGACCCTCCATCCTATCAGTGGTGTTCACATAGACGTCCTTCAAACATGGTGGTGAGCAAAGCAACAATTTTACGTTTCTGTCGACCACATGCCCAGAGGAAGGATACTTGTGGTCTTCAGGGAGCACTTAGTGAATGAATGTGGCTAAATACAGACAGGAAGTGAGAAGGAGATGAAAGAGGACAGAGATGAGAGTCACGGGTTCAAGTCCCTGCACAACCATTTCCTGGTTTTGTAGGTACACTCGGACGACACGACCTGCAAGTGTCTCGGTGAACCCAGTGCTCTCCCTACAGCCTAGTTAACTTGCAGGATTTTTGGAAGCATAATGTAGGAAAGTGACATTGGATATGTGGCTAACTGCTCTGTACACAAGGACAGATGGGCAGACAGAAAGATGATTGATTGATTGATTGAATGATTGATAGACAGATAGATAAATATAGGTTCATATCGATTAACACAAAGCTATTGCTCATAACCATGAGAGCAATGGTTGAAGCACATAGCGAAACTACAAACAAAAAAGAAGAATAAAATCTGGTTTAAAAAGTGCAATAAGCAGCCATAAGAAGAAAACAAATCCTATCATTGGCAATAACTTGGATGGACCTAGAGGGTATTATGCTCAGTGAAAAAGGCCAGTCGGAGAAATACATGTACCAAATCATTTAACTCATGTGTGGAGTACGATAACAAAGAAAAACTGAAGGAAGAAACAGCAGCATATACACAGTACCCGAGAGTGGACTAACAGTTACCAAAGAGAAAGGGACTGGTTAGTGTTTGTGGGAAGGGATTGATAAGGGCGGGGAAAAAGAATGAGGGCATTAGGATTAGCATGAATAATGTGTAGGGTGAATGGTCATTAGGAGGGCTATACAACACAGAGAAGACAAGTAGTGATTCTAGAGCATCTTACGACACGCTGACGGACAGCGACTAAAACTGGGATTTGGCGATGACTTGGTGAAGGGATTAGACTAGTAAACATATTGTTCTGCATGTGGTTGTATATTAATGAGAATAAAAAAAATTTCAAAGTGCTGTAAGAGGCTAGCTACCAAATATCAGAAAAAAAGTACAGGCTTTCACTGCTCCAATCAAAAGACACAGGGTAAGAAGGACGGATGAAAACTTAAGATCACCTAAGTGCTCCCTTACTGGAGACTCACTTGTGATCCAAGGACACAGACAAACTACAAGCTGAAGGGGCGGGGACAGGTAACCTATACAAGTGAATCTTTGAAACAAAGAAACAAATGGATTCTGTTTGAGTCCCCAGAGACAGTCACTAGAAAATAGTCCTACCTAGCCACCGTGAATTCCTTTTGTTTGGTATCAGCAGTGCCCAGGTATAGATTAAGTGGTACTGCAATGTCCTTCTCATTTTTCTCACATCAACAAAAGAATTGCTGTAATAATATGCGTCTGGGCTTTTGTAATCACTGGGTTTTATGATATCCACGATTGTAAAGAAGTAATAACCACATAAAGAGGGAAGTTTGGACACTCAACCAAACACGTCTCTCCACAACACACACTTTGCTCCCAAATGCTCCTGTCTAGAAATAGGTTTTCCTTTTTATTTGTCCCTCCTCCTATCAGTGGTGAACATGCCAATGTCCCTCAAACATGGTGGTGAGTAAAGCACCAAGTATACTTTTCTGTCTACAACAGGCCCAGAGGAAGTATAATTGGGGTCTTCAGTGAGGACTTAGTCAATGAATGTGGCTAAATACAGTTAGCAAGCGAGAAGGAGGTTTAAGAGGACAGAGGACAGAGATACGGGTTCAAGTCCCTGCACCACCATTTACTGGTTTTGTAAGCACACGCGGCTGATTCGATCTGCAATTGTCTCAGTGAGCCCAGTGCTCTCCCTACGGCCTAGTGACCTTGCAATGTTTTTGAAAGCATAATGTAGGGAAGTGACATAGGTGATGTAGTTAACTGTTCTGTACATAAGGATAGATGGACAGACAGAAAGAAGGTTGTTTCATAGATAGACAGATAGATAGATGACAGATGATCGATAGATTATACACATGATAGAAGACAGGAAGCTAGATAGATGGATAGATAAATAGAGAGGATAGAGAGATAGAAAGAAGGATATATAGAAAGTTAGATAGATATACAGACAGACAGAGCGATAGATAGATACAGATACATATCGATTGACACAAAGCTGTTGCTCATAACCAGGAGATGAATGGTGAAATCA
This sequence comes from Manis pentadactyla, assembly GCF_030020395.1. NCBI lineage: Eukaryota > Metazoa > Chordata > Mammalia > Pholidota > Manidae > Manis > Manis pentadactyla. The sequence continues at coordinate 573,377 of NW_026645060.1, forward strand.
CATAGCTAAACTACAAACAAAAAGGAAGAATGAAATCCAGTTTGCAAAGTGCAGTAAGCAGCCATAAGAAGAAAACAAATCCTACCATTTGCAATGACGTGGATGGAGCTAGACAGTAGTATGTTCAGAAAAGTAGGTCAGGCGGAGAAAGACAATATCAAGTGATATCACTCATGTGTGGAGTATAACAACAAAGAGAAACTGAAGGAAAAAAACAGCAGAATACTCACAGAACCCGAGAGTTGACTTAAAGTTGCCAAAGGGAAAAGGACTGCACAGGGTGGTTCTGAAGGGAGGGATAAGTGTGGGGAGAAAGATTGGGGGCATTAGGATTACCATGTATATTGCGTGGGGTCACGCGGGACATGGGGAGTGCTGTACAACACAGAGAAGACTAGTAGAGGTTATATAGCATCTTACTACTCCATGATTGATAGCGACTGTATCGGTGTCTTTGAAGGGGTACATGCTAAAGGGGTTTAAAGCATCCAACTATGCTGATGGACAGGGACTTTAAGAGGTTTTTGATGGTGGACTTGGATAAGGGGGAGCATAGTAAACATAATGTTCTTCATGTGATTGTAGATTAATGATAACAAAAAAATTTTTTTAAGTGCAATAAGGGCACAGCACAGAATCATCAGAATAAAAGGTCAGGCTCTGAGTGCTGCAAACAAAAGACACAGGGTTAAAAGAACGGATGAAAACTCAAGAAACCTACGTGCTTCCTTACAGGAGACTCACTTGAGATCCAAGGACACAGACAAACTACAAGCTGAAGGTGTGGTGACAAGTACCCTACACGAGTGAAACTGAAAAACAAACAATCAAACAAATGGATTCTGTTTGAGCCCCCAGAGACAGTCAGTAGAAAATAGCACTATCTGGCCACCGTGAATTCTTTTTGTTTGTTTTCAGCAAGTCCCAGCCATAGATTTAGTGGTGGAGCAACGTCCTTCTCATTTTCTCTCACCTCAACAACTGAGTTGCTGAAATAATAAGAATCTGGGCCTTTGAAATCTGTGGGTTTTATGATCTTCACGAATGTGAAGTATTAACCAAATAAAGAGGGAAGTTTGGACACTCAAGTAAACATGTCACTCCAAAACACACTCTTAGCTCCCAAATGCTCCTGTCTAGAAATTGGTGTTCCTTTTTATTTGACCCTCCATCCTATCAGTGGTGTTCACATAGACGTCCTTCAAACATGGTGGTGAGCAAAGCAACAATTTTACGTTTCTGTCGACCACATGCCCAGAGGAAGGATACTTGTGGTCTTCAGGGAGCACTTAGTGAATGAATGTGGCTAAATACAGACAGGAAGTGAGAAGGAGATGAACGAGGACAGAGATGAGAGTCACGGGTTCAAGTCCCTGCACAACCATTTCCTGGTTTTGTAGGTACACTCGGACGACACGACCTGCAAGTGTCTCGGTGAACCCAGTGCTCTCCCTACAGCCTAGTTAACTTGCAGGATTTTTGGAAGCATAATGTAGGAAAGTGACATTGGATATGTGGTTAACTGCTCTGTACACAAGGACAGATGGGCAGACAGAAAGATGATTGATTGATTGATTGAATGATTGATAGACAGATAGATAAATATAGGTTCACATCGATTAACACAAAGCTATTGCTCATAACCATGAGAGCAATGGTTGAAGCACATAGCGAAACTACAAACAAAAAAGAAGAATAAAATCCAGTTTAAAAAGTGCAATAAGCAGCCATAAGAAGAAAACAAATCCTATCATTGGCAATAACTTGGATGGACCTAGAGGGTATTATGCTCAGTGAAAAAGGCCAGTCGGAGAAATACATGTACCAAATCATTTAACTCATGTGTGGAGTACGATAACAAAGAAAAACTGAAGGAAGAAACAGCAGCATATACACAGTACCCGAGAGTGGACTAACAGTTACCAAAGAGAAAGGGACTGGTTAGTGTTTGTGGGAAGGGATTGATAAGGGCGGGGAAAAAGAATGAGGGCATTAGGATTAGCATGAATAATGTGTAGGGTGAATGGTCATTAGGAGGGCTATACAACACAGAGAAGACAAGTAGTGATTCTAGAGCATCTTACGACACGCTGACGGACAGCGACTAAAACTGGGATTTGGCGATGACTTGGTGAAGGGATTAGACTAGTAAACATATTGTTCTGCATGTGGTTGTATATTAATGAGAATAAAAAAAATTTCAAAGTGCTGTAAGAGGCTAGCTACCAAATATCAGAAAAAAAGTACAGGCTTTCACTGCTCCAATCAAAAGACACAGGGTAAGAAGGACGGATGAAAACTTAAGATCACCTAAGTGCTCCCTTACTGGAGACTCACTTGTGATCCAAGGACACAGACAAACTACAAGCTGAAGGGGCGGGGACAGGTAACCTATACAAGTGAATCTTTGAAACAAAGAAACAAATGGATTCTGTTTGAGTCCCCAGAGACAGTCACTAGAAAATAGTCCTACCTAGCCACCGTGAATTCCTTTTGTTTGGTATCAGCAGTGCCCAGGTATAGATTTAGTGGTACTGCAATGTCCTTCTCATTTTTCTCACATCAACAAAAGAATTGCTGTAATAATATGCGTCTGGGCTTTTGTAATCACTGGGTTTTATGATATCCACGATTGTAAAGAAGTAATAACCACATAAAGAGGGAAGTTTGGACACTCAACCAAACACGTCTCTCCACAACACACACTTTGCTCCCAAATGCTCCTGTCTAGAAATAGGTTTTCCTTTTTATTTGTCCCTCCTCCTATCAGTGGTGAACATGCCAATGTCCCTCAAACATGGTGGTGAGTAAAGCACCAAGTATACTTTTCTGTCTACAACAGGCCCAGAGGAAGTATAATTGGGGTCTTCAGTGAGGACTTAGTCAATGAATGTGGCTAAATACAGTTAGCAAGCGAGAAGGAGGTTTAAGAGGACAGAGGACAGAGATACGGGTTCAAGTCCCTGCACCACCATTTACTTGTTTTGTAAGCACACGCGGCTGATTCGATCTGCAATTGTCTCAGTGAGCCCAGTGCTCTCCCTACGGCCTAGTGACCTTGCAATGTTTTTGAAAGCATAATGTAGGGAAGTGACATAGGTGATGTAGTTAACTGTTCTGTACATAAGGATAGATGGACAGACAGAAAGAAGGTTGTTTCATAGATAGACAGATAGATAGATGACAGATGATCGATAGATTATACACATGATAGAAGACAGGAAGCTAGATAGATGGATAGATAAATAGAGAGGATAGAGAGATAGAAAGAAGGATATATAGAAAGTTAGATAGATATACAGACAGACAGAGCGATAGATAGATACAGATACATATCGATTGACACAAAGCTGTTGCTCATAACCAGGAGATGAATGGTGAAATCACATAGCTAAACTACAAACAACAAGGAAGAATGAAATCCAGTTTGCAAAGTGCAGTAAGCAGCCATAAGAAGAAAACAAATCCTACCATTTGCAATGACGTGGATGGAGCTAGACAGTAGTATGTTCAGAAAAGTAGGTCAGATGGAGAAAGACAATATCAAGTGATATCACTCATGTGTGGAGTATAACAACAAAGAGAAACTGAAGGAAAAAAACAGCAGAATACTCACAGAACCCGAGAGTTGACTTAAAGTTGCCAAAGGGAAAAGGACTGCACAGGGTGGTTCTGAAGGGAGGGATAAGTGTGGGGAGAAAGATTGGGGGCATTAGGATTACCATGTATATTGCATGGGGTCACGCGGGACATGGGGAGTGCTGTACAACACAGAGAAGACTAGTAGAGGTTATATAGCATCTTACTACTCCATGATTGATAGCGACTGTATCGGTGTCTTTGAAGGGGTACATGCTAAAGGGGTTTAAAGCATCCAACTATGCTGATGGACAGGGACTTTAAGAGGTTTTTGATGGTGGACTTGGATAAGGGGGAGCATAGTAAACATAATGTTCTTCATGTGATTGTAGATTAATGATAACAAAAAAATTTTTTTAAGTGCAATAAGGGCACAGCACAGAATCATCAGCATAAAAGGTCAGGCTCTGAGTGCTGCAAACAAAAGACACAGGGTTAAAAGAACGGATGAAAACTCAAGAAACCTACGTGCTTCCTTACAGGAGACTCACTTGAGATCCAAGGACACAGACAAACTACAAGCTGAAGGTGTGGTGACAAGTACCCTACACGAGTGAAACTGAAAAACAAACAATCAAACAAATGGATTCTGTTTGAGCCCCCAGAGACAGTCAGTAGAAAATAGCACTATCTGGCCACCGTGAATTCTTTTTGTTTGTTTTCAGCAAGTCCCAGCCATAGATTTAGTGGTGGAGCAACGTCCTTCTCATTTTCTCTCACCTCAACAACTGAGTTGCTGAAATAATAAGAATCTGGGCCTTTGAAATCTGTGGGTTTTATGATCTTCACGAATGTGAAGTATTAACCAAATAAAGAGGGAAGTTTGGACACTCAAGTAAACATGTCACTCCAAAACACACTCTTAGCTCCCAAATGCTCCTGTCTAGAAATTGGTGTTCCTTTTTATTTGACCCTCCATCCTATCAGTGGTGTTCACATAGACGTCCTTCAAACATGGTGGTGAGCAAAGCAACAATTTTACGTTTCTGTCGACCACATGCCCAGAGGAAGGATACTTGTGGTCTTCAGGGAGCACTTAGTGAATGAATGTGGCTAAATACAGACAGGAAGTGAGAAGGAGATGAAAGAGGACAGAGATGAGAGTCACGGGTTCAAGTCCCTGCACAACCATTTCCTGGTTTTGTAGGTACACTCGGACGACACGACCTGCAAGTGTCTCGGTGAACCCAGTGCTCTCCCTACAGCCTAGTTAACTTGCAGGATTTTTGGAAGCATAATGTAGGAAAGTGACATTGGATATGTGGTTAACTTCTCTGTACACAAGGACAGATGGGCAGACAGAAAGATGATTGATTGATTGATTGAATGATTGATAGACAGATAGATAAATATAGGTTCATATCGATTAACACAAAGCTATTGCTCATAACCATGAGAGCAATGGTTGAAGCACATAGCGAAACTACAAACAAAAAAGAAGAATAAAATCCAGTTTAAAAAGTGCAATAAGCAGCCATAAGAAGAAAACAAATCCTATCATTGGCAATAACTTGGATGGACCTAGAGGGTATTATGCTCAGTGAAAAAGGCCAGTCGGAGAAATACATGTACCAAATCATTTAACTCATGTGTGGAGTACGATAACAAAGAAAAACTGAAGGAAGAAACAGCAGCATATACACAGTACCCGAGAGTGGACTAACAGTTACCAAAGAGAAAGGGACTGGTTAGTGTTTGTGGGAAGGGATTGATAAGGGCGGGGAAAAAGAATGAGGGCATTAGGATTAGCATGAATAATGTGTAGGGTGAATGGTCATTAGGAGGGCTATACAACACAGAGAAGACAAGTAGTGAATCTAGAGCATCTTACGACACGCTGACGGACAGCGACTAAAACTGGGATTTGGCGATGACTTGGTGAAGGGATTAAACTAGTAAACATATTGTTCTGCATGTGGTTGTATATTAATGAGAATAAAAAAAATTTCAAAGTGCTGTAAGAGCCTAGCTATCAAATATCAGAAAAAAAGTACAGGCTTTCACTGCTCCAATCAAAAGACACAGGGTAAGAAGGACGGATGAAAACTTAAGATCACCTAAGTGCTCCCTTACTGGAGACTCACTTGTGATCCAAGGACACAAACAAACTACAAGCTGAAGGGGCGGGGACAGGTAACCTATACAAGTGAATCTTTGAAACAAAGAAACAAATGGATTCTGTTTGAGTCCCCAGAGACAGTCACTAGAAAATAGTCCTACCTAGCCACCGTGAATTCCTTTTGTTTGGTATCAGCAGTGCCCAGGTATAGATTTAGTGGTACTGCAATGTCCTTCTCATTTTTCTCACATCAACAAAAGAATTGCTGTAATAATATGTGTCTGGGCTTTTGAAATCACTGGGTTTTATGATATCCACGATTGTAAAGAAGTAATAACCACATAAAGAGGGAAGTTTGGACACTCAACCAAACACGTCTCTCCACAACACACACTTTGCTCCCAAATGCTCCTGTCTAGAAATAGGTTTTCCTTTATATTTGTCCCTCCTCCTATCAGTGGTGAACATGCCAATGTCCCTCAAACATGGTGGTGAGTAAAGCACCAAGTATACTTTTCTGTCTACAACAGGCCCAGAGGAAGTATAATTGGGGTCTTCAGTGAGGACTTAGTCAATGAATGTGGCTAAATACAGTTAGCAAGCGAGAAGGAGGTTTAAGAGGACAGAGGACAGAGATACGGGTTCAAGTCCCTGCACCACCATTTACTGGTTTTGTAAGCACACGCGGCTGATTCGATCTGCAATTGTCTCAGTGAGCCCAGTGCTCTCCCTACGGCCTAGTGACCTTGCAATGTTTTTGAAAGCATAATGTAGGGAAGTGACATAGGTGATGTAGTTAACTGTTCTGTACATAAGGATAGATGGACAGACAGAAAGAAGGTTGTTTCATAGATAGACAGATAGATAGATGACAGATGATCGATAGATTATACACATGATAGAAGACAGGAAGCTAGATAGATGGATAGATAAATAGAGAGGATAGAGAGATAGAAAGAAGGATATATAGAAAGTTAGATAGATATACAGACAGACAGAGCGATAGATAGATACAGATACATATCGATTGACACAAAGCTGTTGCTCATAACCAGGAGATGAATGGTGAAATCACATAGCTAAACTACAAACAAAAAGGAAGAATGAAATCCAGTTTGCAAAGTGCAGTAAGCAGCCATAAGAAGAAAACAAATCCTACCATTTGCAATGACGTGGATGGAGCTAGACAGTAGTATGTTCAGAAAAGTAGGTCAGGCGGAGAAAGACAATATCAAGTGATATCACTCATGTGTGGAGTATAACAACAAAGAGAAACTGAAGGAAAAAAACAGCAGAATACTCACAGAACCCGAGAGTTGACTTAAAGTTGCCAAAGGGAAAAGGACTGCACAGGGTGGTTCTGAAGGGAGGGATAAGTGTGGGGAGAAAGATTGGGGGCATTAGGATTACCATGTATATTGCGTGGGGTCACGCGGGACATGGGGAGTGCTGTACAACACAGAGAAGACTAGAAGAGGTTATATAGCATCTTACTACTCCATGATTGATAGCGACTGTATCGGTGTCTTTGAAGGGGTACATGCTAAAGGGGTTTAAAGCATCCAACTATGCTGATGGACAGGGACTTTAAGAGGTTTTTGATGGTGGACTTGGATAAGGGGGAGCATAGTAAACATAATGTTCTTCATGTGATTGTAGATTAATGATAACAAAAAAATTTTTTTAAGTGCAATAAGGGCACAGCACAGAATCATCAGAATAAAAGGTCAGGCTCTGAGTGCTGCAAACAAAAGACACAGGGTTAAAAGAACGGATGAAAACTCAAGAAACCTACGTGCTTCCTTACAGGAGACTCACTTGAGATCCAAGGACACAGACAAACTACAAGCTGAAGGTGTGGTGACAAGTACCCTACACGAGTGAAACTGAAAAACAAACAATCAAACAAATGGATTCTGTTTGAGCCCCCAGAGACAGTCAGTAGAAAATAGCACTATCTGGCCACCGTGAATTCTTTTTGTTTGTTTTCAGCAAGTCCCAGCCATAGATTTAGTGGTGGAGCAACGTCCTTCTCATTTTCTCTCACCTCAACAACTGAGTTGCTGAAATAATAAGAATCTGGGCCTTTGAAATCTGTGGGTTTTATGATCTTCACGAATGTGAAGTAATAACCAAATAAAGAGGGAAGTTTGGACACTCAAGTAAACATGTCACTCCAAAACACACTCTTAGCTCCCAAATGCTCCTGTCTAGAAATTGGTGTTCCTTTTTATTTGACCCTCCATCCTATCAGTGGTGTTCACATAGACGTCCTTCAAACATGGTGGTGAGCAAAGCAACAATTTTACGTTTCTGTCGACCACATGCCCAGAGGAAGGATACTTGTGGTCTTCAGGGAGCACTTAGTGAATGAATGTGGCTAAATACAGACAGGAAGTGAGAAGGAGATGAACGAGGACAGAGATGAGAGTCACGGGTTCAAGTCCCTGCACAACCATTTCCTGGTTTTGTAGGTACACTCGGACGACACGACCTGCAAGTGTCTCGGTGAACCCAGTGCTCTCCCTACAGCCTAGTTAACTTGCAGGATTTTTGGAAGCATAATGTAGGAAAGTGACATTGGATATGTGGTTAACTGCTCTGTACACAAGGACAGATGGGCAGACAGAAAGATGATTGATTGATTGATTGAATGATTGATAGACAGATAGATAAATATAGGTTCATATCGATTAACACAAAGCTATTGCTCATAACCATGAGAGCAATGGTTGAAGCACATAGCGAAACTACAAACAAAAAAGAAGAATAAAATCCAGTTTAAAAAGTGCAATAAGCAGCCATAAGAAGAAAACAAATCCTATCATTGGCAATAACTTGGATGGACCTAGAGGGTATTATGCTCAGTGAAAAAGGCCAGTCGGAGAAATACATGTACCAAATCATTTAACTCATGTGTGGAGTACGATAACAAAGAAAAACTGAAGGAAGAAACAGCAGCATATACACAGTACCCGAGAGTGGACTAACAGTTACCAAAGAGAAAGGGACTGGTTAGTGTTTGTGGGAAGGGATTGATAAGGGCGGGGAAAAAGAATGAGGGCATTAGGATTAGCATGAATAATGTGTAGGGTGAATGGTCATTAGGAGGGCTATACAACACAGAGAAGACAAGTAGTGATTCTAGAGCATCTTACGACACGCTGACGGACAGCGACTAAAACTGGGATTTGGCGATGACTTGGTGAAGGGATTAGACTAGTAAACATATTGTTCTGCATGTGGTTGTATATTAATGAGAATAAAAAAAATTTCAAAGTGCTGTAAGAGGCTAGCTACCAAATATCAGAAAAAAAGTACAGGCTTTCACTGCTCCAATCAAAAGACACAGGGTAAGAAGGACGGATGAAAACTTAAGATCACCTAAGTGCTCCCTTACTGGAGACTCACTTGTGATCCAAGGACACAGACAAACTACAAGCTGAAGGGGCGGGGACAGGTAACCTATACAAGTGAATCTTTGAAACAAAGAAACAAATGGATTCTGTTTGAGTCCCCAGAGACAGTCACTAGAAAATAGTCCTACCTAGCCACCGTGAATTCCTTTTGTTTGGTATCAGCAGTGCCCAGGTATAGATTTAGTGGTACTGCAATGTCCTTCTCATTTTTCTCACATCAACAAAAGAATTGCTGTAATAATATGTGTCTGGGCTTTTGAAATCACTGGGTTTTATGATATCCACGATTGTAAAGAAGTAATAACCACATAAAGAGGGAAGTTTGGACACTCAACCAAACACGTCTCTCCACAACACACACTTTGCTCCCAAATGCTCCTGTCTAGAAATAGGTTTTCCTTTATATTTGTCCCTCCTCCTATCAGTGGTGAACATGCCAATGTCCCTCAAACATGGTGGTGAGTAAAGCACCAAGTATACTTTTCTGTCTACAACAGGCCCAGAGGAAGTATAATTGGGGTCTTCAGTGAGGACTTAGTCAATGAATGTGGCTAAATACAGTTAGCAAGCGAGAAGGAGGTTTAAGAGGACAGAGGACAGAGATACGGGTTCAAGTGCCTGCACCACCATTTACTGGTCTTGTAAGCACACGCGGCTGATTCGATCTGCAATTGTCTCAGTGAGCCCAGTGCTCTCCCTACGGCCTAGTGACCTTGCAATGTTTTTGAAAGCATAATGTAGGGAAGTGACATAGGTGATGTAGTTAACTGTTCTGTACATAAGGATAGATGGACAGACAGAAAGAAGGTTGTTTCATAGATAGACAGATAGATAGATGACAGATGATCGATAGATTATACACATGATAGAAGACAGGAAGCTAGATAGATGGATAGATAAATAGAGAGGATAGAGAGATAGAAAGAAGGATATATAGAAAGTTAGATAGATATACAGACAGACAGAGCGATAGATAGATACAGATACATATCGATTGACACAAAGCTGTTGCTCATAACCAGGAGATGAATGGTGAAATCACATAGCTAAACTACAAACAAAAAGGAAGAATGAAATCCAGTTTGCAAAGTGCAGTAAGCAGCCATAAGAAGAAAACAAATCCTACCATTTGCAATGACGTGGATGGAGCTAGACAGTAGTATGTTCAGAAAAGTAGGTCAGGCGGAGAAAGACAATATCAAGTGATATCACTCATGTGTGGAGTATAACAACAAAGAGAAACTGAAGGAAAAAAACAGCAGAATACTCACAGAACCCGAGAGTTGACTTAAAGTTGCCAAAGGGAAAAGGACTGCACAGGGTGGTTCTGAAGGGAGGGATAAGTGTGGGGAGAAAGATTGGGGGCATTAGGATTACCATGTATATTGCGTGGGGTCACGCGGGACATGGGGAGTGCTGTACAACACAGAGAAGACTAGAAGAGGTTATATAGCATCTTACTACTCCATGATTGATAGCGACTGTATCGGTGTCTTTGAAGGGGTACATGCTAAAGGGGTTTAAAGCATCCAACTATGCTGATGGACAGGGACTTTAAGAGGTTTTTGATGGTGGACTTGGATAAGGGGGAGCATAGTAAACATAATGTTCTTCATGTGATTGTAGATTAATGATAACAAAAAAATTTTTTTAAGTGCAATAAGGGCACAGCACAGAATCATCAGAATAAAAGGTCAGGCTCTGAGTGCTGCAAACAAAAGACACAGGGTTAAAAGAACGGATGAAAACTCAAGAAACCTACGTGCTTCCTTACAGGAGACTCACTTGAGATCCAAGGACACAGACAAACTACAAGCTGAAGGTGTGGTGACAAGTACCCTACACGAGTGAAACTGAAAAACAAACAATCAAACAAATGGATTCTGTTTGAGCCCCCAGAGACAGTCAGTAGAAAATAGCACTATCTGGCCACCGTGAATTCTTTTTGTTTGTTTTCAGCAAGTCCCAGCCATAGATTTAGTGGTGGAGCAACGTCCTTCTCATTTTCTCTCACCTCAACAACTGAGTTGCTGAAATAATAAGAATCTGGGCCTTTGAAATCTGTGGGTTTTATGATCTTCACGAATGTGAAGTAATAACCAAATAAAGAGGGAAGTTTGGACACTCAAGTAAACATGTCACTCCAAAACACACTCTTAGCTCCCAAATGCTCCTGTCTAGAAATTGGTGTTCCTTTTTATTTGACCCTCCATCCTATCAGTGGTGTTCACATAGACGTCCTTCAAACATGGTGGTGAGCAAAGCAACAATTTTACGTTTCTGTCGACCACATGCCCAGAGGAAGGATACTTGTGGTCTTCAGGGAGCACTTAGTGAATGAATGTGGCTAAATACAGACAGGAAGTGAGAAGGAGATGAACGAGGACAGAGATGAGAGTCACGGGTTCAAGTCCCTGCACAACCATTTCCTGGTTTTGTAGGTACACTCGGACGACACGACCTGCAAGTGTCTCGGTGAACCCAGTGCTCTCCCTACAGCCTAGTTAACTTGCAGGATTTTTGGAAGCATAATGTAGGAAAGTGACATTGGATATGTGGTTAACTGCTCTGTACACAAGGACAGATGGGCAGACAGAAAGATGATTGATTGATTGATTGAATGATTGATAGACAGATAGATAAATATAGGTTCATATCGATTAACACAAAGCTATTGCTCATAACCATGAGAGCAATGGTTGAAGCACATAGCGAAACTACAAACAAAAAAGAAGAATAAAATCCAGTTTAAAAAGTGCAATAAGCAGCCATAAGAAGAAAACAAATCCTATCATTGGCAATAACTTGGATGGACCTAGAGGGTATTATGCTCAGTGAAAAAGGCCAGTCGGAGAAATACATGTACCAAATCATTTAACTCATGTGTGGAGTACGATAACAAAGAAAAACTGAAGGAAGAAACAGCAGCATATACACAGTACCCGAGAGTGGACTAACAGTTACCAAAGAGAAAGGGACTGGTTAGTGTTTGTGGGAAGGGATTGATAAGGGCGGGGAAAAAGAATGAGGGCATTAGGATTAGCATGAATAATGTGTAGGGTGAATGGTCATTAGGAGGGCTATACAACACAGAGAAGACAAGTAGTGATTCTAGAGCATCTTACGACACGCTGACGGACAGCGACTAAAACTGGGATTTGGCGATGACTTGGTGAAGGGATTAGACTAGTAAACATATTGTTCTGCATGTGGTTGTATATTAATGAGAATAAAAAAAATTTCAAAGTGCTGTAAGAGGCTAGCTACCAAATATCAGAAAAAAAGTACAGGCTTTCACTGCTCCAATCAAAAGACACAGGGTAAGAAGGACGGATGAAAACTTAAGATCACCTAAGTGCTCCCTTACTGGAGACTCACTTGTGATCCAAGGACACAGACAAACTACAAGCTGAAGGGGCGGGTACAGGTAACCTATACAAGTGAATCTTTGAAACAAAGAAACAAATGGATTCTGTTTGAGTCCCCAGAGACAGTCACTAGAAAATAGTCCTACCTAGCCACCGTGAATTCCTTTTGTTTGGTATCAGCAGTGCCCAGGTATAGATTTAGTGGTACTGCAATGTCCTTCTCATTTTTCTCACATCAACAAAAGAATTGCTGTAATAATATGTGTCTGGGCTTTTGAAATCACTGGGTTTTATGATATCCACGATTGTAAAGAAGTAATAACCACATAAAGAGGGAAGTTTGGACACTCAACCAAACACGTCTCTCCACAACACACACTTTGCTCCCAAATGCTCCTGTCTAGAAATAGGTTTTCCTTTATATTTGTCCCTCCTCCTATCAGTGGTGAACATGCCAATGTCCCTCAAACATGGTGGTGAGTAAAGCACCAAGTATACTTTTCTGTCTACAACAGGCCCAGAGGAAGTATAATTGGGGTCTTCAGTGAGGACTTAGTCAATGAATGTGGCTAAATACAGTTAGCAAGCGAGAAGGAGGTTTAAGAGGACAGAGGACAGAGATACGGGTTCAAGTGCCTGCACCACCATTTACTGGTTTTGTAAGCACACGCGGCTGATTCGATCTGCAATTGTCTCAGTGAGCCCAGTGCTCTCCCTACGGCCTAGTGACCTTGCAATGTTTTTGAAAGCATAATGTAGGGAAGTGACATAGGTGATGTAGTTAACTGTTCTGTACATAAGGATAGATGGACAGACAGAAAGAAGGTTGTTTCATAGATAGACAGATAGATAGATGACAGATGATCGATAGATTATACACATGATAGAAGACAGGAAGCTAGATAGATGGATAGATAAATAGAGAGGATAGAGAGATAGAAAGAAGGATATATAGAAAGTTAGATAGATATACAGACAGACAGAGCGATAGATAGATACAGATACATATCGATTGACACAAAGCTGTTGCTCATAACCAGGAGATGAATGGTGAAATCACATAGCTAAACTACAAACAAAAAGGAAGAATGAAATCCAGTTTGCAAAGTGCAGTAAGCAGCCATAAGAAGAAAACAAATCCTACCATTTGCAATGACGTGGATGGAGCTAGACAGTAGTATGTTCAGAAAAGTAGGTCAGGCGGAGAAAGACAATATCAAGTGATATCACTCATGTGTGGAGTATAACAACAAAGAGAAACTGAAGGAAAAAAACAGCAGAATACTCACAGAACCCGAGAGTTGACTTAAAGTTGCCAAAGGGAAAAGGACTGCACAGGGTGGTTCTGAAGGGAGGGATAAGTGTGGGGAGAAAGATTGGGGGCATTAGGATTACCATGTATATTGAGTGGGGTCACGCGGGACATGGGGAGTGCTGTACAACACAGAGAAGACTAGAAGAGGTTATATAGCATCTTACTACTCCATGATTGATAGCGACTGTATCGGTGTCTTTGAAGGGGTACATGCTAAAGGGGTTTAAAGCATCCAACTATGCTGATGGACAGGGACTTTAAGAGGTTTTTGATGGTGGACTTGGATAAGGGGGAGCATAGTAAACATAATGTTCTTCATGTGATTGTAGATTAATGATAACAAAAAAATTTTTTTAAGTGCAATAAGGGCACAGCACAGAATCATCAGAATAAAAGGTCAGGCTCTGAGTGCTGCAAACAAAAGACACAGGGTTAAAAGAACGGATGAAAACTCAAGAAACCTACGTGCTTCCTTACAGGAGACTCACTTGAGATCCAAGGACACAGACAAACTACAAGCTGAAGGTGTGGTGACAAGTACCCTACACGAGTGAAACTGAAAAACAAACAATCAAACAAATGGATTCTGTTTGAGCCCCCAGAGACAGTCAGTAGAAAATAGCACTATCTGGCCACCGTGAATTCTTTTTGTTTGTTTTCAGCAAGTCCCAGCCATAGATTTAGTGGTGGAGCAACGTCCTTCTCATTTTCTCTCACCTCAACAACTGAGTTGCTGAAATAATAAGAATCTGGGCCTTTGAAATCTGTGGGTTTTATGATCTTCACGAATGTGAAGTAATAACCAAATAAAGAGGGAAGTTTGGACACTCAAGTAAACATGTCACTCCAAAACACACTCTTAGCTCCCAAATGCTCCTGTCTAGAAATTGGTGTTCCTTTTTATTTGACCCTCCATCCTATCAGTGGTGTTCACATAGACGTCCTTCAAACATGGTGGTGAGCAAAGCAACAATTTTACGTTTCTGTCGACCACATGCCCAGAGGAAGGATACTTGTGGTCTTCAGGGAGCACTTAGTGAATGAATGTGGCTAAATACAGACAGGAAGTGAGAAGGAGATGAACGAGGACAGAGATGAGAGTCACGGGTTCAAGTCCCTGCACAACCATTTCCTGGTTTTGTAGGTACACTCGGACGACACGACCTGCAAGTGTCTCGGTGAACCCAGTGCTCTCCCTACAGCCTAGTTAACTTGCAGGATTTTTGGAAGCATAATGTAGGAAAGTGACATTGGATATGTGGTTAACTGCTCTGTACACAAGGACAGATGGGCAGACAGAAAGATGATTGATTGATTGATTGAATGATTGATAGACAGATAGATAAATATAGGTTCATATCGATTAACACAAAGCTATTGCTCATAACCATGAGAGCAATGGTTGAAGCACATAGCGAAACTACAAACAAAAAAGAAGAATAAAATCCAGTTTAAAAAGTGCAATAAGCAGCCATAAGAAGAAAACAAATCCTATCATTGGCAATAACTTGGATGGACCTAGAGGGTATTATGCTCAGTGAAAAAGGCCAGTCGGAGAAATACATGTACCAAATCATTTAACTCATGTGTGGAGTACGATAACAAAGAAAAACTGAAGGAAGAAACAGCAGCATATACACAGTACCCGAGAGTGGACTAACAGTTACCAAAGAGAAAGGGACTGGTTAGTGTTTGTGGGAAGGGATTGATAAGGGCGGGGAAAAAGAATGAGGGCATTAGGATTAGCATGAATAATGTGTAGGGTGAATGGTCATTAGGAGGGCTATACAACACAGAGAAGACAAGTAGTGATTCTAGAGCATCTTACGACACGCTGACGGACAGCGACTAAAACTGGGATTTGGCGATGACTTGGTGAAGGGATTAGACTAGTAAACATATTGTTCTGCATGTGGTTGTATATTAATGAGAATAAAAAAAATTTCAAAGTGCTGTAAGAGGCTAGCTACCAAATATCAGAAAAAAAGTACAGGCTTTCACTGCTCCAATCAAAAGACACAGGGTAAGAAGGACGGATGAAAACTTAAGATCACCTAAGTGCTCCCTTACTGGAGACTCACTTGTGATCCAAGGACACAGACAAACTACAAGCTGAAGGGGCGGGGACAGGTAACCTATACAAGTGAATCTTTGAAACAAAGAAACAAATGGATTCTGTTTGAGTCCCCAGAGACAGTCACTAGAAAATAGTCCTACCTAGCCACCGTGAATTCCTTTTGTTTGGTATCAGCAGTGCCCAGGTATAGATTTAGTGGTACTGCAATGTCCTTCTCATTTTTCTCACATCAACAAAAGAATTGCTGTAATAATATGCGTCTGGGCTTTTGTAATCACTGGGTTTTATGATATCCACGATTGTAAAGAAGTAATAACCACATAAAGAGGGAAGTTTGGACACTCAACCAAACACGTCTCTCCACAACACACACTTTGCTCCCAAATGCTCCTGTCTAGAAATAGGTTTTCCTTTTTATTTGTCCCTCCTCCTATCAGTGGTGAACATGCCAATGTCCCTCAAACATGGTGGTGAGTAAAGCACCAAGTATACTTTTCTGTCTACAACAGGCCCAGAGGAAGTATAATTGGGGTCTTCAGTGAGGACTTAGTCAATGAATGTGGCTAAATACAGTTAGCAAGCGAGAAGGAGGTTTAAGAGGACAGAGGACAGAGATACGGGTTCAAGTCCCTGCACCACCATTTACTGGTTTTGTAAGCACACGCGGCTGATTCGATCTGCAATTGTCTCAGTGAGCCCAGTGCTCTCCCTACGGCCTAGTGACCTTGCAATGTTTTTGAAAGCATAATGTAGGGAAGTGACATAGGTGATGTAGTTAACTGTTCTGTACATAAGGATAGATGGACAGACAGAAAGAAGGTTGTTTCATAGATAGACAGATAGATAGATGACAGATGATCGATAGATTATACACAGGATAGAAGACAGGAAGCTAGATAGATGGATAGATAAATAGAGAGGATAGAGAGATAGAAAGAAGGATATATAGAAAGTTAGATAGATATACAGACAGACAGAGCGATTGATAGATACAGATACATATCGATTGACACAAAGCTGTTGCTCATAACCAGGAGATGAATGGTGAAATCACATAGCTAAACTACAAACAAAAAGGAAGAATGAAATCCAGTTTGCAAAGTGCAGTAAGCAGCCATAAGAAGAAAACAAATCCTACCATTTGTAATGACGTGGATGGAGCTAGACAGTAGTATGTTCAGAAAAGTAGGTCAGGTGGAGAAAGACAATATCAAGTGATATCACTCATGTGTGGAGTATAACAACAAAGAGAAACTGAAGGAATAAAACAGCAGAATACTCACAGAACCGAGAGTTGACTTAAAGTTGCCAAAGGGAAAAGGACTGCACAGGGTGGTTCTGAAGGGAGGGATAAGTGTGGGGAGAAAGATTGGGGGCATTAGGATTACCATGTATATTGCATGGGGTCACGCGGGACATGGGGAGTGCTGTACAACACAGAGAAGACTAGTAGAGGTTATATAGCATCTTACTACTCCATGATTGATAGCGACTGTATCGGTGTCTTTGAAGGGGTACATGCTAAAGGGGTTTAAAGCATCCAACTATGCTGATGGACAGGGACTTTAAGAGGTTTTTGATGGTGGACTTGGATAAGGGGGAGCATAGTAAACATAATGTTCTTCATGTGATTGTAGATTAATGATAACAAAAAAATTTTTTTAAGTGCAATAAGGGCACAGCACAGAATCATCAGCATAAAAGGTCAGGCTCTGAGTGCTGCAAACAAAAGACACAGGGTTAAAAGAACGGATGAAAACTCAAGAAACCTACGTGCTTCCTTACAGGAGACTCACTTGAGATCCAAGGACACAGACAAACTACAAGCTGAAGGTGTGGTGACAAGTACCCTACACGAGTGAAACTGAAAAACAAACAATCAAACAAATGGATTCTATTTGAGCCCCCAGAGACAGTCAGTAGAAAATAGCACTATCTGGCCACCGTGAATTCTTTTTGTTTGTTTTCAGCAAGTCCCAGCCATAGATTTAGTGGTGGAGCAACGTCCTTCTCATTTTCTCTCACCTCAACAACTGAGTTGCTGAAATAATAAGAATCTGGGCCTTTGAAATCTGTGGGTTTTATGATCTTCACGAATGTGAAGTATTAACCAAATAAAGAGGGAAGTTTGGACACTCAAGTAAACATGTCACTCCAAAACACACTCTTAGCTCCCAAATGCTCCTGTCTAGAAAATTGGTGTTCCTTTTTATTTGACCCTCCATCCTATCAGTGGTGTTCACATAGACGTCCTTCAAACATGGTGGTGAGCAAAGCAACAATTTTACGTTTCTGTCGACCACATGCCCAGAGGAAGGATACTTGTGGTCTTCAGGGAGCACTTAGTGAATGAATGTGGCTAAATACAGACAGGAAGTGAGAAGGAGATGAAAGAGGACAGAGATGAGAGTCACGGGTTCAAGTCCCTGCACAACCATTTCCTGGTTTTGTAGGTACACTCGGACGACACGACCTGCAAGTGACTCGGTGAACCCAGTGCTCTCCCTACAGCCTAGTTAACTTGCAGGATTTTTGGAAGCATAATGTAGGAAAGTGACATTGGATATGTGGTTAACTGCTCTGTACACAAGGACAGATGGGCAGACAGAAAGATGATTGATTGATTGATTGAATGGTTGATAGACAGATAGATAAATATAGGTTCATATCGATTAACACAAAGCTATTGCTCATAACCATGAGAGCAATGGTTGAAGCACATAGCGAAACTACAAACAAAAAAGAAGAATAAAATCCAGTTTAAAAAGTGCAATAAGCAGCCATAAGAAGAAAACAAATCCTATCATTGGCAATAACTTGGATGGACCTAGAGGGTATTATGCTCAGTGAAAAAGGCCAGTCGGAGAAATACATGTATCAAATCATTTAACTCATGTGTGGAGTACGATAACAAAGAAAAACTGAAGGAAGAAACAGCAGCATATACACAGTACCCGAGAGTGGACTAACAGTTACCAAAGAGAAAGGGACTGGTTAGTGTTTGTGGGAAGGGATTGATAAGGGCGGGGTAAAAGAATGAGGGCATTAGGATTAGCATGAATAATGTGTAGGGTGAATGGTCATTAGGAGGGCTATACAACACAGAGAAGACAAGTAGTGATTCTAGAGCATCTTACGACACGCTGACGGACAGCGACTAAAACTGGGATTTGGCGATGACTTGGTGAAGGGATTAGACTAGTAAACATATTGTTCTGCATGTGGTTGTATATTAATGAGAATAAAAAAAATTTCAAAGTGCTGTAAGAGCCTAGCTATCAAATATCAGAAAAAAAGTACAGGCTTTCACTGCTCCAATCAAAAGACACAGGGTAAGAAGGACGGATGAAAACTTAAGATCACCTAAGTGCTCCCTTACTGGAGACTCACTTGTGATCCAAGGACACAGACAAACTACAAGCTGAAGGGGCGGGGACAGGTAACCTATACAAGTGAATCTTTGAAACAAAGAAACAAATGGATTCTGTTTGAGTCCCCAGAGACAGTCACTAGATAATAGTCCTACCTAGCCACCGTGAATTCCTTTTGTTTGGTATCAGCAGTGCCCAGGTATAGATTTAGTGGTACTGCAATGTCCTTCTCATTTTTCTCACATCAACAAAAGAATTGCTGTAATAATATGCGTCTGGGCTTTTGAAATCACTGGGTTTTATGATATCCACGATTGTAAAGAAGTAATAACCACATAAAGAGGGAAGTTTGGACACTCAACCAAACACGTCTCTCCACAACACACACTTTGCTCCCAAATGCTCCTGTCTAGAAATAGGTTTTCCTTTTTATTTGTCCCTCCTCCTATCAGTGGTGAACATGCCAATGTCCCTCAAACATGGTGGTTAGTAAAGCACCAAGTATACTTTTCTGTCTACAACAGGCCCAGTGGAAGTATAATTGGGGTCTTCAGTGAGGACTTAGTCAATGAATGTGGCTAAATACAGTTAGCAAGCGAGAAGGAGGTTTAAGAGGACAGAGGACAGAGATACGGGTTCAAGTCCCTGCACCACCATTTACTGGTTTTGTAAGCACACGCGGCTGATTCGATCTGCAATTGTCTCAGTGAGCCCAGTGCTCTCCCTACGGCCTAGTGACCTTGCAATGTTTTTGAAAGCATAATGTAGGGAAGTGACATAGGTGATGTAGTTAAATGTTCTGTACATAAGAATAGATGGACAGACAGAAAGAAGGTTGTTTCAGAGATAGACAGATAGATAGATGACAGATGATCGATAGATTATACACATGATAGAAGACAGGAAGCTAGATAGATGGATAGATAAATAGAGAGGATAGAGAGATAGAAAGAAGGATATATAGAAAGTTAGATAGATATACAGACAGACAGAGCGATAGATAGATACAGATACATATCGATTGACACAAAGCTGTTGCTCATAACCAGGAGATGAATGGTGAAATCACATAGCTAAACTACAAACAACAAGGAAGAATGAAATCCAGTTTGCAAAGTGCAGTAAGCAGCCATAAGAAGAAAACAAATCCTACCATTTGCAATGACGTGGATGGAGCTAGACAGTAGTATGTTCAGAAAATAGGTCAGGCGGAGAAAGACAATATCAAGTGATATCACTCATGTGTGGAGTATAACAACAAAGAGAAACTGAAGGAAAAAAACAGCAGAATACTCACAGAACCCGAGAGTTGACTTAAAGTTGCCAAAGGGAAAAGGACTGCACAGGGTGGTTCTGAAGGGATGGATAAGTGTGGGGAGAAAGATTGGGGGCATTAGGATTACCATGTATATTGCGTGGGGTCACGCGGCACATGGGGAGTGCTGTACAACACAGAGAAGACTAGTAGAGGTTATATAGCATCTTACTACTCCATGATTGATAGCGACTGTATCGGTGTCTTTGAAGGGGTACATGCTAAAGGGGTTTAAAGCATCCAACTATGCTGATGGACAGGGACTTTAAGAGGTTTTTGATGGTGGACTTGGATAAGGGGGAGCATAGTAAACATAATGTTCTTCATGTGATTGTAGATTAATGATAACAAAAAAATTTTTTTAAGTGCAATAAGGGCACAGCACAGAATCATCAGCATAAAAGGTCAGGCTCTGAGTGCTGCAAACAAAAGACACAGGGTTAAAAGAACGGATGAAAACTCAAGAAACCTACGTGCTTCCTTACAGGAGACTCACTTGAGATCCAAGGACACAGACAAACTACAAGCTGAAGGTGTGGTGACAAGTACCCTACACGAGTGAAACTGAAAAACAAACAATCAAACAAATGGATTCTGTTTGAGCCCCCAGAGACAGTCAGTAGAAAATAGCACTATCTGGCCACCGTGAATTCTTTTTGTTTGTTTTCAGCAAGTCCCAGCCATAGATTTAGTGGTGGAGCAACGTCCTTCTCATTTTCTCTCACCTCAACAACTGAGTTGCTGAAATAATAAGAATCTGGGCCTTTGAAATCTGTGGGTTTTATGATCTTCACGAATGTGAAGTATTAACCAAATAAAGAGGGAAGTTTGGACACTCAAGTAAACATGTCACTCCAAAACACACTCTTAGCTCCCAAATGCTCCTGTCTAGAAATTGGTGTTCCTTTTTATTTGACCCTCCATCCTATCAGTGGTGTTCACATAGACGTCCTTCAAACATGGTGGTGAGCAAAGCAACAATTTTACGTTTCTGTCGACCACATGCCCAGAGGAAGGATACTTGTGGTCTTCAGGGAGCACTTAGTGAATGAATGTGGCTAAATACAGACAGGAAGTGAGAAGGAGATGAAAGAGGACAGAGATGAGAGTCACGGGTTCAAGTCCCTGCACAACCATTTCCTGGTTTTGTAGGTACACTCGGACGACACGACCTGCAAGTGTCTCGGTGAACCCAGTGCTCTCCCTACAGCCTAGTTAACTTGCAGGATTTTTGGAAGCATAATGTAGGAAAGTGACATTGGATATGTGGTTAACTGCTCTGTACACAAGGACAGATGGGCAGACAGAAAGATGATTGATTGATTGATTGAATGATTGATAGACAGATAGATAAATATAGGTTCATATCGATTAACACAAAGCTATTGCTCATAACCATGAGAGCAATGGTTGAAGCACATAGCGAAACTACAAACAAAAAAGAAGAATAAAATCCAGTTTAAAAAGTGCAATAAGCACCCATAAGAAGAAAACAAATCCTATCATTGGCAATAACTTGGATGGACCTAGAGGGTATTATGCTCAGTGAAAAAGGCCAGTCGGAGAAATACATGTACCAAATCATTTAACTCATGTGTGGAGTACGATAACAAAGAAAAACTGAAGGAAGAAACAGCAGCATATACACAGTACCCGAGAGTGGACTAACAGTTACCAAAGAGAAAGGGACTGGTTAGTGTTTGTGGGAAGGGATTGATAAGGGCGGGGTAAAAGAATGAGGGCATTAGGATTAGCATGAATAATGTGTAGGGTGAATGGTCATTAGGAGGGCTATACAACACAGAGAAGACAAGTAGTGATTCTAGAGCATCTTACGACACGCTGACGGACAGCGACTAAAACTGGGATTTGGCGATGACTTGGTGAAGGGATTAGACTAGTAAACATATTGTTCTGCATGTGGTTGTATATTAATGAGAATAAAAAAAATTTCAAAGTGCTGTAAGAGCCTAGCTATCAAATATCAGAAAAAAAGTACAGGCTTTCACTGCTCCAATCAAAAGACACAGGGTAAGAAGGACGGATGAAAACTTAAGATCACCTAAGTGCTCCCTTACTGGAGACTCACTTGTGATCCAAGGACACAGACAAACTACAAGCTGAAGGGGCGGGGACAGGTAACCTATACAAGTGAATCTTTGAAACAAAGAAACAAATGGATTCTGTTTGAGTCCCCAGAGACAGTCACTAGAAAATAGTCCTACCTAGCCACCGTGAATTCCTTTTGTTTGGTATCAGCAGTGCCCAGGTATAGATTTAGTGGTACTGCAATGTCCTTCTCATTTTTCTCACATCAACAAAAGAATTGCTGTAATAATATGCGTCTGGGCTTTTGAAATCACTGGGTTTTATGATATCCACGATTGTAAAGAAGTAATAACCACATAAAGAGGGAAGTTTGGACACTCAACCAAACACGTCTCTCCACAACACACACTTTGCTCCCAAATGCTCCTGTCTAGAAATAGGTTTTCCTTTTTATTTGTCCCTCCTCCTATCAGTGGTGAACATGCCAATGTCCCTCAAACATGGTGGTGAGTAAAGCACCAAGTATACTTTTCTGTCTACAACAGGCCCAGAGGAAGTATAATTGGGGTCTTCAGTGAGGACTTAGTCAATGAATGTGGCTAAATACAGTTAGCAAGCGAGAAGGAGGTTTAAGAGGACAGAGGACAGAGATACGGGTTCAAGTCCCTGCACCACCATTTACTGGTTTTGTAAGCACACGCGGCTGATTCGATCTGCAATTGTCTCAGTGAGCCCAGTGCTCTCCCTACGGCCTAGTGACCTTGCAATGTTTTTGAAAGCATAATGTAGGGAAGTGACATAGGTGATGTAGTTAACTGTTCTGTACATAAGGATAGATGGACAGACAGAAAGAAGGTTGTTTCATAGATAGACAGATAGATAGATGACAGATGATCGATAGATTATACACATGATAGAAGACAGGAAGCTAGATAGATGGATAGATAAATAGAGAGGATAGAGAGATAGAAAGAAGGATATATAGAAAGTTAGATAGATATACAGACAGACAGAGCGATAGATAGATACAGATACATATCGATTGACACAAAGCTGTTGCTCATAACCAGGAGATGAATGGTGAAATCACATAGCTAAACTACAAACAACAAGGAAGAATGAAATCCAGTTTGCAAAGTGCAGTAAGCAGCCATAAGAAGAAAACAAATCCTACCATTTACAATGACGTGGATGGAGCTAGACAGTAGTATGTTCAGAAAATAGGTCAGGCGGAGAAAGACAATATCAAGTGATATCACTCATGTGTGGAGTATAACAACAAAGAGAAACTGAAGGAAAAAAACAGCAGAATACTCACAGAACCCGAGAGTTGACTTAAAGTTGCCAAAGGGAAAAGGACTGCACAGGGTGGTTCTGAAGGGAGGGATAAGTGTGGGGAGAAAGATTGGGGGCATTAGGATTACCATGTATATTGCGTGGGGTCACGCGGCACATGGGGAGTGCTGTACAACACAGAGAAGACTAGTAGAGGTTATATAGCATCTTACTACTCCATGATTGATAGCGACTGCATCGGTGTCTTTGAAGGGGTACATGCTAAAGGGGTTTAAAGCATCCAACTATGCTGATGGACAGGGACTTTAAGAGGTTTTTGATGGTGGACTTGGATAAGGGGGAGCATAGTAAACATAATGTTCTTCATGTGATTGTAGATTAATGATAACAAAAAAATTTTTTTAAGTGCAATAAGGGCACAGCACAGAATCATCAGCATAAAAGGTCAGGCTCTGAGTGCTGCAAACAAAAGACACAGGGTTAAAAGAACGGATGAAAACTCAAGAAACCTACGTGCTTCCTTACAGGAGACTCACTTGAGATTCAAGGACACAGACAAACTACAAGCTGAAGGTGTGGGGACAAGTACCCTACACGAGTGAAACTGAAAAACAAACAATCAAACAAATGGATTCTGTTTGAGCCCCCAGAGACAGTCAGTAGAAAATAGCACTATCTGGCCACCGTGAATTCTTTTTGTTTGTTTTCAGCAAGTCCCAGCCATAGATTTAGTGGTGGAACAACGTCCTTCTCATTTTCTCTCACCTCAACAAATGAGTTGCTGAAGTAATAAGAATCTGGGCCTTTGAAATCTGTGGGTTTTATGATCTTCACGAATGTGAAGTAATAACCAAATAAAGAGGGAAGTTTGGACACTCAAGTAAACATGTCACTCCAAAACACACTCTTAGCTCCCAAATGCTCCTGTCTAGAAATTGGTGTTCCTTTTTATTTGACCCTCCATCCTATCAGTGGTGTTCACATAGACGTCCTTCAAACATGGTGGTGAGCAAAGCAACAATTTTACGTTTCTGTCGACCACATGCCCAGAGGAAGGATACTTGTGGTCTTCAGGGAGCACTTAGTGAATGAATGTGGCTAAATACAGACAGGAAGTGAGAAGGAGATGAACGAGGACAGAGATGAGAGTCACGGGTTCAAGTCCCTGCACAACCATTTCCTGGTTTTTGTAGGTACACTCGGACGACACGACCTGCAAGTGTCTCGGTGAACCCAGTGCTCTCCCTACAGCCTAGTTAACTTGCAGGATTTTTGGAAGCATAATGTAGGAAAGTGACATTGGATATGTGGTTAACTGCTCTGTACACAAGGACAGATGGGCAGACAGAAAGATGATTGATTGATTGATTGAATGATTGATAGACAGATAGATAAATATAGGTTCATATCGATTAACACAAAGCTATTGCTCATAACCATGAGAGCAATGGTTGAAGCACATAGCGAAACTACAAACAAAAAAGAAGAATAAAATCCAGTTTAAAAAGTGCAATAAGCAGCCATAAGAAGAAAACAAATCCTATCATTGGCAATAACTTGGATGGACCTAGAGGGTATTATGCTCAGTGAAAAAGGCCAGTCGGAGAAATACATGTACCAAATCATTTAACTCATGTGTGGAGTACGATAACAAAGAAAAACTGAAGGAAGAAACAGCAGCATATACACAGTACCCGAGAGTGGACTAACAGTTACCAAAGAGAAAGGGACTGGTTAGTGTTTGTGGGAAGGGATTGATAAGGGCGGGGTAAAAGAATGAGGGCATTAGGATTAGCATGAATAATGTGTAGGGTGAATGGTCATTAGGAGGGCTATACAACACAGAGAAGACAAGTAGTGATTCTAGAGCATCTTACGACACGCTGACGGACAGCGACTAAAACTGGGATTTGGCGATGACTTGGTGAAGGGATTAGACTAGTAAACATATTGTTCTGCATGTGGTTGTATATTAATGAGAATAAAAAAAATTTCAAAGTGCTGTAAGAGCCTAGCTATCAAATATCAGAAAAAAAGTACAGGCTTTCACTGCTCCAATCAAAAGACACAGGGTAAGAAGGACGGATGAAAACTTAAGATCACCTAAGTGCTCCCTTACTGGAGACTCACTTGTGATCCAAGGACACAGACAAACTACAAGCTGAAGGGGCGGGGACAGGTAACCTATACAAGTGAATCTTTGAAACAAAGAAACAAATGGATTCTGTTTGAGTCCCCAGAGACAGTCACTAGAAAATAGTCCTACCTAGCCACCGTGAATTCCTTTTGTTTGGTATCAGCAGTGCCCAGGTATAGATTTAGTGGTACTGCAATGTCCTTCTCATTTTTCTCACATCAACAAAAGAATTGCTGTAATAATATGCGTCTGGGCTTTTGAAATCACTGGGTTTTATGATATCCACGATTATAAAGAAGTAATAACCACATAAAGAGGGAAGTTTGGACACTCAACCAAACACGTCTCTCCACAACACACACTTTGCTCCCAAATGCTCCTGTCTAGAAATAGGTTTTCCTTTTTATTTGTCCCTCCTCCTATCAGTGGTGAACATGCCAATGTCCCTCAAACATGGTGGTGAGTAAAGCACCAAGTATACTTTTCTGTCTACAACAGGCCCAGAGGAAGTATAATTGGGGTCTTCAGTGAGGACTTAGTCAATGAATGTGGCTAAATACAGTTAGCAAGCGAGAAGGAGGTTTAAGAGGACAGAGGACAGAGATACGGGTTCAAGTCCCTGCACCACCATTTACTGGTTTTGTAAGCACACGCGGCTGATTCGATCTGCAATTGTCTCAGTGAGCCCAGTGCTCTTTCTACGGCCTAGTGACCTTGCAATATTTTTGAAAGCATAATGTAGGGAAGTGACATAGGTGATGTAGTTAACTGTTCTGTACATAAGGATAGATGGACAGACAGAAAGAAGGTTGTTTCAGAGATAGACAGATAGATGACAGATGATCGATAGATTATACACAGGATAGAAGACAGGAAGCTAGATAGATGGATAGATAAATAGAGAGGATAGAGAGATAGAAAGAAGGATATATAGAAAGTTAGATAGATATACAGACAGACAGAGCGATAGATAGATACAGATACATATCGATTGACACAAAGCTGTTGCTCATAACCAGGAGATGAATGGTGAAATCACATAGCTAAACTACAAACAACAAGGAAGAATGAAATCCAGTTTGCAAAGTGCAGTAAGCAGCCATAAGAAGAAAACAAATCCTACCATTTGCAATGACGTGGATGGAGCTAGACAGTAGTATGTTCAGAAAAATAGGTCAGGCGGAGAAAGACAATATCAAGTGATATCACTCATGTGTGGAGTATAACAACAAAGAGAAACTGAAGGAAAAAAACAGCAGAATACTCACAGAACCCGAGAGTTGACTTAAAGTTGCCAAAGGGAAAAGGACTGCACAGGGTGGTTCTGAAGGGAGGGATAAGTGTGGGGAGAAAGATTGGGGGCATTAGGATTACCATGTATATTGCGTGGGGTCACTCGGCACATGGGGAGTGCTGTACAACACAGAGAAGACTAGTAGAGGTTATATAGCATCTTACTACTCCATGATTGATAGCGACTGTATCGGTGTCTTTGAAGGGGTACATGCTAAAGGGGTTTAAAGCATCCAACTATGCTGATGGACAGGGACTTTAAGAGGTTTTTGATGGTGGACTTGGATAAGGGGGAGCATAGTAAACATAATGTTCTTCATGTGATTGTAGATTAATGATAACAAAAAAATTTTTTTAAGTGCAATAAGGGCACAGCACAGAATCATCAGCATAAAAGGTCAGGCTCTGAGTGCTGCAAACAAAAGACACAGGGTTAAAAGAACGGATGAAAACTCAAGAAACCTACGTGCTTCCTTACAGGAGACTCACTTGAGATCCAAGGACACAGACAAACTACAAGCTGAAGGTGTGGTGACAAGTACCCTACACGAGTGAAACTGAAAAACAAACAATCAAACAAATGGATTCTGTTTGAGCCCCCAGAGACAGTCAGTAGAAAATAGCACTATCTGGCCACCGTGAATTCTTTTTGTTTGTTTTCAGCAAGTCCCAGCCATAGATTTAGTGGTGGAGCAACGTCCTTCTCATTTTCTCTCACCTCAACAACTGAGTTGCTGAAATAATAAGAATCTGGGCCTTTGAAATCTGTGGGTTTTATGATCTTCACGAATGTGAAGTATTAACCAAATAAAGAGGGAAGTTTGGACACTCATGTAAACATGTCACTCCAAAACACACTCTTAGCTCCCAAATGCTCCTGTCTAGAAAATTGGTGTTCCTTTTTATTTGACCCTCCATCCTATCAGTGGTGTTCACATAGACGTCCTTCAAACATGGTGGTGAGCAAAGCAACAATTTTACGTTTCTGTCGACCACATGCCCAGAGGAAGGATACTTGTGGTCTTCAGGGAGCACTTAGTGAATGAATGTGGCTAAATACAGACAGGAAGTGAGAAGGAGATGAAAGAGGACAGAGATGAGAGTCACGGGTTCAAGTCCCTGCACAACCATTTCCTGGTTTTGTAGGTACACTCGGACGACACGACCTGCAAGTGTCTCGGTGAACCCAGTGCTCTCCCTACAGCCTAGTTAACTTGCAGGATTTTTGGAAGCATAATGTAGGAAAGTGACATTGGATATGTGGTTAACTGCTCTGTACACAAGGACAGATGGGCAGACAGAAAGATGATTGATTGATTGATTGAATGATTGATAGACAGATAGATAAATATAGGTTCATATCGATTAACACAAAGCTATTGCTCATAACCATGAGAGCAATGGTTGAAGCACATAGCGAAACTACAAACAAAAAAGAAGAATAAAATCCAGTTTAAAAAGTGCAATAAGCAGCCATAAGAAGAAAACAAATCCTATCATTGGCAATAACTTGGATGGACCTAGAGGGTATTATGCTCAGTGAAAAAGGCCAGTCGGAGAAATACATGTACCAAATCATTTAACTCATGTGTGGAGTACGATAACAAAGAAAAACTGAAGGAAGAAACAGCAGCATATACACAGTACCCGAGAGTGGACTAACAGTTACCAAAGAGAAAGGGACTGGTTAGTGTTTGTGGGAAGGGATTGATAAGGGCGGGGTAAAAGAATGAGGGCATTAGGATTAGCATGAATAATGTGTAGGGTGAATGGTCATTAGGAGGGCTATACAACACAGAGAAGACAAGTAGTGATTCTAGAGCATCTTACGACACGCTGACGGACAGCGACTTAAACTGGGATTTGGCGATGACTTGGTGAAGGGATTAGACTAGTAAACATATTGTTCTGCATGTGGTTGTATATTAATGAGAATAAAAAAAATTTCAAAGTGCTGTAAGAGCCTAGCTATCAAATATCAGAAAAAAAGTACAGGCTTTCACTGCTCCAATCAAAAGACACAGGGTAAGAAGGACGGATGAAAACTTAAGATCACCTAAGTGCTCCCTTACTGGAGACTCACTTGTGATCCAAGGACACAGACAAACTACAAGCTGAAGGGGCGGGGACAGGTAACCTATACAAGTGAATCTTTGAAACAAAGAAACAAATGGATTCTGTTTGAGTCCCCAGAGACAGTCACTAGAAAATAGTCCTACCTAGCCACCGTGAATTCCTTTTGTTTGGTATCAGCAGTGCCCAGGTATAGATTTAGTGGTACTGCAATGTCCTTCTCATTTTTCTCACATCAACAAAAGAATTGCTGTAATAATATGCGTCTGGGCTTTTGAAATCACTGGGTTTTATGATATCCACGATTGTAAAGAAGTAATAACCACATAAAGAGGGAAGTTTGGACACTCAACCAAACACGTCTCTCCACAACACACACTTTGCTCCCAAATGCTCCTGTCTAGAAATAGGTTTTCCTTTTTATTTGTCCCTCCTCCTATCAGTGGTGAACATGCCAATGTCCCTCAAACATGGTGGTGAGTAAAGCACCAAGTATACTTTTCTGTCTACAACAGGCCCAGTGGAAGTATAATTGGGGTCTTCAGTGAGGACTTAGTCAATGAATGTGGCTAAATACAGTTAGCAAGCGAGAAGGAGGTTTAAGAGGACAGAGGACAGAGATACGGGTTCAAGTCCCTGCACCACCATTTACTGGTTTTGTAAGCACACGCGGCTGATTCGATCTGCAATTGTCTCAGTGAGCCCAGTGCTCTCCCTACGGCCTAGTGACCTTGCATTGTTTTTGAAAGCATAATGTAGGGAAGTGACATAGGTGATGTAGTTAACTGTTCTGTACATAAGGATAGATGGACAGACAGAAAGAAGGTTGTTTCATAGATAGACAGATAGATAGATGACAGATGATCGATAGATTATACACAGGATAGAAGACAGGAAGCTAGATAGATGGATAGATAAATAGAGAGGATAGAGAGATAGAAAGAAGGATATATAGAAAGTTAGATAGATATACAGACAGACAGAGCGATTGATAGATACAGATACATATCGATTGACACAAAGCTGTTGCTCATAACCAGGAGATGAATGGTGAAATCACATAGCTAAACTACAAACAAAAAGGAAGAATGAAATCCAGTTTGCAAAGTGCAGTAAGCAGCCATAAGAAGAAAACAAATCCTACCATTTGTAATGACGTGGATGGAGCTAGACAGTAGTATGTTCAGAAAAGTAGGTCAGGTGGAGAAAGACAATATCAAGTGATATCACTCATGTGTGGAGTATAACAACAAAGAGAAACTGAAGGAATAAAACAGCAGAATACTCACAGAACCGAGAGTTGACTTAAAGTTGCCAAAGGGAAAAGGACTGCACAGGGTGGTTCTGAAGGGAGGGATAAGTGTGGGGAGAAAGATTGGGGGCATTAGGATTACCATGTATATTGCATGGGGTCACGCGGGACATGGGGAGTGCTGTACAACACAGAGAAGACTAGTAGAGGTTATATAGCATCTTACTACTCCATGATTGATAGCGACTGTATCGGTGTCTTTGAAGGGGTACATGCTAAAGGGGTTTAAAGCATCCAACTATGCTGATGGACAGGGACTTTAAGAGGTTTTTGATGGTGGACTTGGATAAGGGGGAGCATAGTAAACATAATGTTCTTCATGTGATTGTAGATTAATGATAACAAAAAAATTTTTTTAAGTGCAATAAGGGCACAGCACAGAATCATCAGCATAAAAGGTCAGGCTCTGAGTGCTGCAAACAAAAGACACAGGGTTAAAAGAACGGATGAAAACTCAAGAAACCTACGTGCTTCCTTACAGGAGACTCACTTGAGATCCAAGGACACAGACAAACTACAAGCTGAAGGTGTGGTGACAAGTACCCTACACGAGTGAAACTGAAAAACAAACAATCAAACAAATGGATTCTATTTGAGCCCCCAGAGACAGTCAGTAGAAAATAGCACTATCTGGCCACCGTGAATTCTTTTTGTTTGTTTTCAGCAAGTCCCAGCCATAGATTTAGTGGTGGAGCAACGTCCTTCTCATTTTCTCTCACCTCAACAACTGAGTTGCTGAAATAATAAGAATCTGGGCCTTTGAAATCTGTGGGTTTTATGATCTTCACGAATGTGAAGTATTAACCAAATAAAGAGGGAAGTTTGGACACTCAAGTAAACATGTCACTCCAAAACACACTCTTAGCTCCCAAATGCTCCTGTCTAGAAAATTGGTGTTCCTTTTTATTTGACCCTCCATCCTATCAGTGGTGTTCACATAGACGTCCTTCAAACATGGTGGTGAGCAAAGCAACAATTTTACGTTTCTGTCGACCACATGCCCAGAGGAAGGATACTTGTGGTCTTCAGGGAGCACTTAGTGAATGAATGTGGCTAAATACAGACAGGAAGTGAGAAGGAGATGAAAGAGGACAGAGATGAGAGTCACGGGTTCAAGTCCCTGCACAACCATTTCCTGGTTTTGTAGGTACACTCGGACGACACGACCTGCAAGTGACTCGGTGAACCCAGTGCTCTCCCTACAGCCTAGTTAACTTGCAGGATTTTTGGAAGCATAATGTAGGAAAGTGACATTGGATATGTGGTTAACTGCTCTGTACACAAGGACAGATGGGCAGACAGAAAGATGATTGATTGATTGATTGAATGGTTGATAGACAGATAGATAAATATAGGTTCATATCGATTAACACAAAGCTATTGCTCATAACCATGAGAGCAATGGTTGAAGCACATAGCGAAACTACAAACAAAAAAGAAGAATAAAATCCAGTTTAAAAAGTGCAATAAGCAGCCATAAGAAGAAAACAAATCCTATCATTGGCAATAACTTGGATGGACCTAGAGGGTATTATGCTCAGTGAAAAAGGCCAGTCGGAGAAATACATGTATCAAATCATTTAACTCATGTGTGGAGTACGATAACAAAGAAAAACTGAAGGAAGAAACAGCAGCATATACACAGTACCCGAGAGTGGACTAACAGTTACCAAAGAGAAAGGGACTGGTTAGTGTTTGTGGGAAGGGATTGATAAGGGCGGGGTAAAAGAATGAGGGCATTAGGATTAGCATGAATAATGTGTAGGGTGAATGGTCATTAGGAGGGCTATACAACACAGAGAAGACAAGTAGTGATTCTAGAGCATCTTACGACACGCTGACGGACAGCGACTAAAACTGGGATTTGGCGATGACTTGGTGAAGGGATTAGACTAGTAAACATATTGTTCTGCATGTGGTTGTATATTAATGAGAATAAAAAAAATTTCAAAGTGCTGTAAGAGCCTAGCTATCAAATATCAGAAAAAAAGTACAGGCTTTCACTGCTCCAATCAAAAGACACAGGGTAAGAAGGACGGATGAAAACTTAAGATCACCTAAGTGCTCCCTTACTGGAGACTCACTTGTGATCCAAGGACACAGACAAACTACAAGCTGAAGGGGCGGGGACAGGTAACCTATACAAGTGAATCTTTGAAACAAAGAAACAAATGGATTCTGTTTGAGTCCCCAGAGACAGTCACTAGATAATAGTCCTACCTAGCCACCGTGAATTCCTTTTGTTTGGTATCAGCAGTGCCCAGGTATAGATTTAGTGGTACTGCAATGTCCTTCTCATTTTTCTCACATCAACAAAAGAATTGCTGTAATAATATGCGTCTGGGCTTTTGAAATCACTGGGTTTTATGATATCCACGATTGTAAAGAAGTAATAACCACATAAAGAGGGAAGTTTGGACACTCAACCAAACACGTCTCTCCACAACACACACTTTGCTCCCAAATGCTCCTGTCTAGAAATAGGTTTTCCTTTTTATTTGTCCCTCCTCCTATCAGTGGTGAACATGCCAATGTCCCTCAAACATGGTGGTTAGTAAAGCACCAAGTATACTTTTCTGTCTACAACAGGCCCAGTGGAAGTATAATTGGGGTCTTCAGTGAGGACTTAGTCAATGAATGTGGCTAAATACAGTTAGCAAGCGAGAAGGAGGTTTAAGAGGACAGAGGACAGAGATACGGGTTCAAGTCCCTGCACCACCATTTACTGGTTTTGTAAGCACACGCGGCTGATTCGATCTGCAATTGTCTCAGTGAGCCCAGTGCTCTCCCTACGGCCTAGTGACCTTGCAATGTTTTTGAAAGCATAATGTAGGGAAGTGACATAGGTGATGTAGTTAAATGTTCTGTACATAAGAATAGATGGACAGACAGAAAGAAGGTTGTTTCAGAGATAGACAGATAGATAGATGACAGATGATCGATAGATTATACACATGATAGAAGACAGGAAGCTAGATAGATGGATAGATAAATAGAGAGGATAGAGAGATAGAAAGAAGGATATATAGAAAGTTAGATAGATATACAGACAGACAGAGCGATAGATAGATACAGATACATATCGATTGACACAAAGCTGTTGCTCATAACCAGGAGATGAATGGTGAAATCACATAGCTAAACTACAAACAACAAGGAAGAATGAAATCCAGTTTGCAAAGTGCAGTAAGCAGCCATAAGAAGAAAACAAATCCTACCATTTGCAATGACGTGGATGGAGCTAGACAGTAGTATGTTCAGAAAATAGGTCAGGCGGAGAAAGACAATATCAAGTGATATCACTCATGTGTGGAGTATAACAACAAAGAGAAACTGAAGGAAAAAAACAGCAGAATACTCACAGAACCCGAGAGTTGACTTAAAGTTGCCAAAGGGAAAAGGACTGCACAGGGTGGTTCTGAAGGGATGGATAAGTGTGGGGAGAAAGATTGGGGGCATTAGGATTACCATGTATATTGCGTGGGGTCACGCGGCACATGGGGAGTGCTGTACAACACAGAGAAGACTAGTAGAGGTTATATAGCATCTTACTACTCCATGATTGATAGCGACTGTATCGGTGTCTTTGAAGGGGTACATGCTAAAGGGGTTTAAAGCATCCAACTATGCTGATGGACAGGGACTTTAAGAGGTTTTTGATGGTGGACTTGGATAAGGGGGAGCATAGTAAACATAATGTTCTTCATGTGATTGTAGATTAATGATAACAAAAAAATTTTTTTAAGTGCAATAAGGGCACAGCACAGAATCATCAGCATAAAAGGTCAGGCTCTGAGTGCTGCAAACAAAAGACACAGGGTTAAAAGAACGGATGAAAACTCAAGAAACCTACGTGCTTCCTTACAGGAGACTCACTTGAGATCCAAGGACACAGACAAACTACAAGCTGAAGGTGTGGTGACAAGTACCCTACACGAGTGAAACTGAAAAACAAACAATCAAACAAATGGATTCTGTTTGAGCCCCCAGAGACAGTCAGTAGAAAATAGCACTATCTGGCCACCGTGAATTCTTTTTGTTTGTTTTCAGCAAGTCCCAGCCATAGATTTAGTGGTGGAGCAACGTCCTTCTCATTTTCTCTCACCTCAACAACTGAGTTGCTGAAATAATAAGAATCTGGGCCTTTGAAATCTGTGGGTTTTATGATCTTCACGAATGTGAAGTATTAACCAAATAAAGAGGGAAGTTTGGACACTCAAGTAAACATGTCACTCCAAAACACACTCTTAGCTCCCAAATGCTCCTGTCTAGAAATTGGTGTTCCTTTTTATTTGACCCTCCATCCTATCAGTGGTGTTCACATAGACGTCCTTCAAACATGGTGGTGAGCAAAGCAACAATTTTACGTTTCTGTCGACCACATGCCCAGAGGAAGGATACTTGTGGTCTTCAGGGAGCACTTAGTGAATGAATGTGGCTAAATACAGACAGGAAGTGAGAAGGAGATGAAAGAGGACAGAGATGAGAGTCACGGGTTCAAGTCCCTGCACAACCATTTCCTGGTTTTGTAGGTACACTCGGACGACACGACCTGCAAGTGTCTCGGTGAACCCAGTGCTCTCCCTACAGCCTAGTTAACTTGCAGGATTTTTGGAAGCATAATGTAGGAAAGTGACATTGGATATGTGGTTAACTGCTCTGTACACAAGGACAGATGGGCAGACAGAAAGATGATTGATTGATTGATTGAATGATTGATAGACAGATAGATAAATATAGGTTCATATCGATTAACACAAAGCTATTGCTCATAACCATGAGAGCAATGGTTGAAGCACATAGCGAAACTACAAACAAAAAAGAAGAATAAAATCCAGTTTAAAAAGTGCAATAAGCACCCATAAGAAGAAAACAAATCCTATCATTGGCAATAACTTGGATGGACCTAGAGGGTATTATGCTCAGTGAAAAAGGCCAGTCGGAGAAATACATGTACCAAATCATTTAACTCATGTGTGGAGTACGATAACAAAGAAAAACTGAAGGAAGAAACAGCAGCATATACACAGTACCCGAGAGTGGACTAACAGTTACCAAAGAGAAAGGGACTGGTTAGTGTTTGTGGGAAGGGATTGATAAGGGCGGGGTAAAAGAATGAGGGCATTAGGATTAGCATGAATAATGTGTAGGGTGAATGGTCATTAGGAGGGCTATACAACACAGAGAAGACAAGTAGTGATTCTAGAGCATCTTACGACACGCTGACGGACAGCGACTAAAACTGGGATTTGGCGATGACTTGGTGAAGGGATTAGACTAGTAAACATATTGTTCTGCATGTGGTTGTATATTAATGAGAATAAAAAAAATTTCAAAGTGCTGTAAGAGCCTAGCTATCAAATATCAGAAAAAAAGTACAGGCTTTCACTGCTCCAATCAAAAGACACAGGGTAAGAAGGACGGATGAAAACTTAAGATCACCTAAGTGCTCCCTTACTGGAGACTCACTTGTGATCCAAGGACACAGACAAACTACAAGCTGAAGGGGCGGGGACAGGTAACCTATACAAGTGAATCTTTGAAACAAAGAAACAAATGGATTCTGTTTGAGTCCCCAGAGACAGTCACTAGAAAATAGTCCTACCTAGCCACCGTGAATTCCTTTTGTTTGGTATCAGCAGTGCCCAGGTATAGATTTAGTGGTACTGCAATGTCCTTCTCATTTTTCTCACATCAACAAAAGAATTGCTGTAATAATATGCGTCTGGGCTTTTGAAATCACTGGGTTTTATGATATCCACGATTGTAAAGAAGTAATAACCACATAAAGAGGGAAGTTTGGACACTCAACCAAACACGTCTCTCCACAACACACACTTTGCTCCCAAATGCTCCTGTCTAGAAATAGGTTTTCCTTTTTATTTGTCCCTCCTCCTATCAGTGGTGAACATGCCAATGTCCCTCAAACATGGTGGTGAGTAAAGCACCAAGTATACTTTTCTGTCTACAACAGGCCCAGAGGAAGTATAATTGGGGTCTTCAGTGAGGACTTAGTCAATGAATGTGGCTAAATACAGTTAGCAAGCGAGAAGGAGGTTTAAGAGGACAGAGGACAGAGATACGGGTTCAAGTCCCTGCACCACCATTTACTGGTTTTGTAAGCACACGCGGCTGATTCGATCTGCAATTGTCTCAGTGAGCCCAGTGCTCTCCCTACGGCCTAGTGACCTTGCAATGTTTTTGAAAGCATAATGTAGGGAAGTGACATAGGTGATGTAGTTAACTGTTCTGTACATAAGGATAGATGGACAGACAGAAAGAAGGTTGTTTCATAGATAGACAGATAGATAGATGACAGATGATCGATAGATTATACACATGATAGAAGACAGGAAGCTAGATAGATGGATAGATAAATAGAGAGGATAGAGAGATAGAAAGAAGGATATATAGAAAGTTAGATAGATATACAGACAGACAGAGCGATAGATAGATACAGATACATATCGATTGACACAAAGCTGTTGCTCATAACCAGGAGATGAATGGTGAAATCACATAGCTAAACTACAAACAACAAGGAAGAATGAAATCCAGTTTGCAAAGTGCAGTAAGCAGCCATAAGAAGAAAACAAATCCTACCATTTACAATGACGTGGATGGAGCTAGACAGTAGTATGTTCAGAAAATAGGTCAGGCGGAGAAAGACAATATCAAGTGATATCACTCATGTGTGGAGTATAACAACAAAGAGAAACTGAAGGAAAAAAACAGCAGAATACTCACAGAACCCGAGAGTTGACTTAAAGTTGCCAAAGGGAAAAGGACTGCACAGGGTGGTTCTGAAGGGAGGGATAAGTGTGGGGAGAAAGATTGGGGGCATTAGGATTACCATGTATATTGCGTGGGGTCACGCGGCACATGGGGAGTGCTGTACAACACAGAGAAGACTAGTAGAGGTTATATAGCATCTTACTACTCCATGATTGATAGCGACTGCATCGGTGTCTTTGAAGGGGTACATGCTAAAGGGGTTTAAAGCATCCAACTATGCTGATGGACAGGGACTTTAAGAGGTTTTTGATGGTGGACTTGGATAAGGGGGAGCATAGTAAACATAATGTTCTTCATGTGATTGTAGATTAATGATAACAAAAAAATTTTTTTAAGTGCAATAAGGGCACAGCACAGAATCATCAGCATAAAAGGTCAGGCTCTGAGTGCTGCAAACAAAAGACACAGGGTTAAAAGAACGGATGAAAACTCAAGAAACCTACGTGCTTCCTTACAGGAGACTCACTTGAGATTCAAGGACACAGACAAACTACAAGCTGAAGGTGTGGGGACAAGTACCCTACACGAGTGAAACTGAAAAACAAACAATCAAACAAATGGATTCTGTTTGAGCCCCCAGAGACAGTCAGTAGAAAATAGCACTATCTGGCCACCGTGAATTCTTTTTGTTTGTTTTCAGCAAGTCCCAGCCATAGATTTAGTGGTGGAACAACGTCCTTCTCATTTTCTCTCACCTCAACAAATGAGTTGCTGAAGTAATAAGAATCTGGGCCTTTGAAATCTGTGGGTTTTATGATCTTCACGAATGTGAAGTAATAACCAAATAAAGAGGGAAGTTTGGACACTCAAGTAAACATGTCACTCCAAAACACACTCTTAGCTCCCAAATGCTCCTGTCTAGAAATTGGTGTTCCTTTTTATTTGACCCTCCATCCTATCAGTGGTGTTCACATAGACGTCCTTCAAACATGGTGGTGAGCAAAGCAACAATTTTACGTTTCTGTCGACCACATGCCCAGAGGAAGGATACTTGTGGTCTTCAGGGAGCACTTAGTGAATGAATGTGGCTAAATACAGACAGGAAGTGAGAAGGAGATGAACGAGGACAGAGATGAGAGTCACGGGTTCAAGTCCCTGCACAACCATTTCCTGGTTTTTGTAGGTACACTCGGACGACACGACCTGCAAGTGTCTCGGTGAACCCAGTGCTCTCCCTACAGCCTAGTTAACTTGCAGGATTTTTGGAAGCATAATGTAGGAAAGTGACATTGGATATGTGGTTAACTGCTCTGTACACAAGGACAGATGGGCAGACAGAAAGATGATTGATTGATTGATTGAATGATTGATAGACAGATAGATAAATATAGGTTCATATCGATTAACACAAAGCTATTGCTCATAACCATGAGAGCAATGGTTGAAGCACATAGCGAAACTACAAACAAAAAAGAAGAATAAAATCCAGTTTAAAAAGTGCAATAAGCAGCCATAAGAAGAAAACAAATCCTATCATTGGCAATAACTTGGATGGACCTAGAGGGTATTATGCTCAGTGAAAAAGGCCAGTCGGAGAAATACATGTACCAAATCATTTAACTCATGTGTGGAGTACGATAACAAAGAAAAACTGAAGGAAGAAACAGCAGCATATACACAGTACCCGAGAGTGGACTAACAGTTACCAAAGAGAAAGGGACTGGTTAGTGTTTGTGGGAAGGGATTGATAAGGGCGGGGTAAAAGAATGAGGGCATTAGGATTAGCATGAATAATGTGTAGGGTGAATGGTCATTAGGAGGGCTATACAACACAGAGAAGACAAGTAGTGATTCTAGAGCATCTTACGACACGCTGACGGACAGCGACTAAAACTGGGATTTGGCGATGACTTGGTGAAGGGATTAGACTAGTAAACATATTGTTCTGCATGTGGTTGTATATTAATGAGAATAAAAAAAATTTCAAAGTGCTGTAAGAGCCTAGCTATCAAATATCAGAAAAAAAGTACAGGCTTTCACTGCTCCAATCAAAAGACACAGGGTAAGAAGGACGGATGAAAACTTAAGATCACCTAAGTGCTCCCTTACTGGAGACTCACTTGTGATCCAAGGACACAGACAAACTACAAGCTGAAGGGGCGGGGACAGGTAACCTATACAAGTGAATCTTTGAAACAAAGAAACAAATGGATTCTGTTTGAGTCCCCAGAGACAGTCACTAGAAAATAGTCCTACCTAGCCACCGTGAATTCCTTTTGTTTGGTATCAGCAGTGCCCAGGTATAGATTTAGTGGTACTGCAATGTCCTTCTCATTTTTCTCACATCAACAAAAGAATTGCTGTAATAATATGCGTCTGGGCTTTTGAAATCACTGGGTTTTATGATATCCACGATTATAAAGAAGTAATAACCACATAAAGAGGGAAGTTTGGACACTCAACCAAACACGTCTCTCCACAACACACACTTTGCTCCCAAATGCTCCTGTCTAGAAATAGGTTTTCCTTTTTATTTGTCCCTCCTCCTATCAGTGGTGAACATGCCAATGTCCCTCAAACATGGTGGTGAGTAAAGCACCAAGTATACTTTTCTGTCTACAACAGGCCCAGAGGAAGTATAATTGGGGTCTTCAGTGAGGACTTAGTCAATGAATGTGGCTAAATACAGTTAGCAAGCGAGAAGGAGGTTTAAGAGGACAGAGGACAGAGATACGGGTTCAAGTCCCTGCACCACCATTTACTGGTTTTGTAAGCACACGCGGCTGATTCGATCTGCAATTGTCTCAGTGAGCCCAGTGCTCTTTCTACGGCCTAGTGACCTTGCAATATTTTTGAAAGCATAATGTAGGGAAGTGACATAGGTGATGTAGTTAACTGTTCTGTACATAAGGATAGATGGACAGACAGAAAGAAGGTTGTTTCAGAGATAGACAGATAGATGACAGATGATCGATAGATTATACACAGGATAGAAGACAGGAAGCTAGATAGATGGATAGATAAATAGAGAGGATAGAGAGATAGAAAGAAGGATATATAGAAAGTTAGATAGATATACAGACAGACAGAGCGATAGATAGATACAGATACATATCGATTGACACAAAGCTGTTGCTCATAACCAGGAGATGAATGGTGAAATCACATAGCTAAACTACAAACAACAAGGAAGAATGAAATCCAGTTTGCAAAGTGCAGTAAGCAGCCATAAGAAGAAAACAAATCCTACCATTTGCAATGACGTGGATGGAGCTAGACAGTAGTATGTTCAGAAAAATAGGTCAGGCGGAGAAAGACAATATCAAGTGATATCACTCATGTGTGGAGTATAACAACAAAGAGAAACTGAAGGAAAAAAACAGCAGAATACTCACAGAACCCGAGAGTTGACTTAAAGTTGCCAAAGGGAAAAGGACTGCACAGGGTGGTTCTGAAGGGAGGGATAAGTGTGGGGAGAAAGATTGGGGGCATTAGGATTACCATGTATATTGCGTGGGGTCACTCGGCACATGGGGAGTGCTGTACAACACAGAGAAGACTAGTAGAGGTTATATAGCATCTTACTACTCCATGATTGATAGCGACTGTATCGGTGTCTTTGAAGGGGTACATGCTAAAGGGGTTTAAAGCATCCAACTATGCTGATGGACAGGGACTTTAAGAGGTTTTTGATGGTGGACTTGGATAAGGGGGAGCATAGTAAACATAATGTTCTTCATGTGATTGTAGATTAATGATAACAAAAAAATTTTTTTAAGTGCAATAAGGGCACAGCACAGAATCATCAGCATAAAAGGTCAGGCTCTGAGTGCTGCAAACAAAAGACACAGGGTTAAAAGAACGGATGAAAACTCAAGAAACCTACGTGCTTCCTTACAGGAGACTCACTTGAGATCCAAGGACACAGACAAACTACAAGCTGAAGGTGTGGTGACAAGTACCCTACACGAGTGAAACTGAAAAACAAACAATCAAACAAATGGATTCTGTTTGAGCCCCCAGAGACAGTCAGTAGAAAATAGCACTATCTGGCCACCGTGAATTCTTTTTGTTTGTTTTCAGCAAGTCCCAGCCATAGATTTAGTGGTGGAGCAACGTCCTTCTCATTTTCTCTCACCTCAACAACTGAGTTGCTGAAATAATAAGAATCTGGGCCTTTGAAATCTGTGGGTTTTATGATCTTCACGAATGTGAAGTATTAACCAAATAAAGAGGGAAGTTTGGACACTCATGTAAACATGTCACTCCAAAACACACTCTTAGCTCCCAAATGCTCCTGTCTAGAAAATTGGTGTTCCTTTTTATTTGACCCTCCATCCTATCAGTGGTGTTCACATAGACGTCCTTCAAACATGGTGGTGAGCAAAGCAACAATTTTACGTTTCTGTCGACCACATGCCCAGAGGAAGGATACTTGTGGTCTTCAGGGAGCACTTAGTGAATGAATGTGGCTAAATACAGACAGGAAGTGAGAAGGAGATGAAAGAGGACAGAGATGAGAGTCACGGGTTCAAGTCCCTGCACAACCATTTCCTGGTTTTGTAGGTACACTCGGACGACACGACCTGCA
The DNA here is from genome assembly GCF_030020395.1 of Manis pentadactyla. Lineage (NCBI taxonomy): Eukaryota > Metazoa > Chordata > Mammalia > Pholidota > Manidae > Manis > Manis pentadactyla. The sequence goes on from NW_026645060.1 coordinate 615,426, forward strand.
AGTGTCTCGGTGAACCCAGTGCTCTCCCTACAGCCTAGTTAACTTGCAGGATTTTTGGAAGCATAATGTAGGAAAGTGACATTGGATATGTGGTTAACTGCTCTGTACACAAGGACAGATGGGCAGACAGAAAGATGATTGATTGATTGATTGAATGATTGATAGACAGATAGATAAATATAGGTTCATATCGATTAACACAAAGCTATTGCTCATAACCATGAGAGCAATGGTTGAAGCACATAGCGAAACTACAAACAAAAAAGAAGAATAAAATCCAGTTTAAAAAGTGCAATAAGCAGCCATAAGAAGAAAACAAATCCTATCATTGGCAATAACTTGGATGGACCTAGAGGGTATTATGCTCAGTGAAAAAGGCCAGTCGGAGAAATACATGTACCAAATCATTTAACTCATGTGTGGAGTACGATAACAAAGAAAAACTGAAGGAAGAAACAGCAGCATATACACAGTACCCGAGAGTGGACTAACAGTTACCAAAGAGAAAGGGACTGGTTAGTGTTTGTGGGAAGGGATTGATAAGGGCGGGGTAAAAGAATGAGGGCATTAGGATTAGCATGAATAATGTGTAGGGTGAATGGTCATTAGGAGGGCTATACAACACAGAGAAGACAAGTAGTGATTCTAGAGCATCTTACGACACGCTGACGGACAGCGACTTAAACTGGGATTTGGCGATGACTTGGTGAAGGGATTAGACTAGTAAACATATTGTTCTGCATGTGGTTGTATATTAATGAGAATAAAAAAAATTTCAAAGTGCTGTAAGAGCCTAGCTATCAAATATCAGAAAAAAAGTACAGGCTTTCACTGCTCCAATCAAAAGACACAGGGTAAGAAGGACGGATGAAAACTTAAGATCACCTAAGTGCTCCCTTACTGGAGACTCACTTGTGATCCAAGGACACAGACAAACTACAAGCTGAAGGGGCGGGGACAGGTAACCTATACAAGTGAATCTTTGAAACAAAGAAACAAATGGATTCTGTTTGAGTCCCCAGAGACAGTCACTAGAAAATAGTCCTACCTAGCCACCGTGAATTCCTTTTGTTTGGTATCAGCAGTGCCCAGGTATAGATTTAGTGGTACTGCAATGTCCTTCTCATTTTTCTCACATCAACAAAAGAATTGCTGTAATAATATGCGTCTGGGCTTTTGAAATCACTGGGTTTTATGATATCCACGATTGTAAAGAAGTAATAACCACATAAAGAGGGAAGTTTGGACACTCAACCAAACACGTCTCTCCACAACACACACTTTGCTCCCAAATGCTCCTGTCTAGAAATAGGTTTTCCTTTTTATTTGTCCCTCCTCCTATCAGTGGTGAACATGCCAATGTCCCTCAAACATGGTGGTGAGTAAAGCACCAAGTATACTTTTCTGTCTACAACAGGCCCAGTGGAAGTATAATTGGGGTCTTCAGTGAGGACTTAGTCAATGAATGTGGCTAAATACAGTTAGCAAGCGAGAAGGAGGTTTAAGAGGACAGAGGACAGAGATACGGGTTCAAGTCCCTGCACCACCATTTACTGGTTTTGTAAGCACACGCGGCTGATTCGATCTGCAATTGTCTCAGTGAGCCCAGTGCTCTCCCTACGGCCTAGTGACCTTGCATTGTTTTTGAAAGCATAATGTAGGGAAGTGACATAGGTGATGTAGTTAACTGTTCTGTACATAAGAATAGATGGACAGACAGAAAGAAGGTTGTTTCAGAGATAGACAGATAGATAGATGACAGATGATCGATAGATTATACACATGATAGAAGACAGGAAGCTAGATAGATGGATAGATAAATAGAGAGGATAGAGAGATAGAAAGAAGGATATATAGAAAGTTAGATAGATATACAGACAGACAGAGCGATAGATAGATACAGATACATATCGATTGACACAAAGCTGTTGCTCATAACCAGGAGATGAATGGTGAAATCACATAGCTAAACTACAAACAACAAGGAAGAATGAAATCCAGTTTGCAAAGTGCAGTAAGCAGCCATAAGAAGAAAACAAATCCTACCATTTGCAATGACGTGGATGGAGCTAGACAGTAGTATGTTCAGAAAAATAGGTCAGGCGGAGAAAGACAATATCAAGTGATATCACTCATGTGTGGATTATAACAACAAAGAGAAACTGAAGGAAAAAAACAGCAGAATACTCACAGAACCCGAGAGTTGACTTAAAGTTGCCAAAGGGAAAAGGACTGCACAGGGTGGTTCTGAAGGGAGGGATAAGTGTGGGGAGAAAGATTGGGGGCATTAGGATTACCATGTATATTGCGTGGGGTCACGTGGCACATGGGGAGTGCTGTACAACACAGAGAAGACTAGTAGATGTTATATAGCATCTTACTACTCCATGATTGATAGCGACTGTATCGGTGTCTTTGAAGGGGTACATGCTAAAGGGGTTTAAAGCATCCAACTATGCTGATGGACAGGGACTTTAAGAGGTTTTTGATGGTGGACTTGGATAAGGGGGAGCATAGTAAACATAATGTTCTTCATGTGATTGTAGATTAATGATAACAAAAAAATTTTTTTAAGTGCAATAAGGGCACAGCACAGAATCATCAGCATAAAAGGTCAGGCTCTGAGTGCTGCAAACAAAAGACACAGGGTTAAAAGAACGGATGAAAACTCAAGAAACCTACGTGCTTCCTTACAGGAGACTCACTTGAGATCCAAGGACACAGACAAACTACAAGCCGAAGGTGTGTGGACAAGTACCCTACACGAGTGAAACGGAAAATCAAACAATCAAGCAAATGGATTCTGTTCGAGTCCCCAGAGACAGTCAGCAGAAAATAGCCCTATCTGGCCACCGTGAATTCTTTTTGTTTGGTTTCAACAGTTCCCAGCCATAGATTTAGTGGTGCAGCAACATACTTCTCATTTTCTCTCACCTCAACAACTGAGATGCTGTAATAATAAGCATCTGGGCCTTTGAAATCAGTGGATTTTATGTTGTTCACGAACGTGAAAATCTAATAACCACCTAAAGAGGGAAGTTTGGACACTCAAATAAACACGTCACTCCACAATACACTGTTAGCTCCCAAATGCTCCTGTCTAGAAATTGGTGTTCCATTTTATTTGACCCTCCGTCCTATCGGCGGTGATCACGCTGATGTAATTCAAACATGGTGGTGAGCGAAGCAACAAGTTGACTTTTCTGTCGACAACAGGCCCAGAGGAATGATACTTGAGATCTTCAGGGAGCCCTTAGTCAATGAATGTGGCTAAATACAGACAGCAAGTTAGAAGGAGATGAAAGAGGACAGAGGATAGAGACACGGGTTCAAGTCCCAGCACAACCATTCCCTGGTTTTGTAGGTACACGCGGCCGACTCGAACTGCAAGTGTCTCGGTGAACCCAGTGCTCCCTCTGCAGCCTAGATACTTTGCAGGATTTTGGGGAGCATAGTGTAGGAAAGTGATATAGGGTATATGGTTAACTGTTCTGCACACATGGACAGATGGAAAGACAAAAGGATGATTGATTGAGTGATTGATAAATAGATAGACAGAAAGATAGATAGATATAGGTACATATCGATTAGCACAAAGCTACTGCTCAAAACAAGGAGAGCAATGGTGAAAGCACATTGCAAAACTACAAACAAAAAAGAAGAATGAAATCCAGTTTAAAAAGTGCAGTAAGCAGAAATAAGAAGAAAACGAATCCTATCATTTGCAATAACGTGGATGGAGCTCGAGGGTATTATGCTCAGTCAAATAGGCCAGGCGGAGAAATACATGTACCAAATGATTTCACTCATGTGTGGAGTATGATAACAAAGAAAAACTGAAGGAAAAGACAGCAGCAGACTCACAGATCCCGAGAGTGGACCTACAGTTACCAAAAGAGAAAGGGACTGGGTAGGGTTTGTGGGAAGGGAGAAATAAGTGCGGGGAAAAAGAAAGTGGGCATTAGGTTTAGCATGTATAATGTGTAGGGTGGGGTGTCATGGGTAGGGCTGTACAACACAGAGAAGACATGTAGTGATTCTACAGCATCTTAGTACATGCTGACGGAGAGCGGCTGTTACTGGGATTTGGGGTGACTTGGTGAAGAGGGTAGACAGAATAACATAATTTTCTGCATGTGATTGTATATTAATGAGAACAAAAAGAATTTCAAAGTGCAGTAAGAGCACAGCTCTCAAATATCAGAATAAAAGTACAGCCTTTGAGAGCTCCAATCAAAAGACACAGGGTTAGAAGAACTGATGAAAACACAAGACCACCTACGTGCTCCCTTACTGGAGACTCACTTGAGATCCAAGGACACAGACAAACTACAAGCTGAAGGGGCGGGGACAGGTACCCTACACAAGTGAAACTGAGAAACAAAGGAAGAAATGGATTCTGTTTTGGACCCCAGAGGGAGTCAGTAGAAAATAGCCCTATCTAGCCACCGTGAATTCTTTTTGTTTGGTTTCAGCAGTGCTCAGGCATAGATTTAGTGGTGCAGCAACTTCCTTCTCATTTCCTCTCACCTCAACAAATGAATTGCTGTAATAATATGCGTCTGGGCATTTATAATCATTGCTTTGTATGATGTTCACGAATGTAAAGAAGTAATAACCACCTAAAGAGGGAAGTTTGGACACTCAAATAAACACTTCACTCCACAACACACTCTTTGTTCCCAACTGCTCCTGTCCAGAAATAGGTGTTAATTCATATTTGTCCTTCCACCTATCAGCAGTGATCACGCCAATGTCCCTCAAACATGGTGGTGTGCAAAGGGCCAAGTACACTTTTCTGTCGACAACAGACCCAGACGAAGGATACCTGTGGTCTTCAGGGATCACTTACTCACTGAATGTGGCTAAATAAAGTCACCAAGCGAGCAGGAAGTAAAAGAGGACAGAGGACAAAGATACGGGTTCAAGTCCTTTCACCTCCATTTACTGGTTTTGTAAGCACACTCTGCTGACTCTACCTGAAAGCGTATCTGTGAACACAGTGCTCTCCTTATGGCTTAGTTACCTTGCAACATTTCTGGAAGCATAATGTAGGGAAGAGACATAGGCTATGTTGTTAACTGTTTTGTACATAAGGATAGATGGGCAGACAAAAAGATGATTGTTTTATAGATAGATAGGTAGACAGACGACAGGTGAAAGCGAGATAGGTACATAGATTAATAGATGATAGACATCATAGATAGATGATAGGAAGATAGATAGATAGATACGTAGATAAATACATAGATACATAGGTATATACATACATAGATACATAGATAGACAGACAGACCTTTAGATAGATAGATACAGATACATGTCGATTGACACAAAGCTATTGTTCATAACAAGGAGTTGAATGGTGAATAACATAGCTAATCTACAAACAAAAAGGAAGAATGAAATCCAGTTTAAAAAGTGCAGTAAGCAGCCTTAAGAAGAAAACAAATACTACCATTTGCAATGACGTGGATGGAGCAAGACGTTAGTATGTTCAGAAAAATAGGGCAGGCGGATAAAGGCAAGTACCAAGTGATTTCACTCATGTGTGGAGTATAACAACAAAGAAAAACTGAAGTAAAAAACAGCAGCAGACTCACAGAACCCGAGAGTTGACTAAAAGTAACCAAAGGAAAAAGGACTGGGCAGGGTGAGTCTGAAGGGTGAGATAAGTGTGGGAAGAAAGAATGGGGGCATTAAGTTATGCATGTATAATGCGCGGGGTCGGGTGTGCATGGGGAGTACTGTACAACACAGAGAAGACTAGTAGAGATAATATAGCTTCTTACTACTCACTGATGGACCGTGACTGTAACGGGGACTTTTGGGGGGGACATGGTGAAGGGGTCTACAGCATCCAACTACGTGGATCGACAGTGACTGAAGAGGTTTTTCGGGGGGACTTGGTGAAGGGGGGTGCATAGTAAACATAATGTTCTTCACGTGATTGTAGATTAATGATAAAAAATGTTCTTTAAGTGCAATAAGTGCACAGCTCTGAATCATCAGAATAAAAGGTCAGGCACTGAGTGATGCAAACAAAAGACACAGGGATAAAAGAAGGGATGAAAACTCAAGACACCTACGTGCTTACTTACAGGAGACTCACTTGAGATCCAAGGACACAGACAAACTACAAGCCGAAGGTGTGTGGACAAGTACCCTACACGAGTGAAACGGAAAATCAAACAATCAAGCAAATGGATTCTGTTCGAGTCCCCAGAGACAGTCAGCAGAAAATAGCCCTATCTGGCCACCGTGAATTCTTTTTGTTTGGTTTCAACAGTTCCCAGCCATAGATTTAGTGGTGCAGCAACATACTTCTCATTTTCTCTCACCTCAACAACTGAGTTGCTGTAATAATAAGCATCTGGGCCTTTGAAATCAGTGGATTTTATGTTGTTCACGAACGTGAAAATCTAATAACCACCTAAAGAGGGAAGTTTGGACACTCAAATAAACACGTCACTCCACAATACACTGTTAGCTCCCAACTGCTCCTGTCTAGAAATTGGTGTTCCATTTTATTTGACCCTCCGTCCTATCGGCGGTGATCACGCTGATGTAATTCAAACATGGTGGTGAGCGAAGCAACAAGTTGACTTTTCTGTCGACAACAGGCCCAGAGGAATGATACTTGAGATCTTCAGGGAGCCCTTAGTCAATGAATGTGGCTAAATACAGACAGCAAGTTAGAAGGAGATGAAAGAGGACAGAGGATAGAGACACGGGTTCAAGTCCCAGCACAACCATTCCCTGGTTTTGTAGGTACACGCGGCCGACTCGAACTGCAAGTGTCTCGGTGAACCCAGTGCTCCCTCTGCAGCCTAGATACTTTGCAGGATTTTGGGGAGCATAGTGTAGGAAAGTGATATAGGGTATATGGTTAACTGTTCTGCACACATTAACAGATGGAAAGACAAAAGGATGATTGAGTGATTGATAAATAGATAGACAGAAAGATAGATAGATATAGGTACATATCGATTAGCACAAAGCTACTGCTCAAAACAAGGAGAGCAATGGTGAAAGCACATTGCAAAACTACAAACAAAAAAGAAGAATGAAATCCAGTTTAAAAAGTGCAGTAAGCAGAAATAAGTAGAAAACGAATCCTATCATTTGCAATAACGTGGATGGAGCTCGAGGGTATTATGCTCAGTCAAATAGGCCAGGCGGAGAAATACATGTACCAAATGATTTCACTCATGTGTGGAGTATGATAACAAAGAAAAACTGAAGGAAAAGACAGCAGCAGACTCACAGAACCCGAGAGTGGACCTACAGTTACCAAAAGAGAAAGGGACTGGGTAGGGTTTGTGGGAAGGGAGAAATAAGTGCGGGGAAAAAGAAAGTGGGCATTAGGTTTAGCATGTATAATGTGTAGGGTGGGGTGTCATGGGTAGGGCTGTACAACACAGAGAAGACATGTAGTGATTCTACAGCATCTTAGTACATGCTGATGGAGAGCGGCTGTTACTGGGATTTGGGGTGACTTGGTGAAGAGGGTAGACAGAATAACATAATTTTCTGCATGTGATTGTATATTAATGAGAACAAAAAGAATTTCAAAGTGCAGTAAGAGCACAGCTCTCAAATATCAGAATAAAAGTACAGCCTTTGAGTGCTCCAATCAAAAGACACAGGTTAGAAGGACTGATGAAAACTCAAGACCACCTACGTGCTCCCTTACTGGAGACTCACTTGAGATTGAAGGACACAGACAAACTACAAGCTGAAGGGGCGGGGACAGGTACCCTACACAAGTGAAACTGAGAAACAAAGAAAGAAATGGATTCTGTTTTGGACCCCAGAGAGAGTCAGTAGAAAATAGCCCTATCTAGCCACCGTGAATTCTTTTTGTTTGGTTTCAGCAGTGCTCAGGCATAGATTTAGTGGTGCAGCAACTTCCTTCTCATTTCCTCTCACCTCAACAAATGAATTGCTGTAATAATATGCGTCTGGGCATTTATAATCATTGCTTTGTATGATGTTCACGAATGTAAAGAAGTAATAACCACCTAAAGAGGGAAGTTTGGACACTCAAATAAACACTTCACTCCACAACACACTCTTTGTTCCCAAATGCTCCTGTCCAGAAATAGGTGTTAATTCATATTTGTCCCTCCACCTATCAGCAGTGATCACGCCAATGTCCCTCAAACATGGTGGTGTGCAAAGGGCCAAGTACACTTTTCTGTCGACAACAGGCCCAGACGAAGGATACTTGTGGTCTTCAGGGATCACTTACTCACTGAATGTGGCTAAATAAAGTCAACAAGCGAGCAGGAAGTATAAGAGGACAGAGGACAAAGATACGGGTTCAAGTCCTTTCACCTCCATTTACTGGTTTTGTAAGCACACTCTGCTGACTCTACCTGAAAGCGTATTGGTGAACACAGTGCTCTCCTTATGGCTTAGTTACCTTGCAAGTTTTCTGGAAGCATAATGTAGGGAAGAGACATAGGCTATGTTGTTAACTGTTCTGTACATAAGGATAGATGGGCAGACAAAAAGATGATTGTTTCATAGATAGATAGGTAGATAGACGACAGGTGAAAGCGAGATAGATATTTACATAGATTAATAGATGATAGACATCATAGATAGATGATAGGAATATAGATAGATAGATACATAGATAAATACATAGATACATAGGTATATACATACATAGATACATAGATAGACAGACAGACCTTTAGATAGATAGATACAGATACATGTCGATTGACACAAAGCTATTGTTCATAACCAGGAGTTGAATGGTGAATAACATAGCTAAACTACAAACAAAAAGGAAGAATGAAATCCAGTTTAAAAAGTGCAGTAAGCAGCCTTAAGAAGAAAACAAATACTACCATTTGCAATGACGTGGATGGAGCAAGATGTTAGTATGTTCAGAAAAATAGGGCAGGCGGATAAAGGCAAGTACCAAGTGATTTCACTCATGTGTGGAGTATAACAACAAAGAAAAACTGAAGTAAAAAACAGCAGCAGACTCACAGAACCCGAGAGTTGACTAAAAGTAACCAAAGGAAAAAGGACTGGGCAGGGTGAGTCTGAAGGGTGAGATAAGTGTGGGGAGAAAGAATGGGGGCATTAAGTTATGCATGTATAATGCGCGGGGTCGGGTGTGCATGGGGAGTACTGTACAACACAGAGAAGACTAGTAGAGATAATATAGCTTCTTACTACTCACTGATGGACCGTGACTGTAACGGGGACTTTTGGGGGGGACATGGTGAAGGGGTCTACAGCATCCAACTACGTGGATCGACAGTGACTGAAGAGGTTTTTCGGGGGGACTTGGTGAAGGGGGGAGCATAGTAAACATAATGTTCTTCACGTGATTGTAGATTAATGATAAAAAATGTTCTTTAAGTGCAATAAGTGCACAGCTCTGAATCATCAGAATAAAAGGTCAGGCACTGAGTGCTGCAAACAAAAGACACAGGGATAAAAGAAGGGATGAAAACTCAAGACACCTACGTGCTTACTTACAGGAGACTCACTTGAGATCCAAGGACACAGACAAACTACAAGCCGAAGGTATGTGGACAAGTACCCTACACGAGTGAAACGGAAAATCAAACAATCAAGCAAATGGATTCTGTTCGAGTCCCCAGAGACAGTCAGCAGAAAATAGCCCTATCTGGCCACCGTGAATTCTTTTTGTTTGGTTTCAACAGTTCCCAGCCATAGATTTAGTGGTGCAGCAACATACTTCTCATTTCTCTCACCTCAACAACTGAGTTGCTGTAATAATAAGCAACTGGGCCTTTGAAATCAGTGGATTTTATGTTGTTCACGAACGTGAAAATCTAATAACCACCTAAAGAGGGAAGTTTGGACACTCAAATAAACACGTCACTCCACAATACACTGTTAGCTCCCAACTGCTCCTGTCTAGAAATTGGTGTTCCATTTTATTTGACCCTCCGTCCTATCGGCGGTGATCACGCTGATGTAATTCAAACATAGTGGTGAGCGAAGCAACAAGTTGACTTTTCTGTCGACAACAGGCCCAGAGGAATGATACTTGAGATCTTCAGGGAGCCCTTAGTCAATGAATGTGGCTAAATACAGACAGCAAGTTAGAAGGAGATGAAAGAGGACAGAGGATAGAGACACGGGTTCAAGTCCCAGCACAACCATTCCCTGGTTTTGTAGGTACACGCGGCCAACTCGAACTGCAAGTGTCTCGGTGAACCCAGTGCTCCCTCTGCAGCCTAGATACTTTGCAGGATTTTGGGGAGCATAGTGTAGGAAAGTGATATAGGGTATATGGTTAACTGTTCTGCACACATTAACAGATGGAAAGACAAAAGGATGATTGAGTGATTGATAAATAGATAGACAGAAAGATAGATAGATATAGGTACATATCGATTAGCACAAAGCTACTGCTCAAAACAAGGAGAGCAATGGTGAAAGCACATTGCAAAACTACAAACAAAAAAGAAGAATGAAATCCAGTTTAAAAAGTGCAGTAAGCAGAAATAAGTAGAAAACGAATCCTATCATTTGCAATAACGTGGATGGAGCTCGAGGGTATTATGCTCAGTCAAATAGGCCAGGCGGAGAAATACATGTACCAAATGATTTCACTCATGTGTGGAGTATGATAACAAAGAAAAACTGAAGGAAAAGACAGCAGCAGACTCACAGAACCCGAGAGTGGACCTACAGTTACCAAAAGAGAAAGGGACTGGGTAGGGTTTGTGGGAAGGGAGAAATAAGTGCGGGGAAAAAGAAAGTGGGCATTAGGTTTAGCATGTATAATGTGTAGGGTGGGGTGTCATGGGTAGGGCTGTACAACACAGAGAAGACATGTAGTGATTCTACAGCATCTTAGTACATGCTGACGGAGAGCGGCTGTTACTGGGATTTGGGGTGACTTGGTGAAGAGGGTAGACAGAATAACATAATTTTCTGCATGTGATTGTATATTAATGAGAACAAAAAGAATTTCAAAGTGCAGTAAGAGCACAGCTCTCAAATATCAGAATAAAAGTACAGCCTTTGAGTGCTCCAATCAAAAGACACAGGTTAGAAGGACTGATGAAAACTCAAGACCACCTACGTGCTCCCTTACTGGAGACTCACTTGAGATTGAAGGACACAGACAAACTACAAGCTGAAGGGGCGGGGACAGGTACCCTACACAAGTGAAACTGAGAAACAAAGAAAGAAATGGATTCTGTTTTGGACCCCAGAGAGAGTCAGTAGAAAATAGCCCTATCTAGCCACCATGAATTCTTTTTGTTTGGTTTCAGCAGTGCTCAGGCATAGATTTAGTGGTGCAGCAACTTCCTTCTCATTTCCTCTCACCTCAACAAATGAATTGCTGTAATAATATGCGTCTGGGCATTTATAATCATTGCTTTGTATGATGTTCACGAATGTAAAGAAGTAATAACCACCTAAAGAGGGAAGTTTGGACACTCAAATAAACACTTCACTCCACAACACACTCTTTGTTCCCAAATGCTCCTGTCCAGAAATAGGTGTTAATTCATATTTGTCCCTCCACCTATCAGCAGTGATCACGCCAATGTCCCTCAAACATGGTGGTGTGCAAAGGGCCAAGTACACTTTTCTGTCGACAACAGGCCCAGACGAAGGATACTTGTGGTCTTCAGGGATCACTTACTCACTGAATGTGGCTAAATAAAGTCAACAAGCGAGCAGGAAGTATAAGAGGACAGAGGACAAAGATACGGGTTCAAGTCCTTTCACCTCCATTTACTGGTTTTGTAAGCACACTCTGCTGACTCTACCTGAAAGCGTATTGGTGAACACAGTGCTCTCCTTATGGCTTAGTTACCTTGCAAGTTTTCTGGAAGCATAATGTAGGGAAGAGACATAGGCTATGTTGTTAACTGTTCTGTACATAAGGATAGATGGGCAGACAAAAAGATGATTGTTTCATAGATAGATAGGTAGATAGACGACAGGTGAAAGCGAGATAGATATTTACATAGATTAATAGATGATAGACATCATAGATAGATGATAGGTATATAGATAGATAGATACATAGATAAATACATAGATACATAGGTATATACATACATAGATACATAGATAGACAGACAGACCTTTAGATAGATAGATACAGATACATGTCGATTGACACAAAGCTATTGTTCATAACCAGGAGTTGAATGGTGAATAACATAGCTAAACTACAAACAAAAAGGAAGAATGAAATCCAGTTTAAAAAGTGCAGTAAGCAGCCTTAAGAAGAAAACAAATACTACCATTTGCAATGACGTGGATGGAGCAAGATGTTAGTATGTTCAGAAAAATAGGGCAGGCGGATAAAGGCAAGTACCAAGTGATTTCACTCATGTGTGGAGTATAACAACAAAGAAAAACTGAAGTAAAAAACAGCAGCAGACTCACAGAACCCGAGAGTTGACTAAAAGTAACCAAAGGAAAAAGGACTGGGCAGGGTGAGTCTGAAGGGTGAGATAAGTGTGGGGAGAAAGAATGGGGGCATTAAGTTATGCATGTATAATGCGCGGGGTCGGGTGTGCATGGGGAGTACTGTACAACACAGAGAAGACTAGTAGAGATAATATAGCTTCTTACTACTCACTGATGGACCGTGACTGTAACGGGGACTTTTGGGGGGGACATGGTGAAGGGGTCTACAGCATCCAACTACGTGGATCGACAGTGACTGAAGAGGTTTTTCGGGGGGACTTGGTGAAGGGGGGAGCATAGTAAACATAATGTTCTTCACGTGATTGTAGATTAATGATAAAAAATGTTCTTTAAGTGCAATAAGTGCACAGCTCTGAATCATCAGAATAAAAGGTCAGGCACTGAGTGCTGCAAACAAAAGACACAGGGATAAAAGAAGGGATGAAAACTCAAGACACCTACGTGCTTACTTACAGGAGACTCACTTGAGATCCAAGGACACAGACAAACTACAAGCCGAAGGTATGTGGACAAGTACCCTACACGAGTGAAACGGAAAATCAAACAATCAAGCAAATGGATTCTGTTCGAGTCCCCAGAGACAGTCAGCAGAAAATAGCCCTATCTGGCCACCGTGAATTCTTTTTGTTTGGTTTCAACAGTTCCCAGCCATAGATTTAGTGGTGCAGCAACATACTTCTCATTTCTCTCACCTCAACAACTGAGTTGCTGTAATAATAAGCAACTGGGCCTTTGAAATCAGTGGATTTTATGTTGTTCACGAACGTGAAAATCTAATAACCACCTAAAGAGGGAAGTTTGGACACTCAAATAAACACGTCACTCCACAATACACTGTTAGCTCCCAACTGCTCCTGTCTAGAAATTGGTGTTCCATTTTATTTGACCCTCCGTCCTATCGGCGGTGATCACGCTGATGTAATTCAAACATAGTGGTGAGCGAAGCAACAAGTTGACTTTTCTGTCGACAACAGGCCCAGAGGAAGTATAATTGGGGTCTTCAGTGAGGACTTAGTCAATGAATGTGGCTAAATACAGTTAGCAAGCGAGAAGGAGGTTTAAGAGGACAGAGGACAGAGATACGGGTTCAAGTCCCTGCACCACCATTTACTGGTTTTGTAAGCACACGCGGCTGATTCGATCTGCAATTGTCTCAGTGAGCCCAGTGCTCTCCCTACGGCCTAGTGACCTTGCAATGTTTTTGAAAGCATAATGTAGGGAAGTGACATAGGTGATGTAGTTAAATGTTCTGTACATAAGAATAGATGGACAGACAGAAAGAAGGTTGTTTCAGAGATAGACAGATAGATAGATGACAGATGATCGATAGATTATACACATGATAGAAGACAGGAAGCTAGATAGATGGATAGATAAATAGAGAGGATAGAGAGATAGAAAGAAGGATATATAGAAAGTTAGATAGATATACAGACAGACAGAGCGATAGATAGATACAGATACATATCGATTGACACAAAGCTGTTGCTCATAACCAGGAGATGAATGGTGAAATCACATAGCTAAACTACAAACAACAAGGAAGAATGAAATCCAGTTTGCAAAGTGCAGTAAGCAGCCATAAGAAGAAAACAAATCCTACCATTTGCAATGACGTGGATGGAGCTAGACAGTAGTATGTTCAGAAAATAGGTCAGGCGGAGAAAGACAATATCAAGTGATATCACTCATGTGTGGAGTATAACAACAAAGAGAAACTGAAGGAAAAAAACAGCAGAATACTCACAGAACCCGAGAGTTGACTTAAAGTTGCCAAAGGGAAAAGGACTGCACAGGGTGGTTCTGAAGGGAGGGATAAGTGTGGGGAGAAAGATTGGGGGCATTAGGATTACCATGTATATTGCGTGGGGTCACGCGGCACATGGGGAGTGCTGTACAACACAGAGAAGACTAGTAGAGGTTATATAGCATCTTACTACTCCATGATTGATAGCGACTGTATCGGTGTCTTTGAAGGGGTACATGCTAAAGGGGTTTAAAGCATCCAACTATGCTGATGGACAGGGACTTTAAGAGGTTTTTGATGGTGGACTTGGATAAGGGGGAGCATAGTAAACATAATGTTCTTCATGTGATTGTAGATTAATGATAACAAAAAAATTTTTTTAAGTGCAATAAGGGCACAGCACAGAATCATCAGCATAAAAGGTCAGGCTCTGAGTGCTGCAAACAAAAGACACAGGGTTAAAAGAACGGATGAAAACTCAAGAAACCTACGTGCTTCCTTACAGGAGACTCACTTGAGATCCAAGGACACAGACAAACTACAAGCTGAAGGTGTGGTGACAAGTACCCTACACGAGTGAAACTGAAAAACAAACAATCAAACAAATGGATTCTGTTTGAGCCCCCAGAGACAGTCAGTAGAAAATAGCACTATCTGGCCACCGTGAATTCTTTTTGTTTGTTTTCAGCAAGTCCCAGCCATAGATTTAGTGGTGGAGCAACGTCCTTCTCATTTTCTCTCACCTCAACAACTGAGTTGCTGAAATAATAAGAATCTGGGCCTTTGAAATCTGTGGGTTTTATGATCTTCACGAATGTGAAGTATTAACCAAATAAAGAGGGAAGTTTGGACACTCAAGTAAACATGTCACTCCAAAACACACTCTTAGCTCCCAAATGCTCCTGTCTAGAAATTGGTGTTCCTTTTTATTTGACCCTCCATCCTATCAGTGGTGTTCACATAGACGTCCTTCAAACATGGTGGTGAGCAAAGCAACAATTTTACGTTTCTGTCGACCACATGCCCAGAGGAAGGATACTTGTGGTCTTCAGGGAGCACTTAGTGAATGAATGTGGCTAAATACAGACAGGAAGTGAGAAGGAGATGAAAGAGGACAGAGATGAGAGTCACGGGTTCAAGTCCCTGCACAACCATTTCCTGGTTTTGTAGGTACACTCGGACGACACGACCTGCAAGTGTCTCGGTGAACCCAGTGCTCTCCCTACAGCCTAGTTAACTTGCAGGATTTTTGGAAGCATAATGTAGGAAAGTGACATTGGATATGTGGTTAACTGCTCTGTACACAAGGACAGATGGGCAGACAGAAAGATGATTGATTGATTGATTGAATGATTGATAGACAGATAGATAAATATAGGTTCATATCGATTAACACAAAGCTATTGCTCATAACCATGAGAGCAATGGTTGAAGCACATAGCGAAACTACAAACAAAAAAGAAGAATAAAATCCAGTTTAAAAAGTGCAATAAGCACCCATAAGAAGAAAACAAATCCTATCATTGGCAATAACTTGGATGGACCTAGAGGGTATTATGCTCAGTGAAAAAGGCCAGTCGGAGAAATACATGTACCAAATCATTTAACTCATGTGTGGAGTACGATAACAAAGAAAAACTGAAGGAAGAAACAGCAGCATATACACAGTACCCGAGAGTGGACTAACAGTTACCAAAGAGAAAGGGACTGGTTAGTGTTTGTGGGAAGGGATTGATAAGGGCGGGGTAAAAGAATGAGGGCATTAGGATTAGCATGAATAATGTGTAGGGTGAATGGTCATTAGGAGGGCTATACAACACAGAGAAGACAAGTAGTGATTCTAGAGCATCTTACGACACGCTGACGGACAGCGACTAAAACTGGGATTTGGCGATGACTTGGTGAAGGGATTAGACTAGTAAACATATTGTTCTGCATGTGGTTGTATATTAATGAGAATAAAAAAAATTTCAAAGTGCTGTAAGAGCCTAGCTATCAAATATCAGAAAAAAAGTACAGGCTTTCACTGCTCCAATCAAAAGACACAGGGTAAGAAGGACGGATGAAAACTTAAGATCACCTAAGTGCTCCCTTACTGGAGACTCACTTGTGATCCAAGGACACAGACAAACTACAAGCTGAAGGGGCGGGGACAGGTAACCTATACAAGTGAATCTTTGAAACAAAGAAACAAATGGATTCTGTTTGAGTCCCCAGAGACAGTCACTAGATAATAGTCCTACCTAGCCACCGTGAATTCCTTTTGTTTGGTATCAGCAGTGCCCAGGTATAGATTTAGTGGTACTGCAATGTCCTTCTCATTTTTCTCACATCAACAAAAGAATTGCTGTAATAATATGCGTCTGGGCTTTTGAAATCACTGGGTTTTATGATATCCACGATTGTAAAGAAGTAATAACCACATAAAGAGGGAAGTTTGGACACTCAACCAAACACGTCTCTCCACAACACACACTTTGCTCCCAAATGCTCCTGTCTAGAAATAGGTTTTCCTTTTTATTTGTCCCTCCTCCTATCAGTGGTGAACATGCCAATGTCCCTCAAACATGGTGGTTAGTAAAGCACCAAGTATACTTTTCTGTCTACAACAGGCCCAGTGGAAGTATAATTGGGGTCTTCAGTGAGGACTTAGTCAATGAATGTGGCTAAATACAGTTAGCAAGCGAGAAGGAGGTTTAAGAGGACAGAGGACAGAGATACGGGTTCAAGTCCCTGCACCACCATTTACTGGTTTTGTAAGCACACGCGGCTGATTCGATCTGCAATTGTCTCAGTGAGCCCAGTGCTCTCCCTACGGCCTAGTGACCTTGCAATGTTTTTGAAAGCATAATGTAGGGAAGTGACATAGGTGATGTAGTTAAATGTTCTGTACATAAGAATAGATGGACAGACAGAAAGAAGGTTGTTTCAGAGATAGACAGATAGATAGATGACAGATGATCGATAGATTATACACATGATAGAAGACAGGAAGCTAGATAGATGGATAGATAAATAGAGAGGATAGAGAGATAGAAAGAAGGATATATAGAAAGTTAGATAGATATACAGACAGACAGAGCGATAGATAGATACAGATACATATCGATTGACACAAAGCTGTTGCTCATAACCAGGAGATGAATGGTGAAATCACATAGCTAAACTACAAACAACAAGGAAGAATGAAATCCAGTTTGCAAAGTGCAGTAAGCAGCCATAAGAAGAAAACAAATCCTACCATTTGCAATGACGTGGATGGAGCTAGACAGTAGTATGTTCAGAAAATAGGTCAGGCGGAGAAAGACAATATCAAGTGATATCACTCATGTGTGGAGTATAACAACAAAGAGAAACTGAAGGAAAAAAACAGCAGAATACTCACAGAACCCGAGAGTTGACTTAAAGTTGCCAAAGGGAAAAGGACTGCACAGGGTGGTTCTGAAGGGAGGGATAAGTGTGGGGAGAAAGATTGGGGGCATTAGGATTACCATGTATATTGCGTGGGGTCACGCGGCACATGGGGAGTGCTGTACAACACAGAGAAGACTAGTAGAGGTTATATAGCATCTTACTACTCCATGATTGATAGCGACTGTATCGGTGTCTTTGAAGGGGTACATGCTAAAGGGGTTTAAAGCATCCAACTATGCTGATGGACAGGGACTTTAAGAGGTTTTTGATGGTGGACTTGGATAAGGGGGAGCATAGTAAACATAATGTTCTTCATGTGATTGTAGATTAATGATAACAAAAAAATTTTTTTAAGTGCAATAAGGGCACAGCACAGAATCATCAGCATAAAAGGTCAGGCTCTGAGTGCTGCAAACAAAAGACACAGGGTTAAAAGAACGGATGAAAACTCAAGAAACCTACGTGCTTCCTTACAGGAGACTCACTTGAGATCCAAGGACACAGACAAACTACAAGCTGAAGGTGTGGTGACAAGTACCCTACACGAGTGAAACTGAAAAACAAACAATCAAACAAATGGATTCTGTTTGAGCCCCCAGAGACAGTCAGTAGAAAATAGCACTATCTGGCCACCGTGAATTCTTTTTGTTTGTTTTCAGCAAGTCCCAGCCATAGATTTAGTGGTGGAGCAACGTCCTTCTCATTTTCTCTCACCTCAACAACTGAGTTGCTGAAATAATAAGAATCTGGGCCTTTGAAATCTGTGGGTTTTATGATCTTCACGAATGTGAAGTATTAACCAAATAAAGAGGGAAGTTTGGACACTCAAGTAAACATGTCACTCCAAAACACACTCTTAGCTCCCAAATGCTCCTGTCTAGAAAATTGGTGTTCCTTTTTATTTGACCCTCCATCCTATCAGTGGTGTTCACATAGACGTCCTTCAAACATGGTGGTGAGCAAAGCAACAATTTTACGTTTCTGTCGACCACATGCCCAGAGGAAGGATACTTGTGGTCTTCAGGGAGCACTTAGTGAATGAATGTGGCTAAATACAGACAGGAAGTGAGAAGGAGATGAAAGAGGACAGAGATGAGAGTCACGGGTTCAAGTCCCTGCACAACCATTTCCTGGTTTTGTAGGTACACTCGGACGACACGACCTGCAAGTGTCTCGGTGAACCCAGTGCTCTCCCTACAGCCTAGTTAACTTGCAGGATTTTTGGAAGCATAATGTAGGAAAGTGACATTGGATATGTGGTTAACTGCTCTGTACACAAGGACAGATGGGCAGACAGAAAGATGATTGATTGATTGATTGAATGATTGATAGACAGATAGATAAATATAGGTTCATATCGATTAACACAAAGCTATTGCTCATAACCATGAGAGCAATGGTTGAAGCACATAGCGAAACTACAAACAAAAAAGAAGAATAAAATCCAGTTTAAAAAGTGCAATAAGCAGCCATAAGAAGAAAACAAATCCTATCATTGGCAATAACTTGGATGGACCTAGAGGGTATTATGCTCAGTGAAAAAGGCCAGTCGGAGAAATACATGTACCAAATCATTTAACTCATGTGTGGAGTACGATAACAAAGAAAAACTGAAGGAAGAAACAGCAGCATATACACAGTACCCGAGAGTGGACTAACAGTTACCAAAGAGAAAGGGACTGGTTAGTGTTTGTGGGAAGGGATTGATAAGGGCGGGGTAAAAGAATGAGGGCATTAGGATTAGCATGAATAATGTGTAGGGTGAATGGTCATTAGGAGGGCTATACAACACAGAGAAGACAAGTAGTGATTCTAGAGCATCTTACGACACGCTGACGGACAGCGACTAAAACTGGGATTTGGCGATGACTTGGTGAAGGGATTAGACTAGTAAACATATTGTTCTGCATGTGGTTGTATATTAATGAGAATAAAAAAAATTTCAAAGTGCTGTAAGAGCCTAGCTATCAAATATCAGAAAAAAAGTACAGGCTTTCACTGCTCCAATCAAAAGACACAGGGTAAGAAGGACGGATGAAAACTTAAGATCACCTAAGTGCTCCCTTACTGGAGACTCACTTGTGATCCAAGGACACAGACAAACTACAAGCTGAAGGGGCGGGGACAGGTAACCTATACAAGTGAATCTTTGAAACAAAGAAACAAATGGATTCTGTTTGAGTCCCCAGAGACAGTCACTAGAAAATAGTCCTACCTAGCCACCGTGAATTCCTTTTGTTTGGTATCAGCAGTGCCCAGGTATAGATTTAGTGGTACTGCAATGTCCTTCTCATTTTTCTCACATCAACAAAAGAATTGCTGTAATAATATGCGTCTGGGCTTTTGAAATCACTGGGTTTTATGATATCCACGATTGTAAAGAAGTAATAACCACATAAAGAGGGAAGTTTGGACACTCAACCAAACACGTCTCTCCACAACACACACTTTGCTCCCAAATGCTCCTGTCTAGAAATAGGTTTTCCTTTTTATTTGTCCCTCCTCCTATCAGTGGTGAACATGCCAATGTCCCTCAAACATGGTGGTGAGTAAAGCACCAAGTATACTTTTCTGTCTACAACAGGCCCAGAGGAAGTATAATTGGGGTCTTCAGTGAGGACTTAGTCAATGAATGTGGCTAAATACAGTTAGCAAGCGAGAAGGAGGTTTAAGAGGACAGAGGACAGAGATACGGGTTCAAGTCCCTGCACCACCATTTACTGGTTTTGTAAGCACACGCGGCTGATTCGATCTGCAATTGTCTCAGTGAGCCCAGTGCTCTCCCTACGGCCTAGTGACCTTGCAATGTTTTTGAAAGCATAATGTAGGGAAGTGACATAGGTGATGTAGTTAACTGTTCTGTACATAAGGATAGATGGACAGACAGAAAGAAGGTTGTTTCATAGATAGACAGATAGATAGATGACAGATGATCGATAGATTATACACATGATAGAAGACAGGAAGCTAGATAGATGGATAGATAAATAGAGAGGATAGAGAGATAGAAAGAAGGATATATAGAAAGTTAGATAGATATACAGACAGACAGAGCGATAGATAGATACAGATACATATCGATTGACACAAAGCTGTTGCTCATAACCAGGAGATGAATGGTGAAATCACATAGCTAAACTACAAACAACAAGGAAGAATGAAATCCAGTTTGCAAAGTGCAGTAAGCAGCCATAAGAAGAAAACAAATCCTACCATTTACAATGACGTGGATGGAGCTAGACAGTAGTATGTTCAGAAAATAGGTCAGGCGGAGAAAGACAATATCAAGTGATATCACTCATGTGTGGAGTATAACAACAAAGAGAAACTGAAGGAAAAAAACAGCAGAATACTCACAGAACCCGAGAGTTGACTTAAAGTTGCCAAAGGGAAAAGGACTGCACAGGGTGGTTCTGAAGGGAGGGATAAGTGTGGGGAGAAAGATTGGGGGCATTAGGATTACCATGTATATTGCGTGGGGTCACGCGGCACATGGGGAGTGCTGTACAACACAGAGAAGACTAGTAGAGGTTATATAGCATCTTACTACTCCATGATTGATAGCGACTGCATCGGTGTCTTTGAAGGGGTACATGCTAAAGGGGTTTAAAGCATCCAACTATGCTGATGGACAGGGACTTTAAGAGGTTTTTGATGGTGGACTTGGATAAGGGGGAGCATAGTAAACATAATGTTCTTCATGTGATTGTAGATTAATGATAACAAAAAAATTTTTTTAAGTGCAATAAGGGCACAGCACAGAATCATCAGCATAAAAGGTCAGGCTCTGAGTGCTGCAAACAAAAGACACAGGGTTAAAAGAACGGATGAAAACTCAAGAAACCTACGTGCTTCCTTACAGGAGACTCACTTGAGATTCAAGGACACAGACAAACTACAAGCTGAAGGTGTGGGGACAAGTACCCTACACGAGTGAAACTGAAAAACAAACAATCAAACAAATGGATTCTGTTTGAGCCCCCAGAGACAGTCAGTAGAAAATAGCACTATCTGGCCACCGTGAATTCTTTTTGTTTGTTTTCAGCAAGTCCCAGCCATAGATTTAGTGGTGGAACAACGTCCTTCTCATTTTCTCTCACCTCAACAAATGAGTTGCTGAAGTAATAAGAATCTGGGCCTTTGAAATCTGTGGGTTTTATGATCTTCACGAATGTGAAGTAATAACCAAATAAAGAGGGAAGTTTGGACACTCAAGTAAACATGTCACTCCAAAACACACTCTTAGCTCCCAAATGCTCCTGTCTAGAAATTGGTGTTCCTTTTTATTTGACCCTCCATCCTATCAGTGGTGTTCACATAGACGTCCTTCAAACATGGTGGTGAGCAAAGCAACAATTTTACGTTTCTGTCGACCACATGCCCAGAGGAAGGATACTTGTGGTCTTCAGGGAGCACTTAGTGAATGAATGTGGCTAAATACAGACAGGAAGTGAGAAGGAGATGAACGAGGACAGAGATGAGAGTCACGGGTTCAAGTCCCTGCACAACCATTTCCTGGTTTTTGTAGGTACACTCGGACGACACGACCTGCAAGTGTCTCGGTGAACCCAGTGCTCTCCCTACAGCCTAGTTAACTTGCAGGATTTTTGGAAGCATAATGTAGGAAAGTGACATTGGATATGTGGTTAACTGCTCTGTACACAAGGACAGATGGGCAGACAGAAAGATGATTGATTGATTGATTGAATGATTGATAGACAGATAGATAAATATAGGTTCATATCGATTAACACAAAGCTATTGCTCATAACCATGAGAGCAATGGTTGAAGCACATAGCGAAACTACAAACAAAAAAGAAGAATAAAATCCAGTTTAAAAAGTGCAATAAGCAGCCATAAGAAGAAAACAAATCCTATCATTGGCAATAACTTGGATGGACCTAGAGGGTATTATGCTCAGTGAAAAAGGCCAGTCGGAGAAATACATGTACCAAATCATTTAACTCATGTGTGGAGTACGATAACAAAGAAAAACTGAAGGAAGAAACAGCAGCATATACACAGTACCCGAGAGTGGACTAACAGTTACCAAAGAGAAAGGGACTGGTTAGTGTTTGTGGGAAGGGATTGATAAGGGCGGGGTAAAAGAATGAGGGCATTAGGATTAGCATGAATAATGTGTAGGGTGAATGGTCATTAGGAGGGCTATACAACACAGAGAAGACAAGTAGTGATTCTAGAGCATCTTACGACACGCTGACGGACAGCGACTAAAACTGGGATTTGGCGATGACTTGGTGAAGGGATTAGACTAGTAAACATATTGTTCTGCATGTGGTTGTATATTAATGAGAATAAAAAAAATTTCAAAGTGCTGTAAGAGCCTAGCTATCAAATATCAGAAAAAAAGTACAGGCTTTCACTGCTCCAATCAAAAGACACAGGGTAAGAAGGACGGATGAAAACTTAAGATCACCTAAGTGCTCCCTTACTGGAGACTCACTTGTGATCCAAGGACACAGACAAACTACAAGCTGAAGGGGCGGGGACAGGTAACCTATACAAGTGAATCTTTGAAACAAAGAAACAAATGGATTCTGTTTGAGTCCCCAGAGACAGTCACTAGAAAATAGTCCTACCTAGCCACCGTGAATTCCTTTTGTTTGGTATCAGCAGTGCCCAGGTATAGATTTAGTGGTACTGCAATGTCCTTCTCATTTTTCTCACATCAACAAAAGAATTGCTGTAATAATATGCGTCTGGGCTTTTGAAATCACTGGGTTTTATGATATCCACGATTGTAAAGAAGTAATAACCACATAAAGAGGGAAGTTTGGACACTCAACCAAACACGTCTCTCCACAACACACACTTTGCTCCCAAATGCTCCTGTCTAGAAATAGGTTTTCCTTTTTATTTGTCCCTCCTCCTATCAGTGGTGAACATGCCAATGTCCCTCAAACATGGTGGTGAGTAAAGCACCAAGTATACTTTTCTGTCTACAACAGGCCCAGAGGAAGTATAATTGGGGTCTTCAGTGAGGACTTAGTCAATGAATGTGGCTAAATACAGTTAGCAAGCGAGAAGGAGGTTTAAGAGGACAGAGGACAGAGATACGGGTTCAAGTCCCTGCACCACCATTTACTGGTTTTGTAAGCACACGCGGCTGATTCGATCTGCAATTGTCTCAGTGAGCCCAGTGCTCTTTCTACGGCCTAGTGACCTTGCAATATTTTTGAAAGCATAATGTAGGGAAGTGACATAGGTGATGTAGTTAACTGTTCTGTACATAAGGATAGATGGACAGACAGAAAGAAGGTTGTTTCAGAGATAGACAGATAGATGACAGATGATCGATAGATTATACACAGGATAGAAGACAGGAAGCTAGATAGATGGATAGATAAATAGAGAGGATAGAGAGATAGAAAGAAGGATATATAGAAAGTTAGATAGATATACAGACAGACAGAGCGATAGATAGATACAGATACATATCGATTGACACAAAGCTGTTGCTCATAACCAGGAGATGAATGGTGAAATCACATAGCTAAACTACAAACAACAAGGAAGAATGAAATCCAGTTTGCAAAGTGCAGTAAGCAGCCATAAGAAGAAAACAAATCCTACCATTTGCAATGACGTGGATGGAGCTAGACAGTAGTATGTTCAGAAAAATAGGTCAGGCGGAGAAAGACAATATCAAGTGATATCACTCATGTGTGGAGTATAACAACAAAGAGAAACTGAAGGAAAAAAACAGCAGAATACTCACAGAACCCGAGAGTTGACTTAAAGTTGCCAAAGGGAAAAGGACTGCACAGGGTGGTTCTGAAGGGAGGGATAAGTGTGGGGAGAAAGATTGGGGGCATTAGGATTACCATGTATATTGCGTGGGGTCACTCGGCACATGGGGAGTGCTGTACAACACAGAGAAGACTAGTAGAGGTTATATAGCATCTTACTACTCCATGATTGATAGCGACTGTATCGGTGTCTTTGAAGGGGTACATGCTAAAGGGGTTTAAAGCATCCAACTATGCTGATGGACAGGGACTTTAAGAGGTTTTTGATGGTGGACTTGGATAAGGGGGAGCATAGTAAACATAATGTTCTTCATGTGATTGTAGATTAATGATAACAAAAAAATTTTTTTAAGTGCAATAAGGGCACAGCACAGAATCATCAGCATAAAAGGTCAGGCTCTGAGTGCTGCAAACAAAAGACACAGGGTTAAAAGAACGGATGAAAACTCAAGAAACCTACGTGCTTCCTTACAGGAGACTCACTTGAGATCCAAGGACACAGACAAACTACAAGCTGAAGGTGTGGTGACAAGTACCCTACACGAGTGAAACTGAAAAACAAACAATCAAACAAATGGATTCTGTTTGAGCCCCCAGAGACAGTCAGTAGAAAATAGCACTATCTGGCCACCGTGAATTCTTTTTGTTTGTTTTCAGCAAGTCCCAGCCATAGATTTAGTGGTGGAGCAACGTCCTTCTCATTTTCTCTCACCTCAACAACTGAGTTGCTGAAATAATAAGAATCTGGGCCTTTGAAATCTGTGGGTTTTATGATCTTCACGAATGTGAAGTATTAACCAAATAAAGAGGGAAGTTTGGACACTCAAGTAAACATGTCACTCCAAAACACACTCTTAGCTCCCAAATGCTCCTGTCTAGAAAATTGGTGTTCCTTTTTATTTGACCCTCCATCCTATCAGTGGTGTTCACATAGACGTCCTTCAAACATGGTGGTGAGCAAAGCAACAATTTTACGTTTCTGTCGACCACATGCCCAGAGGAAGGATACTTGTGGTCTTCAGGGAGCACTTAGTGAATGAATGTGGCTAAATACAGACAGGAAGTGAGAAGGAGATGAAAGAGGACAGAGATGAGAGTCACGGGTTCAAGTCCCTGCACAACCATTTCCTGGTTTTGTAGGTACACTCGGACGACACGACCTGCAAGTGTCTCGGTGAACCCAGTGCTCTCCCTACAGCCTAGTTAACTTGCAGGATTTTTGGAAGCATAATGTAGGAAAGTGACATTGGATATGTGGTTAACTGCTCTGTACACAAGGACAGATGGGCAGACAGAAAGATGATTGATTGATTGATTGAATGATTGATAGACAGATAGATAAATATAGGTTCATATCGATTAACACAAAGCTATTGCTCATAACCATGAGAGCAATGGTTGAAGCACATAGCGAAACTACAAACAAAAAAGAAGAATAAAATCCAGTTTAAAAAGTGCAATAAGCAGCCATAAGAAGAAAACAAATCCTATCATTGGCAATAACTTGGATGGACCTAGAGGGTATTATGCTCAGTGAAAAAGGCCAGTCGGAGAAATACATGTACCAAATCATTTAACTCATGTGTGGAGTACGATAACAAAGAAAAACTGAAGGAAGAAACAGCAGCATATACACAGTACCCGAGAGTGGACTAACAGTTACCAAAGAGAAAGGGACTGGTTAGTGTTTGTGGGAAGGGATTGATAAGGGCGGGGTAAAAGAATGAGGGCATTAGGATTAGCATGAATAATGTGTAGGGTGAATGGTCATTAGGAGGGCTATACAACACAGAGAAGACAAGTAGTGATTCTAGAGCATCTTACGACACGCTGACGGACAGCGACTTAAACTGGGATTTGGCGATGACTTGGTGAAGGGATTAGACTAGTAAACATATTGTTCTGCATGTGGTTGTATATTAATGAGAATAAAAAAAATTTCAAAGTGCTGTAAGAGCCTAGCTATCAAATATCAGAAAAAAAGTACAGGCTTTCACTGCTCCAATCAAAAGACACAGGGTAAGAAGGACGGATGAAAACTTAAGATCACCTAAGTGCTCCCTTACTGGAGACTCACTTGTGATCCAAGGACACAGACAAACTACAAGCTGAAGGGGCGGGGACAGGTAACCTATACAAGTGAATCTTTGAAACAAAGAAACAAATGGATTCTGTTTGAGTCCCCAGAGACAGTCACTAGAAAATAGTCCTACCTAGCCACCGTGAATTCCTTTTGTTTGGTATCAGCAGTGCCCAGGTATAGATTTAGTGGTACTGCAATGTCCTTCTCATTTTTCTCACATCAACAAAAGAATTGCTGTAATAATATGCGTCTGGGCTTTTGAAATCACTGGGTTTTATGATATCCACGATTGTAAAGAAGTAATAACCACATAAAGAGGGAAGTTTGGACACTCAACCAAACACGTCTCTCCACAACACACACTTTGCTCCCAAATGCTCCTGTCTAGAAATAGGTTTTCCTTTTTATTTGTCCCTCCTCCTATCAGTGGTGAACATGCCAATGTCCCTCAAACATGGTGGTGAGTAAAGCACCAAGTATACTTTTCTGTCTACAACAGGCCCAGTGGAAGTATAATTGGGGTCTTCAGTGAGGACTTAGTCAATGAATGTGGCTAAATACAGTTAGCAAGCGAGAAGGAGGTTTAAGAGGACAGAGGACAGAGATACGGGTTCAAGTCCCTGCACCACCATTTACTGGTTTTGTAAGCACACGCGGCTGATTCGATCTGCAATTGTCTCAGTGAGCCCAGTGCTCTCCCTACGGCCTAGTGACCTTGCATTGTTTTTGAAAGCATAATGTAGGGAAGTGACATAGGTGATGTAGTTAACTGTTCTGTACATAAGAATAGATGGACAGACAGAAAGAAGGTTGTTTCAGAGATAGACAGATAGATAGATGACAGATGATCGATAGATTATACACATGATAGAAGACAGGAAGCTAGATAGATGGATAGATAAATAGAGAGGATAGAGAGATAGAAAGAAGGATATATAGAAAGTTAGATAGATATACAGACAGACAGAGCGATAGATAGATACAGATACATATCGATTGACACAAAGCTGTTGCTCATAACCAGGAGATGAATGGTGAAATCACATAGCTAAACTACAAACAACAAGGAAGAATGAAATCCAGTTTGCAAAGTGCAGTAAGCAGCCATAAGAAGAAAACAAATCCTACCATTTGCAATGACGTGGATGGAGCTAGACAGTAGTATGTTCAGAAAAATAGGTCAGGCGGAGAAAGACAATATCAAGTGATATCACTCATGTGTGGATTATAACAACAAAGAGAAACTGAAGGAAAAAAACAGCAGAATACTCACAGAACCCGAGAGTTGACTTAAAGTTGCCAAAGGGAAAAGGACTGCACAGGGTGGTTCTGAAGGGAGGGATAAGTGTGGGGAGAAAGATTGGGGGCATTAGGATTACCATGTATATTGCGTGGGGTCACGTGGCACATGGGGAGTGCTGTACAACACAGAGAAGACTAGTAGATGTTATATAGCATCTTACTACTCCATGATTGATAGCGACTGTATCGGTGTCTTTGAAGGGGTACATGCTAAAGGGGTTTAAAGCATCCAACTATGCTGATGGACAGGGACTTTAAGAGGTTTTTGATGGTGGACTTGGATAAGGGGGAGCATAGTAAACATAATGTTCTTCATGTGATTGTAGATTAATGATAACAAAAAAATTTTTTTAAGTGCAATAAGGGCACAGCACAGAATCATCAGCATAAAAGGTCAGGCTCTGAGTGCTGCAAACAAAAGACACAGGGTTAAAAGAACGGATGAAAACTCAAGAAACCTACGTGCTTCCTTACAGGAGACTCACTTGAGATCCAAGGACACAGACAAACTACAAGCCGAAGGTGTGTGGACAAGTACCCTACACGAGTGAAACGGAAAATCAAACAATCAAGCAAATGGATTCTGTTCGAGTCCCCAGAGACAGTCAGCAGAAAATAGCCCTATCTGGCCACCGTGAATTCTTTTTGTTTGGTTTCAACAGTTCCCAGCCATAGATTTAGTGGTGCAGCAACATACTTCTCATTTTCTCTCACCTCAACAACTGAGATGCTGTAATAATAAGCATCTGGGCCTTTGAAATCAGTGGATTTTATGTTGTTCACGAACGTGAAAATCTAATAACCACCTAAAGAGGGAAGTTTGGACACTCAAATAAACACGTCACTCCACAATACACTGTTAGCTCCCAAATGCTCCTGTCTAGAAATTGGTGTTCCATTTTATTTGACCCTCCGTCCTATCAGCGGTGATCACGCTGATGTAATTCAAACATGGTGGTGAGCGAAGCAACAAGTTGACTTTTCTGTCGACAACAGGCCCAGAGGAATGATACTTGAGATCTTCAGGGAGCCCTTAGTCAATGAATGTGGCTAAATACAGACAGCAAGTTAGAAGGAGATGAAAGAGGACAGAGGATAGAGACACGGGTTCAAGTCCCAGCACAACCATTCCCTGGTTTTGTAGGTACACGCGGCCGACTCGAACTGCAAGTGTCTCGGTGAACCCAGTGCTCCCTCTGCAGCCTAGATACTTTGCAGGATTTTGGGGAGCATAGTGTAGGAAAGTGATATAGGGTATATGGTTAACTGTTCTGCACACATGGACAGATGGAAAGACAAAAGGATGATTGATTGAGTGATTGATAAATAGATAGACAGAAAGATAGATAGATATAGGTACATATCGATTAGCACAAAGCTACTGCTCAAAACAAGGAGAGCAATGGTGAAAGCACATTGCAAAACTACAAACAAAAAAGAAGAATGAAATCCAGTTTAAAAAGTGCAGTAAGCAGAAATAAGAAGAAAACGAATCCTATCATTTGCAATAACGTGGATGGAGCTCGAGGGTATTATGCTCAGTCAAATAGGCCAGGCGGAGAAATACATGTACCAAATGATTTCACTCATGTGTGGAGTATGATAACAAAGAAAAACTGAAGGAAAAGACAGCAGCAGACTCACAGATCCCGAGAGTGGACCTACAGTTACCAAAAGAGAAAGGGACTGGGTAGGGTTTGTGGGAAGGGAGAAATAAGTGCGGGGAAAAAGAAAGTGGGCATTAGGTTTAGCATGTATAATGTGTAGGGTGGGGTGTCATGGGTAGGGCTGTACAACACAGAGAAGACATGTAGTGATTCTACAGCATCTTAG